>NC_065512.1:39307629-39324784 GCF_006386435.1 Epinephelus moara
GATGACACAATCGGTTAACATGGGCGCCGAAAGGAAACTGGCTTCGCTTCGAGGCGCTTCGAGGCTATTCACAGCGCTTCCACGTCTAGTGTGGCCCTGGCGTTATGCTCAACTGTTTTTCTTTCTCCGCCTCGTCCCCCCCTCACGAAGACACACTGTGTGTGTGTGTGTGTGTGTGTGTGTGTGTGTGTGTGTGTGTAGCCCATAGCCCCACCTCCCCCACAGAGACAAAGACACTCAATGACAAGAGCTTTCCCTCCATTCATTACGCTAATGAACCAACTCACCTGGCTGCCAGATGATGCATCATTACGCTAATGAACCAACTCACCTGGCTGCCAGATGATGCACGGAAGTGAACACTCTTGTCGTCCAGTCTCTTTGGTGGAGAGAGACGAGGAAAACAAACACGCATGAATATGGCAATTAATCCCTTTTAATTTACTGTGCAATTAACCAACTTAATGCATATCGCGACAGGCATAATTATGATTCCCAGTCCTGCCTGCTCCCGTTGACTTTTTTTCCCATCCCGTCCCAATCACATGACGAATAGTGAAACTGTGACCCGTGGGATTCCCGAAGAAATGTCATCCTCTATGTAGCAGTAATGCCGACTGTCAAGTGGCAGAGAGGGAATCTTCTCTCATCCATCAGTGTAGGCCCCACCCATTAAGTGCAGTTGAACTTGCGAGCAAAACTTTAACTCACAAGCAAAGAGGACTGATTTGCAGGCAAAAGTTTTTAACTTGCAAGCAGAGGACTGATCTGCAAGCAAAAGTTTTTAACTTGCAAGCAGAGGACTGATTTGCAAGCCGAAGTTTTTAACTTGCAAGCAGAGGACTGATCTGCAAGCAAAAGTTTTTAACATGCAAGCAAAGAGGACTGATTTGCGCAAATTTTTTTAACTTGCAAGCAAAGAGGACTGATTTGCAAGCAAAGCTTTTTAACTTGCAAGCAAAGAGTACTGATTTATAGACCTTTTTTTCCTGTACCAGGCTTGCCACTTTGGCTAAAACCTGCTACATCCATGGTAAAACTTAACTGTTTGGCTGACTGCAGCATAACATTCTCAGCATGATGAAACTGTTCATAAAGTCCATCCAACATTTGATCATGACGTCAGTTTAACTGATTAATGTATGTAGACTTGCCACTGAAGGAACAGTGGTTACATAGTCTCAAAAAAAAAAAGCCACAATTTAACTGCGCATGTGCATACATGTGCACGTCATGCACTGCAGTACCTAGCACTACACCCCTGGAATTATCCTTCAAACCATCGAAGAAAACTTAAGCATTTGATTCATGCAGACTCCAGTGGAAAGTTTGAAACACTGAAAGTTTGGATCTGTTAAAGTTCAGAGTAGTATTGGTTAATGAAATGCACTGTAAACAACTGATCAATTTTTTGATTGACACATGGCCAGAGTAACCTGATGTAGGTCCCTGGGGTAAAAATAACTGCTGGGCCCTTTTGAACCCCCTGTTCCTCCAACGCATTTTTAACCCAACTCATTAAATCCCGCCACTTTGTCAGTGGACCGACAAGTCAAAATATGGCGCCGTACCTGCCTGCTTCAGTTTGAATGTTCAGGGATGGCATGTCAGTTTATGCTCATTATATGGATTGTGTCTTTTCTTTTTTTGTGTGTGTGTGTGTCTTTTCTAAATACACTTCTGCTTTGGTGAGAAATGTAAAGTTTCTGCTTATTACATGCATACAGTCTTTTATTAAAATAAACTCTTTTTTTATTTCCCTGGTTAGGTTTAGAAACAAACATCATGGTTTTGCTTAAAATAAATACGGCTGTCACTGAGATCACATAACATCTCCTGACATATGTCATGTAACGTACATCCCTAGTGTAGCATGCTACACATATGAGCACACTATGTTGTTATTAAAATAACCTTGAGTTGTGGTTTCACACAAGGAACAAACAGCGGGCTCCAGGGTGAAATCCAGAGTGTAATTTGAATTTTCAGATTTTCATTCAGCACAAATTAATTAGAAAAACGTGTTGTTTGAACACAAAATGAACTTGAAATGATCTAAAACCTCACAGACCATCTTTAATTCACATGATCAGGTCATAAAGCAGAATCTACATGTGAAAGGCTCTATTATGCCAGTAGATATTGTGTTTAAGTGGTTTACATTTCCAAAAATAATTCAATCAGTGTAGCTCAGACTATCTGACACACAAGAGGTCTAGTGCTTTTCGAGCCGTTAGAGTTCTGTCTTGCTTGTGGGCAGTTGCAGTTGACTTCAGTCGACACAGATTCAAGCAGCATTTTGATAATCGACTGAGTTGAGTAACTTATAAGGCAAACGTGCAAAACAAATGTAATAATTTGCTTTGTTTCTCCTTCTTTAATATAATGTAGTTTTATTCTTTCAGATTTTTAGCAATTGGACAAGACAAGCAATTTGTCTAAAACGTAATCTCAGGCTCTGGGAAGTTGAAATTCTATTTTCCTCTATTTTCTGACATTTTCCAGATAGAACCATTGATCTTGTACCAGAACAAACATGGATGGCAGCCAGCATCTTGAACTGTTCATATGCTGTGAAATTTGCATTAAAAGAGACAAAAAAGCAGGAAAAGTTTGGGTGAGATCCTCCATTAAAATTGTCCACTGCACTATCATACCTCGAACGTTTTTTCTTGCTCTAAAAATTAGAACAGGCTATATGGTTTAATCTGATGACTGTCAACACCAACTGAACCAGACTGGAACAGACCTGATCAGTCATCACGTCTAATTATATTTTGAATAAGCTCAGTCCTCAGAGACAGACAGACAGACTGAGAGAGAGACTTGAAAAGACAGGGGGTGATGTAATTTAACCAGGAAGGCAGACACAAACAGAGACAGACAGTGAGGCAGGGATTAAGAGAGACAATAGTGAGGTCAAAGATCACAGTAGAATGCCTGAATGCCACAGTGTTGAGGTAACGTTGATGCTGGACAGTCAGTGTCCTCAGCTGTCTTTCTGAATGAATGTGTCAATATGAGCCCACCCGTTGTTTTGCTGTGATCTCAGGGTGAAATGCCTGCAGTGTCACGTGAATGTGGGAACAGAGTTTAGGATTCAGGTACATGATGATGCCTCAGGCTCCCTTGTGGACACACACACACACACACACACACACACACACACACATGCACACACATGCACACACATAATTGAAATCTGTAGAAACACACCAGATGATTACAGGCAGGAGGGAAGAACAGTTTCTTTCAGGTGATCTTAATGTGAGATGATGTAAATGTTACATTTTGTTGAGATGTAGTTCAACCAAATTTAAATCAAATATGTCCAATACTGGTACACTGAGTGCAATATCATGGACAAAATCATGAACATTTTGTACTAACCATGTACCCTTAAACTTTCACACCTATATCTTAGATTCGACACTATACATATCTATATGCAATCCACATATCCGTACTATTACCCACTTAATTTTTTATGATCCATATTGATTATGGCATTATATACTTTTGTATTTTGGATTGCACCGTATTGTTATCATAGAAGTTTTATATTGGCACTCTTCCTACTTTGTATTGCAACTGATGCACAGCAATTTCCCTCGGGAAAAGTAAAGTTTTATCATATCATATCATATAGTATCTTATCGTATCTCAACATATATGTCTCGTGCAGGAATCAAAATGGGAACACTGAAATTATTTACAGAATTTGGTTTCCATCATGGTTATGAAACAGTGGACCAGCTCTTCACTCTTGCTGGGCTGCATAAGGGGTTGTGGTAGTTTGCCCATCCAGTCTACATGTGTTTTGTGGACTTGGAGAATACTTACGACCATGTACCCTGTTGAGTCTAGTGGGGGGTGCTGTGGGAATACGGGATAGCAGGGTTGTTGCTATGAGCCATCCAGTCCTTGTTTAACCATAGTGAGAGCTGTGTCCACAAACTTGTCAACCATGTCCCCAGTGGGTGTTGGCCTCAGCCAGGGTTGTCCTTCATCACCGACTCTGTTTGTGATTAAGGCACAGCGGGGGAAGGAAGAGGTCTGGTTTGGGGACCTCAAAATTGCGTCCTTGCTCTTTGCTCTCTGATTTCCTGGTCCATCTATGTCCCAACTCTCACCTATGGTCATGAACTTTGGGTAGTGACCGAAAGAATGAGATCACAGATACATGTGGCTGAAATTAGTTTCCTCCACAGGGTGGCTGGGCTCAGCCTTACAGATAGGGTGAGGAGCTCAGAAATCTGGAGGGAGCTCAGAGCAGTACAGCTGTTAAAAAGGGGTCAGTTAAGGTGGTTCATACATCTGATCAGGATGTCTCCTGGTTGCCTCCCATTAGGGGTTTTCTGGGTAAGTCCAACTGGTAAGATTATGTATCTCATCTGGTTTGGGAATGCCTCGGGATCCTCCAGAAGGTACTGCAAAGCATTGCTGGGGAGAGGGATGCCTGGAGTACTTTGTTCAGCCTGCTGCCCCCATTGACAGAAATAGGGGGATTCAGGTTTTGATCTACAGTTTTGCACTATCATACAGTAATTTTGTATAGAATTGGTCCATTTGCTCACAAAGTAGTGAAAGAAGAAACACGTGGTGGTCTCATTGCAAAAGAATTGGACTTGCAACCCCAATGCCACTGCTGACGTGCCCTTGAGCAAAGCCTTTAAAACATAACTGCACAGTGATACTGACCAGTGGCTTACAGACCAGACTGAGGTTGTACTGGGCAACCTCTAGGTGTGAATGGGTGTAACTGTTAGGGATGCGCAGAGATGTCATTATCTGTATCTGTATTTGTATCTGTTCATCCAGCAAAATTATCTGTATCTGTATTTGTATTTGGATAAAAAACCGCAAGTGGACGTGGCTTATATCAGAAGTTATGTTGCATTGTATTTTCTAACTTTATATTCTGAGCATTCAAAGCATCAAATTGATTAAATATTGGCATATAATAAGTTCTGAAATATTCATCGGATGAACTCAGCTAAATTTTAAAAATCTAATTCATGGTGAAGGGTCATGCATTTTCCACCAGTCACTTCGAAAAGGTCAAGGAAAAATATTTGTGGCTGCAGGGGGGATCAAAATGAGATAAATAAATAAAATAAGAATCAACCAGCCACCCTCCTCCTCTGATAAGTTAAGAACAGTCCCTTTAGTGCAGTAAGGTTTGTGGACTGTTACCTGCCACAAAGAGAGAAATGCAAGCAGGCATAGCCAGTGCTTGATTTGTTTGATTAATGTAGCATTTCTCAACCACATGACCAAAAAAAAAAAAAAAAGTGCATGACGCGCATGTTTTTTCCCATCCGAATAATAACTGGTATGTTTGTATAGAAAAAATATCTGTTTCAAAGGCATTATTTGTGCCTATACGAATAACATACTCGTATTCAGGCACACCCCTAGTAACTGTGTGAGTGTGACCAGGGTGTTTCTGCAAAAGAACTCTCAGTGAAACTTCCCTGAATAAATAAAGGTAAAAAAAACCCAGCATTTCTCTGGAGAGTGACTTCGCTGTAGTTCAATTCTTGCACTGTGAAGTAACTGGCAGCTGATAAAAGTAGACTTTCAAAGACAAAAGAAAGTCCCTTCCACACAACTGCATTATACACTCCTGTCACACAGCCACACTGACCTGAGGCCTGTTTCATTTACACTCACAAGCAGCATACCAGAGATGCCACAGTAACAACACGTCCCCAGAGAGCGATGAGACAGACAACAGCATTACACAAAAGCACAGGTGCTGTTGATGTGTTTCCCTCTGGCTGATCTCTATCATGTCTGCACTGTTTCACCTGGAGTGTTTTGAACACAGCATCTAATCAAATAGGTAATGCAAATTCACATGATCTTTCACTGCTCCATTTCACTCCAATTCAGTGTGACATGTCATCAGGCACCATGTTGACAGACATCCATGTCAGGTCAAAGCTGTAATCTACCAACTGAGATGTTTTCATGTAACTTCAGGAAATAACTTCTCTTTCATGCTCAGGCAGTAGTTTTGATGACTGCAGATCAGTTCCCAGTGAAGTTGTTTGAATCTATGCACTCTGCAGGACAAATATAGTTTGCTCTAGAGCTGACTTTAAATCCACAGCTTGATGAAGTTGGATGCCCGTATCATCATATGTTTGCAGTCACAGCAAGGCTGTTTGCCATTACAGAGTGCAGCCACACAGAACCCCATCCCTCAATGTGATGAATGGACAGAGAAGAAGATCTCTGACACTGGTTGTAGTTTAGTTTAGGCTACCATTAAATACACCAACAAAATCCTGTTGTGTGTATTTGCTTTTCTTGCAATAGGAAATGTTTGTTTTGATGCAATTTTTTTCAGATGGTGGGTCAGGCAGGGTGGGATGCAGACACTAGGAGGTACAAACTCCACCTTGCCAGTTCAACATTACCTGACATGGGAGCAGTGAAATGCATGCACTCATATTGTTTTGCAGCTGAACTCTCAGTAACAAGGACACTGCCCCAGGGGAAAACTGTAAAAAGAATCTGCAGGAACTGAAGGATCCTGGAGGATGGAGTCGAGGGTGGTCAAGGGGAATTTAAGTCTCCTGGTTGCACTGACTGAAAAAATATTTTACCAAACTTTTTTGGCTTCTTTTTTGCACTATGCAACACTGAGGCTAGCAAAATTAGCAGGCTATATAAAGTTTACATACCAACATTTTTAGAAAGCAGTTACTGATGCACACATCCAGGAGACAAAGAGCTTTAAGACGTTAAAACGCTCCAGGGAATATATGAATGGGCCAATATAACTGATGCATTAATATGTAACCAGCATGTTTATGTTGTAGTTAGTCAAGGTCCGACTAATATTAAAGGGTAACACTGGTATTTTTCAACCTGGAACCAGAAACATTCCCCAAATTACTATCAACAAATCCACCAGACTAAACAGTAAAAAGAACAAACCAGATCCAAACCAGATCCAAACTGTTGGAACAGTGACATAATGAACCACGATGTGTTTTTTTTTTTGAGTTTTATTTTGTTTCTGTTGATTTTGAGTGAAATGTGTTTTACGATGATAAAATTACTGTTTATTTAAATGCAGTCTGGTGGGTTTGGCAACAGCGATTTCGGGATCCTGGTTAAACAAAAAGGATCTTGCTCTTTCACTAAAAGGTCTATTTCTATAGTTACTCTCTCCATAATGTTTTTAAACACAAACCTTGGTACACACTGCGATTTTGGGCTGTCACAGACGAAAGAGGACCATCGTGAAAGAAACATGGCGATATCTTTGGTCATGGCTCTAAAATCGTGGTCCCACATCGTACAGTCAGAGTGGTTAAAGGATAGCCGTTGTCCCAGTCTTGCGATCAAAGACAGCCTGGGATAAAATTCTGACAGTGTCAGAAATTTAGGATGACCATCTCACTGTGTGGCTGCTGTTACGACCCACGTCCACCTACCAACTAATAGAAATACAGCATGAAATGACGCAGTGATCAGCGCGACAATGCTAAATGCTAGTATATGCTAATAGATACACTTAGAACTCTTGTTGCAAAAGTGGCATGCCAAGTTGGCCTCTTTTACCCAGCCACGACTGCATCCACATTCTCCTCCTCCTCTTCTTCAGACTTTTTTAAAACACATTAGTGCCATTATAGCAAGGCCTTGATTCATGTTTGTTTTCAAATTTCTGTTACCACTACAGCGGAGAAGATGGATGGTGCACCTAGATGACGTTTTGTTCTTGCTTATTGACGTTGATGGATGCATGTTGTAGCCTGCGATTCAGTAGGCGCTGTCATTGGACAGTCTGCGTATATCAGAACTGATGTTGTACCCAAGTTTATTAGATCTATGTCACACAGTGTAACTCACACTTAATTTCTAAGATTGCTAAAATATCACAGTCTGGAGGCTTTAGAATAGTAATCTGAGCCTGTCAGCGGCAACAACAAGCACTTTTAGTAGATGTACATTGACGATGCCCAATTGCCTTAATGTTACATTGCAGCCTCTTTCTCCACTGACGGCTGCAAAAATCTCTACCGATCAAAAAAAAGAAAAAGAAAAAAAAAAACTGTTCCCATCAGTCATGTAGATCCAAAAACATGGAAAAAAATAGGTTGTGCGTTGAAGATACCAAAGTTACCCTTTAACTGCTTTATACAATTGGGCTGTTTAATTCACTGTATAACAATGAATCATGCCATAGATGATAATTGTTTTTTGGTGGTGTTGTTGTTACTGTTTTTAAATCTAGTCGTAGGATTGTCAAATATGTGGTGCAGTTATAAATACAACATTTCACCCTGAAATGTAGTGAAACAGAGGTATACAGAAGGATTAAATGAACATACTCCAGTTGAGTACAAGTCAAATTGCACACGTACAGTGCTTGAGCAGTTTTCCACCCCTGCACACCACATTACAATGCATTGGTTTATGTTGATTTAATGTAGTTACTTTTCTCGTCCAGTTTTTAATTACCTCTTTCTGCAAGTCGAGTGCAGTCAGGTGCTTTTTAGGATACAAACCAAAGTCATATTATTTATATTAACAGATGTTGAAAGTGTCTTTTAAAGTATACCTGTAGGAAAAAGCTGTGTAGTTTGTGCATAGTGTTGCTCTCTTTACATTGCATGATGTTTATGGTGTGTTTATCTTGTTTTTACGCCACTGGTAATGTATTAAAACATGTCTTTTTGTGGTCAGCCCACCCACAGTTTGCCCCTGAGGGCACAATAAAGATTTTGAGCTTTGAACTGCATGCTGAAACCTTTTGCAACAGGGCATTTGAGGCCACAATATAAAAAGCAGAACAAATACAATGTATCAATCTTCTTATTGAGAGATTTCAGTGAACATGTGATAGATATCAACATCCTGCCTAATCTGACTAGACCGTCTGCCGTAACAAAACCCTCAATCCTGCCAGTTTAAGACTGTGTGTCTGTGAAAGTGTGTGTATATTTGAGAAGGTGTGTGTTAAGGTGAAAGGAAAAGGAGAGTGAGGTTTGGGTTACAGAAAAGCCTGATCCTCTGGTAACAGGAGCTGAGTCTTCCTCGCAGCATGACAGGTTCCCACACCCTCCCATCAGTTCATTCTGGTTCTCACACACTCCCGGTCCTGACTCCAGCACTCAGGTGTCACTGTGCAGCCTGTTGCCAAGTCCATTCACGCATAGACCTGTCCAAGTTGGTGTGTGTAGAGGTCTCAATGTGTGTGTCCTTTAACCTGATGAGCCGCGTAATTTGATTTAAAATAAACTAACTGCATCATCATGTCACCTGTACATAAACATGCAGCCACTGTCGCCCTGATGCACGCCTGTTCGTGTGTGTTCCATGTCGTCTGTCCTAGTTTTACGTCACTCTTAAGTTACAGGAGTGGCTTGCGCTGAAGAATAGTGAGCAGACTTGATTACTGACTCTCCTTGCCAGTGGCGCGTCTGTGAAACGCATACACACATACACACAATCCTCATTGTTTCTTTATAGTCACTACACACCTGGGGTCCATTTCACAAAGCAGGTTCAACAAACTCTGAGTCTAATCCTGAACTCTGAGTTGATCTACTCTGAGATAGGAAACTCTGAGTTTCCGGTTCCAGAACAGCTGATTTGAATCAGTTTAATCAACTCGGAGTAGTTTCACCTGGAGTTAAGCGCGTGCACCACAACTATAAAAAGCCAGCATCAATGGAGCCCCGATTTGATGAGTCACCATGGCAACGGGGAAGAGGAGGGCTGCGTTTTTCACCCCACTAGAATTAGAAATCTTAATGCGCTCATACGGCGAGTTTGCACACGTTTGCTCGGGTCAATGCGTAAGTTTAAATGTAGTCCTTTGCAATCACAATAATATTACAGGGGAAAACTGCTTGAATGGTAGCCTATTAATTTATTTCATTTAGGTGCAATCCCACGGGGGAGAAGCACACTTGGCAGCAGCTTAGGATGAAATATAAAAACATTGTTCAAACAGGCAAGACCTCTCATGGGTGTACCTCATTTTGATCACACTATACATTGTAAAGTAAATATTAAGTGGCTGTTTGACTGTGCAGTTGTTTTATCCCCAACATAATGCTGTTTTCACACACATAAATGTCTTCTCATCTATATCATGTTCTGTTAAATAATTAAGCCTATTTAAACTAACACAGACTTCTACTCAGCCAACAGAAAGAAGGCAGATGCCCGTAAAACGAGGACACTTTTCTGACTGCCCTGCATACAGTTGCCTTACTTAAGTGCTCAGCATCTCCGACATTGTACAAAAAACTTCCATTTGCAAAGAAACGCAGCGCAACACACAATATCTGCTGGGGTGTGAGAGCATGACTACGATTGGTAATGTTGCAAATGTAAGGACGGATTAGGTTGTGTATGTAGATGATGGACTGTGACGTGAAACGGTAGGCTATAGCTCAAAAAGATAATTGTGTGGAAATGCTAGAACATCTATGCGCGGTCTGATAACCATCTCCCGACGAATATTTAACTCTCTGCGCAGTAATGCTGCACCTTCATCCACGGGATCGTTATCAAAAGGACATGCCATGTTAGTGAAAAAAGTCGCCACCTACTGTGCCTAATGGACTTCTAATATACTGACTGATTTTTTTAATGATTTTTTTAAAAGACAGACGGCAGCACTAGGCTACGCCAAAACTCGCCTGCTGACTGAATGAATGAGGAAATCAAATGGAGTGTGTGGCTCTGAAAGAGGGCGGAGACAGAGAGAAACTCGAGGTTCATTGAGAAAAACCTAGTCCCGACCAGGTTAGGTTCATAGAGTCTGTTACTACGGTAACTGACCGAGTATCACGTTAAACAGCTGAGAGTGGGACCCAAAAGCGAGACTCGGAGACAGGAATCAGTTAAAGGTGCTTTAATTGAATGTTGTGGCTGGATGGCGAGGCAGTGCAGTGAGGCAGGGCGAAGGCAGGGTGGAGAGACGAGGTGGTGGGGCACAACGGAGCGGCACGGTGAAGGACGGGGGCGGATCCAGCAGGCGCAGGCAGAATGCAGGTGAGCGAGGAGGATTCCTGATCACAGGAGAAACAAGGTAAGTCACAACGAAACAGCAACAGGAAACACTGGCAACAAGATCACTGAAGGAGTCGAGAGTCAAAACACAGTATACCGCGTGGGAAACTGGACGATCTGACGACGAGTGGCTGGAGAGACCGGGCTTTAACTGAGACTGATGAGAATGAGGAACAGGTGCGTAGCCTGCACACCTGCTGGCTCGCTGGACCCGCCCCTAGGAGAGAGGAGACACAGACACGGGGGAGGGGAGACACACTGGGAACACAGACTCATGACACCGAGAGCTTAAGTTACCTCTCTCTCTGAAACAGGCTAGAGTTACCCCTCTTTCTGTGGTTTGAGTTACCTCCCTTTTTGAAATGGAAAACTCACAGTTTCCCTCATTTCAGGGTTAACAGACTCTGAGTTTTCACTAAACCTGCTTTGTGAAACGGACCCCTGGACTCAGACAGCACACACCGAGCATAGGCCTCTTCATAAATTGAGGTGATGTTGCTGCACAGAAGGAACATATATTGTTCATTTTGTGCACAGAGTAAAACACACATGCATATGCACAATTTAAAGGGTCTAATTGAGCAACACTGTGATGCCTGACAAACATCCAGCCACAATGGAGATTTGTTCTCTTTGTTATGAGTATTGCTCAATTCAGTTGTGAGAGATGAGGTATTAAAGCAGGAGAAAGAGGGAGAGAGACGCAGACAGAGGGAAGGGTATTGAGAGAGCGAATGTATAACACAAGTGCTCAAAGATGATGTCAGTGATCGAGCCCAGCTGTGTTGCAATGATTTGGTGTTCAAGTCTTTGATTCTGTGAGCTGAGAGAGTGTGAAAATCTGTGCAACCTCACCAGAGTGTGTATGAGTGTCAGATGAGAAAAAAAAAAAAAAAAAAAAAGAAAAGAAACAAATGTCTGCTAAAAAGCTCAGACGCAGTAGGCAATCCAGGCTCTGGGGAGAGCTATGGGCAATAATGAAATGACAGTACAACCTGAACTTACAGTCAAATTGTACTGGACCCACATTCACTTCACTACGCTTGTTTTCCTTCATCTATACACTTCCATTCCACTAATGGATCTTTTTCATGTGAGACATTTTGACATGTCACAGTAGGAAAACCACAGGTGTACATAATAGCATGAATAATGGCTGCATTCCTTTTAGCTGCTTCAGTTTCAGGGTCTTGTATTGTGCATGCTGACTCACTGTCACACTGTCATGACTTAGTGGGACACTTGAATAGAACAGAGCCTTTGTTCCATCACCTGTGTTTTTTCCTACTATGACAAGTCGAAATGTCTAATGTGACCATTCACTTTGCAAGCTTTGGTGGTGCGTTTCATGGTTGGCTTTGGACAGTGGTGGCTTGTGGCTGCAAGTCACTCATCAGGATGTGGAAATCAACTCACCAGTCTGTAAATTCTCCTCTTGCCAACTTCTGTTAGCTCACTGCTAGCTATCCAGGTCAAAGTTTTCAAATGTAAACATCGAGGAGAAGATGGGCACCAGCTGAACCAGCATCCTGCTAGCCATTGTAAAGGTGTTGGAAATAAAGTGGACAACCTCTATGCCACATCAGTTTCCAATGGGATATCAGGAACTGTAATATCCTTTGACTCACTGAGAACTCGGCCAAATCCTGGATAGCGCTTCTGTTAGGATTGCACCTGGTTTTTCCTTTCCCTCTTCCCTTCCCCCCTCCTTTCTGTGTGAGTGTGAGCAGGTGAGGCAGGCTGCAGCAATCATCTCCACACCTGCAATCACTCAGCAATCAACCTGGAGTATTTGAGACTGGCTCTTCTCTGCAGTCGTCACCAGTTCGTTGTGAACCTTTGTATGGTAAAGTTCTTGGCCCCTGTCTTGCACCAGGTTTTGGTACATGTTTGTTTGTGGCCGTTTATCTTGCTCCTGACTCTGATCTCCTCTGTTTCCAGTTTACATCTCCGGAACTTCAGCTGCTGACCTGCGTCGCCTACTGCTGCCTTGCCCGCTGCAGTCCAGCCTCAAGGTGCATCCTCCTCAGCCTGCTCCGCTCCTCTGCCTGCTCCACTCCTCTGACACCCAATCCTGGATTTCCCCCACCCTGCCTCAGTCCAGCTTCGTTCTCTCCCTGGTCCTCCTTATCTGTGGTACCTGCCAGTGAGTACTTGCTGTCCACGTGGTCCAACAGCAGTGTTGTCACCTTGCATGCAGAAGACCCTGGGTCGAATCCCACACTGGACTTCTAGTATTATTCTTTTGGTGGAGTAAATAAACCTTTTTTGAACTGAGCTCTCTGGTTGTCTGCATTTTTGAGTCCACCTGTTGTTCTTATATTTAACACATTCAGCCAGGTGACTCTTTTTCTTATTGCCGATCTGACAGAGCAGAGGAGGAGCAGAGTGCTATAAGGTGAATAAGGACTGGTGTGAAAATCATGTAAATCACTCCACAGCCAGAAACCATGGATTACCAGAACCATCCAGAAACATGGACAACTATAAAGCACCCGACAATGTAAGAAGATACAAAAGGACCAAATGACTGTGCACAAGATAAAGAAGCTGATGGGATCGATTGATTCATTGATTGACAAAAATTCAATTTATCACATAAAATCAATCAATCTAGCACTGCATGCATGTATACCATTGCAGACCATTTACAATTCTAGTATCCAAAGGGCTAGTACTTTAGCAAAGTATTTCAAGGAAAAAATTCATATTACACTGTTTATATGTCTGGGTTGGCTGCAAACTTATAATCTCTAGAAACTGATATCTGCATCTGAATGCAAAATCTGTAGGCAACCAAACATGATTTTGGTGTTGGAAGTATTCTGGTTTCTGTTTGTAGTCCAAGTAAAACTGACAATCAGGTTTGAGGGGCAGGTAAACGGTCTGTGTTTAGAGGTGGAACGCATTGGCTGAACTGCAATGTCAGAACCCATTGGCTATTGTCAGACAATTAGCTTTTTTTTTTTTAGCTGAAATGAACAGCAAACAGGACATACCTGCTGGCTACACTGGCTCTCCTGAAATATTGGCTGTTGCCCCCAGAAGCTTATTATCATCAGACCAGTAGCTGATGGCTTAGATGAAGAATGAACATTAGTGAACCCTTGACTTACCCATGGACTCCTCTTGCCCTTTAAGGTGTGAGATTAAACACACCAAGGTCTAAAGCTTATGGGAGGTCTAACAATACAATGTTGTTTTTGTTGTTGTTTTGTTGTATTGTTTTTTTTTGTTTTGTTTTTAAATACCAATTTAATTTATACATACGAAGTGAGTCACACAACATACTTTTAATAAAGTGTCTGTAATAAGATTGTACTTGTGTTATTAGCGTGGTTATGAATGTCAGTGAGAATTTAGATTACATTTTCTTCAACAAAGTTTGGAAGTTTTGGTTTCACCTGAATTCTCTATCTCTTACTTATCATGAGGTCATTCAGATGCTTAGAAAAACATACAAGGGCTAGAGTTTTGCTTTATTGTCCATATTTCCAAATCATATGCTTCACTGTTGCATGAGAATTAAAGGATTTAACATCTTGGATATGGATATTTCCCCTGGTCAGTTCATGTTATTGAAGGAGCAGGTGCTCCTAACATTTTGTAGGTTTTTGACGTTCTATGTAAGACCTGATCTTAAGATGGCTTGAACCATGGCAAGCATGGCAAGTTTCTCATAAAGACGATCACTTCTGCTGCCAATTACAGTCACAATGTTTTTGCACATAAAAATATTATATTTCCAGCCAAGAATAAATGGCTCGACCATCTGGACATTCTAATTCTTCTTTCTTAATGGAACTGCCATCCAAAACATGCCGTGTTCAAGAACAAGGCCGTCTATTCAATCTGTGGGGAAATTTAAGGACATTTTACAAGAAGATGAGGCCTCACTGCCAGACTACCCTAACCTGTTGGAAACAGATAGGCATTCTTTCCTGAATTCTGAACATCTTGGAAAGCTTGACATTTGTTTTCCCTGCTCTATTTTTTCTCCAAGGGAATAGTCCACAAACCATGTTCATTCATATTCAAATGCTCATATCCAGAAGGCTGACATTTACCTTTCCAATACCAAGATGTGATTCACCACCAGTTTTTCCCTAACCTCTCCAAAACAGGAGGCAGCCAGAATAAAGGGCTGATCCCGATCTCTTGTAAACTTACCAAAGGTCTAACCAGTGTCAGCTGTTTTCTCATTGGCAGGAATATATGGGAAACCTCATCTCTGTTGATGACCGATCTTGTAACACAATGACTATGAATCAGTTGACCTTTGCCTGTTTGACTGACCCCTAGGGAAGCAGACCGCTGGGTCAGTAAACCACACACAACTGGGTTATTGGAGAAGGTTTAGTAGTCAGTTCATGGCCACATTTAAAGTCTGTCACTGAGGGATCAAGACAAGTACAGATACTGACAGTAATAGACGCTGATTAACATGAGCATTTCATAAGTCGAAGCTTGGTTTGAGATAAAAACTATACATGTCTCTGCTTGTTAGAATCTCATCTGATACTTTACAGAAGCACATATTCAGAAAATACCTACTGCTTTGACCTAATCCCTTATATGCTGATACTCTCACACTGTCACGCACGCACACACACACACACACACACACACACACACACACACACACACACACACACACACACCATCACACACACCATCACACACACACACACACACACACACACCATCACACACATACTTATGCACCTGGGATTTAGTTTGCTGGCTTAAACCAAGACAACCTGTTGATAAAGCAGCAAGATGATGTATAGCTATAATCATACCAGGCTAATACTCTATGAATCCTTAATCAAGGCCTTGGCCAGACTATTCCACCAAGACAGGGTGGATTAACATGTGAAAGGCTTCGTCCTGCTGAGCCTGATCCCATCTCCTTTTACCTCTTTATGCCACTTCACCCCTGATGATCGTGATGAGCCTGCGACATACCGACAAAAGAGACTAAGACGGTGAAATGATCATGTCAGTCAGCCAGACAGTAGTAAGGGAAGAGAACAGAGCACCTCACTGCTGGTGGATGATGTGTGTTAGAGGAATATGTCTGTGATACCGACTGTTTTCTCCCTTTGAAAGCTTTGGAATCTGTTGGTTCATGACAATGTGCAGGTGTGTGTGTATCCCTGTGCAAGTGTTAAAATGCAGTGTAAGGTTATTTACCAAAGTGTAGGGATAGCTATACTAAATTGTTAGCATGGAGCCATTCTGGATATTGCACTGCCATTCGGCCTTGCAAAAGGGATAATTAAATACAAGTGAAGTTAATATTAACACAATTTGATGTTGCCTGTGCTAGTGACTATTGTGTTAGAGCTGATGTAGTCTCGCTCACCAGACCTTTCTCAAGAAAAGAAAGGTCTGGTTGCGCCGACTCTCACTTTAAGATTGAAGAAAAAAACGCCCCGGCTTTTTTTATTTCTTTCAACCAATCACAATCGTTCTTGGCGGTGCCAGCAACGGTGCGCTTGCAAAAATATTGCCGGGGGGAAACAGGTTTTGGTGTAACACGCCCACAAAAATATCGCCTACAGGACGCAAACCATGGCAGAAAAATGGCTACATCCTCGCAAGATCAAACACCGCAAAAGTTAGTAAAGGACGTGTTTAAAACTGCTACACAACCGGAGGTGGTAGGGTGGGACTTCAGCGGGTGGCTTGTTCCACCCAATGAGAGGCTGATCTATGCAGCGAACTTCCGCCCACTCAGACTAGAGCTGATGTGAACAGGAGCAAAGTGAGCTGTTGTGATGAACTATAGTTCCGTCACACTGAGACAGTTAAAAATAAATTTAATTAATTACTTAGGGTGACCATATTTTGATTTCCAAAAAAGAGGACACTCGGCCCGGCCACGAGATAGCCTACTTAAATCATACTCGCAGTTTACTCAAAGATGCCTTACAATTTTAATATATGTATTTAAGTTATAAGTATATAAGTTTATATGTATGGATAGAAAATTCAGTTATATTACAAAATAATATCTCTCAAAGACAGAAATTTAGATAGGCCCCTATAGATAGGGGACACATACACACACTAGAGTGTGGCTACCCAATCCGAGCCCGAC
>NC_065512.1:39324850-39333298 GCF_006386435.1 Epinephelus moara
AGCCTGTAACCACTGTGTGACACAAACTCAGTGCTTTAGTCATTAAATAATGTCGGGCTCGATTCGGTTTCGGACATAACAAAACAGAATGACTGTCGGGTTCGGACAGAAATATGCGGCCCGTACCGCACTCTAACACACACACACACACACACACACACACACACACACACACACACACACACACAAGGAAAACTGGACATTATCATCAATTTATAAACACCACCCCACACTGGATGGCGGCTACTTCTGCATCTGAGGTTGATGCAACCTGCCGCCATGCTCTTGAAAGCTGGCACCGAAAAGGCACAAGAGTAGCACCCAGTGCCTGACCTCACTATTTCCAGGTGGTTAAAGCCAGGGCATGTGTACAGCCCCCTAAGGCGGGCGGAAGTAGATGCGGATGAATAAAACACTGGACTTTTTCCTGGGAGTCCATTGTCCCTTACCCATGAAAAACAAAAGACCAATGGAGTTATTTTAATGACAACATAATGTGCTAGTATGTGTAGCATTCTACAGTAGTAATGTATGTCACACGATACAATCATTACGTTAGTTAAGTAAGTAACTGTACTTATTTTAAGCCAAACCGTGATGGATTTTTTTCCCCCAAACCTAACCACGTGCTTTTGTTGCCTAAACCTAACCAGGGCCTTTTCTTGCATGTAGTTAAGGACATAAACATTTAAAAGTGTTTTACGTATGTAGTGAGTTTATTTTGAAAAAGACTGTGTATGTAACGAGCAGAAACTGTACATTTCCTGGGCAATGTATTTAAATGTATGGAATAATAATAATGATCAGACTCTGTCTCTCCCTCCACCTTGAAGCATTGCGCCGACCTGCTGTCTCCGGTGTTCACCCACATCTTCAACACCTCACTGGAGACATGCCATGTGCCAGCCTGCTTCAAGACCTCCACCACCATCCCCATCCCCAAAAAGCCAAGGACCACAGGACTTATTGACTACAGACCCATCGCCCTGACTTCAGTGGTAATTAAGTCCTTTGAGCGTCTTGTGCTGTCACACCTCAAGGCCATCATCGACCCTCTCCTGGACCCCCTGCAGTTCGCCTACAGAGCCAACAGGTCTGTAGACCACGCTGTCAACATGGCCCTCCACTTCACCCTGCAGCATCTGGACTCCCCAGGAACCTACGCTAGGATCCTGCTTGTGGACTTCAGCTCTGCCTTCAATACAGTCATCCCGGCTCTGCTACAGGACAAGCTCTCCAAGCTGAGTGTGCCTGACTCCACCTGCAGGTGGATCACGGACTTCCTGTCTGACAGGAGGCAGGAGATTGACCAGCTGCTGACCTGGTGCAGGCTGAACAACCTGGAGCTCAACGCTCTTAAGACAGTGGAGATGGTTGTAGACTTCAGGAAGAACCCGGCCCCGACCACCCCCATCACCTTGTATGACTCCTCAATCGACACTGTGGAGTCATTCCGCTTCCTGGGGACCACCATCACCCAGGACCTCAAGTGGGAGCTGAACATCAGCTCCCTTATAAAGAAAGCATAACAGAGGATGTACTTCCTGCAGCAGCTGAAGAAGTTGAACTTGCCAAAGACAATGATGGTGCACTTCTACACTGCCATCATTGAGTCCATCCTCACCTCCTCCATCACCATCTGGTACGCTGCTGCCACTGCCAAGGACAAAAGCAGACTGCAGCGTATCATTCGCTCCACCGAGAGGGTGATTGGCTGCAATCTGCCCTCCCTCCAGGACCTGTACGCCTCCAGGACTCTGAGGCATGCAGGAAAGATTGTGACTGATACCTCCCACCCTGGACACAAACTCTTTGACACTCTCCCCTCTGGCAGGAGGCTGCGGTCCATCAGGACCAAAACCTCACGTCACAAAAACAGTTTCTTTCCGTCTGCAGCTGGCCTCATCAACAAGACCAGAGACCCTCACCTACTCTGACCCCCACCCTTCCTGTAACTAACACACCGTCGGACATCTCCTCATCATCTTGGTCATTCACCTGTCATACTGTTAAACTTGCACATTCGTTCTTTGCACACAACCCTATTCATGTTTACAGTGTACATATTTTTATACTATTATTATTATTACTTGCATTCAGATTCTATATGTAATTGTTAATAGTATTTCATTTTTATACATATGCTTCTAATTACGCTATATTTTTACATTTTTTATATTCTTTGTTATGCACTGATACACCAAGCCAAATTCCTTGTATGTGAAAACCTACTTGGCAATAAAACCAAATCTGATTGTGATTCTGATGACAAACATACTGATCTAAAAGATTTTTGAATGTAGAAACATAAACAAAATAACTCTAAACACTCAATAAGTTATTTGAACGATGTGCATGATTGAGTTCATCCTCACTGATAATGAGCAGAGTGCAAAGAGGGCGTTGTGATGGATTTATCTTTCATTCCTCTGGTGCCACCACACATTCTTGCACCACATATAATGTGGATTATGCAAGCAGCAATGTTCTGCGGCCAAAAAAAGAAGCCTTTGCTTTCTGCTGCAAAAAGAATGAATATTCTCGCTATTATGGTTCTTTTTTTAGATCCATTTAAACAGAATCATGCTCATGATGCTAAATTAAGGTGCTAAAGTTTTAGATTAGCTAAACTTACACTAAAGTGTTAGCATGTAGTATAGAAAGACAACCTTCCAAAACCAGATCAAACTCGTAGATGAGCATCTACTATAATTCAATATGAAGAATTAAAAACAAACATAATTTACTGAACACACTATCCACACAATAAATTGTCAGCCAGTGCTAAGGTGTTAGCGTGTGAACAATAACACATCAGTATGCTGTTTTACAATCAATACCCCAGTCTCTAAACGTTTTGCATGTATTACTTCTTAGAAGCTGTTTTTGAATATGAGTTCAGTACCAGGAACAACCACACACAACCTTTCGAACACCACAGTTTCATGTTGTGATGCTGCAAATATTCCTCATCAGAGATAAGAGGAACTGAATCACAAATGAATGGCATGTTTCCCTTTTCCTTTTCCTGTCATCTCTCCTCTGTCCTTGCTTCTCTCTCCTCTCATCTTGTCTCACTTTGCTGTAGGGGCTAACGTCCTGTCTGGACTTGTAGAATTGGAGCTGCCGCATGACACACATATGCATACACATTCAAGCAGAAACGCACACATCAAAGCAATGAGATAAGTACAGACACAGCTTTGCTCAAAGTGTGAGACAGTAGGTAGGAGGCAGTGGCTGGGAGGCAAAGTCATTTCTCTCAACTTGTTTTTTATGGAGGTGATGGATGGAGATAGGACGGTTTCTCTTCATCTCACTCTGTCTCTTTACCTCACTTTGTTTGTGTGACAGAGAGAAAGAGAGACTGTAGGTGTGTCAGTCAGATAGTTTGCCTGCAAAGGAGGGCGTGGGCATTTTATGTGTCATCGACAAAACAAAGCTCAAAAGTGCATGTGCTATCCATGTAGTCTGTCTGTGTGAGGGTGAGTGCATGTCAGCTATGCTCCAAGACAGTCATTAGTGCACATTATGATAATGTTTTCAAAATGGAGCATGATGGGATTATCGCAATTAAGGGGTGAAGGGGACTTGTGAAATAACCACACAGAAACCAGCATGCCTCGACATGTAAACACTATAGCACCAGTTTGCACAAAATAAGTGATAAACATGCAAGAAATCATCCAGCAGTATAATACAGCACAACACAATAACACTGCAAATTCTGCCGTTTTGCTCAATAATATTCTTTTACCTTTCTCATAAATGGCTGCAATAAAAATACAGTAATACCCAAGGGCACTATAATGTCAAATTCAATAGAATTGTTATTTAAATTTTGTGTGTTTGTAACATTGTCATTTTTATTGCTTTGTTCAGTGTTCAATCAGTTTTATTCAAAGGATTTTTAAGGTTTTATTTATTTACAAGAACACTATTTGATACGCTGTCACTGTCGGGTCTTTGATTCATGACTTTGAAACATGGATGAAAATATCAATGGAATCAGTAAAACAAAGAATCACAGTATTAAAGCTGATAAGACTATGCATACAGAATACAGCTTCAAAGTGTGTGAGGACAAAATATTTGTTTCAGATTTTGAACAGCATATGATAAGGTGCCTGTCAGAAAATATATTTTAAAAAAGTGATGTTTGAAATGTGGAAATTTAATTAATTCCTCTTATCTAGTCAAAGTGCGAGGGTCAGGGTCAGCTCATGGGTCAACTAAACATGAAGAGAGATTGTAGTAGCAGGAGCTTATCAATGGTGCAGACTGGCTGAACAGGATGAGAAAGTTTGGAACTGCTTTTTAGATCCATATAATTCCTTAGACACAAGGGATTTCCACTGCAGGGGCATAAGCATAGCTATCGGGATGTAGTTTTATGGCAGCTAATGATGGAGGCGACAACGAACAGATGTATGATTTGCCCAGGGAATCATGAGTGGCCTCAGCAAGAGACGACAGGATGTGCGACACCATTCAGAATATTAGAATTGTTGGCACATGCAGCCCAGAGAGAAGCTGTGTTTGAGGCAAGGGAGGGCACATTCTTTGGACTAACAGCTGATGGAACCACTGATGTAAGTATGTCTGAGCAGCCTCCTATAGCTCCTGTAAGCGCCTGCATGTCGTATGCTGTAAAGCCCTGTGAGGCAAATTGTGATTTGTGATATTGGGCTTTATAAATAAAATCGATTGATTGATTGACATAGTCATGCTCGCACATTGTGCAGCACACCTCAACAAATATGCAATGTATCCTCACACAACGGTTTGTATGATATCCCACAATTTAGCGCCCCACAAATGACGTGTCCGTATCATAAAGTTATGTATTTAATGTGAAGTTACTGTGGTTAGGTTTAGGATTAGAAACGTAATGAGGACGTACCTTAAAATGACTCAAAGTTCATTTAAAGTTCACACGGCTCTGAACAGCGGTCTCCCAGGGGAAAGTCCTGTATTTTGTAACCTATCCACCACCCTAATCTGCCTCCTTACCGGACCGGCCTTACAAAATACATGGATTATGAACAAATTACTGGCTCATGTTTACGTGGGATATGTACAGCGTAATATGTTCCTGCACGCATGCATACACATTTTCTACAATGGATCATGTGTGTGTATCCTGTGTAAAAGGGTACAACTATTAGTTTACCCTGAGATAATGATCAGTGCATCTCCCAACTCTGAACAGTATTATGTTAAGTTGAATAATCTTAACCACATATTAACTAAACAGAAGCATTAACATTGACTTTATAGTTACTTTTCTAAGCTTGAAAAGTTATGAAGCTACAGCCAGTCAGTTAGCTTAGCTTAGCACATAGACTGGAAACTGTTAGTCCAGCTCTTAAGTGAGGGTAAAACACTACCCACCCGCACCTCTGAACCCCCTACTTAACATATCTTGTTTGTTTTAGCTATGTCCCCCTGTTTCCAGTCTTTACTGATAGCTAAACCAATTGGCTGCTGGCTGTAGCTTCACACTCCACATGACAGTGGTGTCAATATTTTCATCTGACTCTCAGCAAGAAAGTGCATTGAAGGGAATTTCAAATTTTGTCGAACTATTTCTTAAATTTGCAGATATCTTTTTGGTAATTCTAATTCTAATTCTAATTTCAATCTATAGCTACTCTTTAAATAGCTTGTGGATGCACAGCTATCAGGCTAACAGTATTAGGTAACGTTAGCTAACTTTAGCTACTATTTTCTATGAACTAGGTCAACCGTGTCAAGAGGTCTGGTAAAACACTCTTAAGTTGTAACAGCTCATTATGATTGCATCCAGCTGGAGGCATGTT
Organism: Epinephelus moara; assembly: GCF_006386435.1. NCBI lineage: Eukaryota > Metazoa > Chordata > Actinopteri > Perciformes > Serranidae > Epinephelus > Epinephelus moara. The sequence continues at coordinate 39,330,673 of NC_065512.1, forward strand.
TAACATTTGATGCTTTAATGTTTACATTTGAAATTAGTTGCTCCCTCAGACTGCAGATGAAAGTTTTTGATCCACATCTGCAGCCCTTTCACAATGACCTTTTTCTTTCAATTATTTCTCCCGTTTATATTATCAGAACTTGAGGTGGCCTTCCTCTTTTCCCAATTTGATTGACTGGACCAGCTGTGAACAACACAAATCATAAGCACTCGCAGTGTCGGTAGTCGTTTCCTCTAGCTGCCTGCCCTCCAGCTGAACAGCGCACCGATATATGATGTCATATGCAAAGAGGCTAGGTGCAAATTGAGGGAACTGACAGAATCACATCTTTTATAACTGCATGTGATAAATGGCTGGATGGATGGATGACTTAGGTGATTGACTGACTCAAAAAAATTATAAAAGTACCCAGTTTGTGCTATTGTTATATAATCTAGTTAATGGTATCAACTTTAAGTTCATACACGTGTTGGCATTGTACGCCTTCAGTTGATTGCGCGGACAAAGAGTTAAGATACAAATACTGCAAAAGTGTTATGTTGCTCTTGAGTATGCAAATGTGTCTGTCTGGACTTTGCAGGACTGTGAAAGAGTCAAATGTTGCCCAGCCTGCAGAGAAAAGACTGAAGCTGCAAGCTTCAGTCTTTTCTTTTTCCAATCCAATTGTTTTCCCTCCTGCCCATTTTGAGACCTTGAGCTGTTTCTTTGTATTTTATTTTTTTATTACTCCATTTGGCCTTTTTTATTGTCTGGTGTTTCCCATGAGATTTTGTTTTTTAGGTTTCCTTTAAAACTCTTGTAGAGAATGCTGTAGAGAATAAAGTTTATCTTAGATTAACCACTCACAAGTATTCAGTATTGTAGTTGTACAAACATGCTAACATGCTGGTGTTTTGACCTCTTCTCCTGGTATGAACTTATGCTTAAAATCGCATTTAAAAGTCATTATTTGCAAATTGTATGTCCACTGTACTACACCTCTGTTTTTCAGGATTCCAGAAAGAGTTGAGGCTCAACCCAGACCAACATCTGAAGAACATTCTAGGAATCTCAACATGTAAATACGAATCAAAAGACCTCAAATGAAAACTGAATAGATAATTAAAGGGCAGATTTGGCTAGTTAGTTAGTTCTGTTTGGGTTTAAGAGATTAAACTTTTGCCAACAGAAAACTTATCAGCTCAGTAGGAGGCACTGAGATTCAAGTAGTTTCAAGATTCAATACTTTATTGCCAGTAAGATGTAGCTGGCAGGAATGTGGACTAGTGAAAAAAAAGACATAAGAACGTCACATTACTGACACTAACCACACTGGCATGTAAAACAAGTGGTACAAAAACATACATATATGATTGGATATTACTAATCAGCTGAGCTCAGGGGTGTAGCACAAAATTCTGGGCCCTTTGTGTAAGCAGTCTCTGTAGGTTCTTGAAATAAATAAAAGGCTAATACCGAAGCACTTGACAGCGTGCCTGTTAATTTGTGCTTAACAATTTTCAGTAATTTGTGTCTAATAAACACAATGCTGTATATTCCTGCTGCGGACATCCATGGCAAGTGGAGCACTCAATGTACATTGTCAACATCTGAGGCTGTGGGCATGTTATTAATCGTCATGGGATGCAGCCTAGTTCTGATCTGTTTAACAAAGTAACAGCAATTGCAACCCTGAATGAATTTTCTATTTCTTTCTTGTCCCAAGCTGAATATTCTCTGTATAAATTGAAATTTATTAATAGTAAATTTTTGCAGGTGGACGCATTCATGTAAATGCATGTCAATGATATCACCCACACTCGAAAAATAGGGCTCCACCGAAAGCTATGGTGGATTTCAAACACTGAGTGTTCTTGAACCAAAAGATAACTACATGAAAACAGACAGACAGAAATTATTAAATATATTTAATTTGTGATAATTAATAATGCAAGTATGACTGATTCCCTGCATGTGAGGGTTGGACTCACGCTGGCAAAAAACATTCGTTTTTGACCGCTGTTCTTCTTTGAGTTAGTTGCAAACTGCTATCAGCTACTTTTTAAAGGGAAATTTCGGTTTATTTCAACCCGTCTCCTATCGTCCTAAATTTGTTTCAAGTCACTAGTGACATAGAAATAATAGTTAGCATGTTAGCCGTTAGCCTAGATACAGCCGTAGCGTCAGACCTGTTAAAACTTAATTGAACGGGCATCCTTGTCTGTGGGCTTCATGGAATGAAGCCCACAGACAGCAGACAGCAGCTACAAAACAGTAGTGGAACGTACCCCATCCGCCCACAGCACAATGCTCTTAAAGCCCTATGCTATCAAAAGCTGGCAAAATACATTTATTTTATTTTATGGCCTTGACATTAACCTTTCATATTGTTGAGTTATCAAGAACACTTCCGCGTTTTTGTGTGTATACAGGAATGTTAAAGATATCATTGAGGAAAATGAGGTTGACGTGACGTGATTGAATCAGGGAATCCGTGTGGACACCACGGGAGAGGACCCTAATTGAGTTTACATTGGCATTGTTTTCGTGGTGGCAGCACGTAATTTCAACCCATTACGTGGTGCCACCACGGAATGCGGTGTTAAGAGGTCGTGGTCATTTCACGTATTTCTGTGAGATCAGGTTG
>NC_065512.1:39333585-39354376 GCF_006386435.1 Epinephelus moara
TACCTGTGAATGCTGTACCCCAATGCCCACAGAACAGGAATACCTCTGTTGCAAGGAATGGGACCGGTTGCAGCCTTAGCTAAATGGAAAACAACAAACATGGCACCACACCGGTAAGGTAAGACAACACGTTTACATGTCGTTTTCTATATGTTCTCTGACATTTATCCTAACGATATGAGGCGGTCTTTGTGGAGAAAAAGCTTGCCATAGACTGTAGTGACACCTCGCAGATGGCCCGTTAATGAAGCGGCCCTGTCCTTAATTATGCATAACTTCAAGCCTAGATAAAATGCAAATGTGTGAGCTAAATAATAATTCACCTTGCCACAATTGTCATGAATGTTGAAATTGGCTATACAGACCAAAACTGTTTGTTGTACAAGGCTGTAAACATGGTTATTTCTGTTGTAAAGTTGGGCATTTAACATGGGGGTCCACAGGGACTGACTCACTTCTAGAGTCAGCCTCATGTGGCTATTAAAGGAACTGCAGTTTTGGCTTCATATTTCAGACTCAGAGGTGGCCACTTGCTAGAACATGTTTACATGCTTTAATGCTCATAAACCACTTTATGTTCCTCATACAATCTGTGCTGGAATACCTGTATCACCCTCTGTCTGAGGGGACTCTGTTTTAACGCCTGTCTTTTAAGCCCCCCCTCCTAAAAAAGCCCAATCTGCACTGACTGGTCAGTGTTTCCAGGTCTTACGTATCTTGGCTTCTGCGCCATCAATGCAGTCAGCAAATGACTGTAACAAAGAATAGAATCAACATAAGATTATTTTTATCCTAAAAAAAAAATCACTAATAAAAACTTCTAAACACGACTGGATTTATCCCAGCAGGAATCTGATCCAAAATCAGGAGAAATTTAAAAAATCAGCAACCAAGTCTACATGGTTCCGTGATGTTAGCATGTAGCTACATGTAGCAGTTTAGGCTACTTATGTTAATACTTGCAGTAGCATGCCTAGAGAGGATGACCAAATAAAGAAATCCGGCACACTATGACATCATACTGTAGCCAGAGTAGGAAGAAAATGTTGGAAACTGAGCTTTCAGAATGGTAGGAAACCTGAGATTTTTGCTCACAGGGTTACTTCTACATACATTTACCTCATTATTTAAAACTTTGGCCACATTTAATATGAACATCCTTTATTGTAACACTACATTTAAGACAAAAAATACAGAAAAACATGATAGGTTCCCTTTAAACGTAATGTAAAAGACACAAATCTACCATGTGTTGAGGTAATTCAACTTGTTTTCAATGGAATTTGTCTTATTGAAAGAATATTTTCATATATTTGGGTAACCAACAGGTTTTGCTCTTGAAAAAGACAAAGAAAAACAGTGAAGGTGGAAAAAAACATAAAAGAGCAACTGGCAGAAAGATGATGGGAGGGAGGTGGGGAAAAAGCAACGACAGGAAATATGGACGATTGGCAGCTACTGCTGAGATAAGAGGGTGGTGAGGTAAAAAGGAGGAATACAGAAAGGAAATGGTTGTGGCGGGAGATAGAGCGGTGGGTTTCCATGGTGACTGAGTTGCCTTCATGTTTTTCTTGGCCATATTTTGTGTGTGCGTGTGTGTGCATTTACATATTTGTAAGTTCTCTCCAACAAAAGGAGGAGTTTGTTTTTTTCAGGTGCAAAATGGATGTTTTTTTGTATATATATGTGTGTGTGTGTGTGTGACTGCATGCATAATGCGGACTGTATCTGTACAACATAGTTTCTGTCGTCCATCACCACCTGACTACTCTGTATTTCCCTTCTAGAGTGAAGATCGTGTGTGTGTGTGTGTGTGTGTGTGTGTGTGTGTGTGTGTGTGTGTGGGCGAGGTGCCAATCAGACGCTGGCGCCTTTCATGCTGGCAGGCTTGCCCAGGTCAGACGTATCCCAAAGACCCCCCACACACTATTACCACCTCCAAACACCAGCCGCGGGCAACCTGCACCCTCCACAAACACACAGCAACAACACACACACACACACACACACACACTCACACATACACACACACACACACACACAAACAGAGTGCATAATTAGCTCTCCATCTCTGCACAGGGTCAGACCATGCAAAAAAACCCAAAAAAAAACAGCCCCCCTCCCCCTCGGGTGATTTGTGTGAATAAAGCAGACACACAGTACAGAGAACACACTCTGAAACCAGCAGGGTCAGACTGAGCAGCGTTAGGATCTGGCTGCGATTCAAAATGGACAGAGGCTGATGCACTTGTTTGATTTCGAATGATAACAAGCAAAATGCTAAACTAATCTAAACCCAAGACTGCAGGGTAAGAATGGAGGCTCATGGGTAATTGGCATCCCTCTCTGCGATTCCTAAATACTTGTCTGTGAATATGTTTATCAAGACTGGAGATAATGGTGTTTTTGTGCCGAGAAACATCTTTGCTTTCCTATCTCCTCTGTTTACTCACAGATCTCTTATCATTTACGAAGCTGTCAAGTTGTATCATCCTTTAATCTGCCACCTTCGTTATGAAACAAGGTCTTGGAGGTAAATGTAGGAAACAAAAGGAAGGTACGTGCCAACGTCAGGGTTCAAGAAGAGCTGGGTTGGCCATAAGAGGGGAATTTCCATTTACAGTGCCTGTGGCAAGAGCAGTGTTTGGGGTTGATCTTGTGTCACAGTTATGGAAATAACTCGCCCGCACTGCCCTCATGTTACCAGCCCCTGTGTGACTGCCGCTACAAAGACTGAGCAACACAGATAGAAAGAGGTCTTTGATAAACATGACAAGTGTGTGAATATGTCTTGTTACTGCCACTTGATGCATGACGATGTACACTGAGATAAAAGAAGGTTGCACAATGTCGTACGTAGGTGTTTAGGTGTTTTTTTCTTCCCCTAACCTGATTTAAGAGCCCATTTAAAAATCTGCAATCTTGTTTGTTAACATGTCATACATTGCATTCGCTGTGCTTTGCAGATCCATAAAAAAAATCTAATTAGATCAAAAATATGAATCAATTCTGGGACTGTGTGACGGATTCTGTATGGTACAATAGGCCATTTAAACTTAAAATTATAGAGAAAATATATATTTGCTTGTGCAGTTATACTGAATGCACTTTGTTAAAGGGTAACTCAGCCAAGTTTACATACAAGGTCTGTGTGCTCATCGTGATGAGTATTACTCAGCCTGTAAAAACAGTTGTATAATGTCTTCTGTGGCTCTGGGAGAAACTTGTCAATTTAAAAAAAAAAAAAACCCTGATTATGTCATCAGCATTGTGTCATGGTCCTCTCCTTCACTGTATTTTCCCCTTTTTGTTCTCTCTCTCAGTGGGCTATGGCAAGCCGTTTTAACATTTAATAGGTAGACTGTATATGTATTTCAGGTATCTGAACATCCAAAAAATACATTTTGACTAGTATATTTCAATATCAGATATCTACAATTAGAAATAGGACTAGTAACAATTGCAGATATCTATACATGTATTTTGGATATCTGTTGACATGTAGTTAAGATGTTGTTTTAACATAAAAAGAGTGCATTGACTATCCATAGTTAGATTTTAAATATCCATAATAGCATTTTTCCAAGTCAAAATTATATTCTTACTAGTCCGAATTGCATTATAGATATCTGCAAGGACATTCTTACTAGCTACTAGCTACTACTATTTCACCATATCTAAAACTTTATTTTTCCTTGTCAAAATTTAGTTGAAGATATCTTTAAATCCTTAAAAGGTAGAAGTGGCCGTTTTAATTTTCAATAGGTAGACTAGATATGTATTGCAAATATTTGTAATTAAATTAACATTTTCAGATATCCACAACAGCACTCTTCCTAGGGCAAAAATCATTTTTGCCATTCATGGGTATTATGCTTTCAATTCTAGATAGCAACGTCATTCTTACTGGGAAAAATTCTCATTTCAGATATCTACAATCCAGTTGTTTCTGATCATAACTGAAAGTGGGTTAAAAAACCCTTCAACAGCGAGCCTGCATTGATGCCGACACCGTAGTTTGTTATGGAAGATGCTCCGCACAAATAAAGTTCAGTATGACTAGCTTTACAAATGTAAACTGCTCAGAATAACATTTAATATTGTCATGCAGACCTTAACAACTTAAAGGTTACATTGTATTTAGGAATAAATATATCCTCTAGTCTCTAAAAAACTGTTGTGTTCATTTGATTGTAAAGTGTTGAATATTTACAGGAAATGTTGCAAATAATAAACAGCTTATAAACATCAAAGTGAAAAACCAGAAGATGTTTACAAAAAAGAAAAAAAAGAAAGAAAGAATGGAGCTAAAGAAGCTTAGGAGTAACTTTTATTTCTATTTATTCATTTATTTATTCATTTATTTGCTGATTTATCGATTTATTGAGTTATGTGTTTCTTTAATGACAAACGGATGATTCATAAACATTCAGGTACACAACAGCAGCACACACATATTAAATATAAGTGCTATAAATTCATATGAAGAATATAAAATGAGATTAAGCTTTATTTTTCTTCACAGCTACGAAAAGGTAAGATGGTTCCTCACTCCGTTGCAGAGAGGGAAGTTTGTCACAATGCTTGCTGCTGTATTAGTCCCCTTCTCCGAAGGCTGTTTCACTCAGCTATGAAGGTGACTACAAACAGAATTACACTCTGCAATGCAGTAGGAGTAGGTAGGGTCCAGTTTCGGAAAGGCCCTGCCTGTCTGTGTGTGCCCATCTGGGCGTGGCACTCCCTTTTCCTCCTGCTGCCAATCCACCTGCATACCTGTGATCCATCCTCTCACAAAGCTTCTGCAGTATATATACCCTGGCTTTACGCTCCAGTATCCCTCAGACTGTTTGTTTGCCAGTGTGGTCCATTGTCCCCCTGTGACCTCCGCCAGTCCAACATCCCGTCAACAGCCCTGCTCTAAGCCTGCCCCACTCCACCATTAAATTCTGGTTCCCTAACCTGCCTCAAAATAAAACTGTTTTTCAACTTTTTGCAAGCCTTTCTCTGAGTCCTGCTTCTGTGTCCAAAATCCACACAATCGAACAGGTTGTCAGAGCTTGCAACTAATTTCCCCACATTCGCAGACTCAACAGACTTAATGAAAGTGTTCCAGGGTGCCTACAAATGCCAAGGCCTAACCAAATCTGCTCTGCATGCACACTTCACCAGACTTTGCTGTGAAGATAACTTTCGATTCATGGGTAACATGAACATGCTGACCAAAGTCTGTGAGGGCTTAGTCTGCAAGTCCAGAGAGAGAGTATTTGGATTCAACCTTGAAATTTATGACAAAGAGGCTTTGGTATAAAGTGGGAACATGGAGTTTCAAAGATGTGGCCGTTTCCCATCCAAAGGATCTGATAGAAAATGCTAGCGAGAAGCAGGACCCAAAGCTTTGAAGCTTGAACCAGCCAAGGAACTAAAAACAAGGATATTTAGGTTTATATAGAGCATAATCCATACACTAAGGTGGTCTTACAGTGCAAACATTAAAGTGCTTATATTTTAAGGGGCACATTTTACTTCATATCCCTGATGTGTGTGATTTCTTGTGTTGGTTATGGGGCTGCAGTGTCACTTAATGTCTTGTTCAGTGCCACAGGTGAGGGCTGTTAGAAAAAGGCCCAACGGATGCTTTCCTGGTTCTGTAAATGATGTGAGCTCAGATCTTCAGGACAATGCAACAACAGACAGGAAGTGCTGTCTCTGTCCTGGAGAACTATCTTCAAGTGCAGGTCTCATAATGTTCCTCTGAGAGGTTTGGATACATTTCAGACAGATTTTTTGGGCACATACTTATCTGCCCTTCGATTTTCTTTACTGAAATTCCCTCATTATGTTGTTTGTTATTTGGAAATCTGTTTGTCATCAGCCCCAAAACAAAAAAAAAACTAACAACAAAAAACGACATTATTTCTTGAAATTTTGGAAATCTGAAAGTAATCAGATTACCGGTATATTAGATAAAAATTGGGATTACTTAGCAGGATTACATTTCAAAATCAAACGGGATGCAGCAGACATGCACAGTGCACACACATTGCGACACTTTATGAACAACAAAACAACACGTGAAACGACCACCAGCATAAGGACGTTAAAGCGCAAATGACTGTTCATCGTTATGGCCACTGCTGGGGAGAAAAATGCCTTCACTGCATGGAAACTCCAGCATCATTTTGCATTCAAATCAGAAAAGGGGGACAACATCACAGTACAGTGCAAGTTATGCCTCCCTACTGTCAAAATACTGTCAATATCCAGGCACTCGACGTCCAACTTAAAGAAACATCTACAGGTATGATGACAAACATTTGCTGAAATACACAGAAATCCAGTAAGAAGTTAAGGTTTGTTAGCTTGCTAACCTGTCAATAACCTGTCAATACTACTACTCGTGCTACTACTGTACTACATAACTACTACTGGAAAACATTTTGGGACTGTAACTTAGGTGCTGATGCTGACTTGTGTCGTGCCAAAAAGTGATAACGTTAGTCTGTCAAAAACTGAAACACCCAGTTAATATACAACTAATATCGTAACAGCTGCATTTATCTGGATCAAACAGTCATAACGTGCAATAAACATAAAGTCATGTCCTGTTGTATATGTGTTTGGTCTTATATACTTGCTTATCCTCTGCATTATTTTACCTGCTTTGTGCTGTAAATTATAACCATCCAATCCCTTTTTAACACTTTAAAAGCCCTTCTTGGGTAGGTTTACAGGGGGAAACAAATCATGTTATTAGTGATAATAGCAAGATTCCTGCCAGAAAGGGTTATTGGCACAATGCCATTAAGGCTAAACTGCTGGACATCAGTTTTGGCAGATGATCATGTTTGGCACACCTGTAATTAAAGTCAGCACCTGTGCATTTCATGTCACAGGCAAGGTAGACACAAGGGCAGGGAGATTACATGTAGGTAACTTTGGAGCATGTTAATACCTACACACCTCTTTCAGGTGGTGTTTTTTTTTTTTTTTTTTTTACAACTAATAACAATAATAATAATTTTTTTTTTTTATTATTGTTAATGTTGTGTAGATAACCTTTAGGTAACTATGAAGCATGTTAATACCTGACACACCTCTTTCAGATAGTGATTTTTTTTACATAATAATTATCTCTGTTAAATGCCACAGTCATGTAAACACAAGCAAAAAAGCCGTCACTAACAGACCTTTCAGTCTATCTGGACAAATCAGTTACCTGGCCCGCCAGCAGTTACTGCTCACTGCTGTGGGTGTGTGCTTTGTGCTAATGTTAGCTGCTGAACGAGAGGCTGTAGTCACACAGTGGCTCTTTTGTTCCCTGGTCTGGGGGGTTGTGCTGTGCAACCATAGACTGTGTATGCTGCTGAATTAGCAGCTAACGAGAGTCTGTGGCTGTGTAGCGGCTTGTGCTTCAGCTTGGGAGTTGTGTATTACTGTGCCACTGAGTTAGCTGCTAAGGTGGCTCGTTCTCTGGATTGGTGTGTTTTTATCCACCACTCTGGCGTTATCACCAACACATTCTCACTCCAACCTTGTCACATATTGACATTTGGTCATGGACTTCCACATCCACATACGACGTGCAAGGTACTCTGGACACATTGGTGGTTGACATTCTGGGACACTGTGTCAAGTTCTGCCTGTTACATGCATTGTCTACTTTCAAACTACACTTCCGTTTTCAAAGGAAATTTAACATTTACATACAGTCTCTTTCAAAATAAATGCACTACGAAAAAATAACAGGGTTTAGCTTTAGAATCTCACAAAACGCAAACACCGCTCTCTTGGGTGACAGTCGGTGTTTGTTGTTCTTATAATTCACAGCAAAACTAAAGTGGCTCCAAACACCAGACCTGTGGGTAATCAGAGGATCTTCTATTACTGGTCTGATAATGGTGTTACTAACCATCTTGCAATGAACTAGCTTAGCGTAGTAGAATTCTACTGGAGTAGAATGTTCTGGTTTGGGGGTGGGCGGGGCAGACACCATGTTGCCTGTTCATCCTGTGGGCTACCTTGGTGAGTGCAGTGGCACTGATAACATTACAATAAACACAGTTTAAGCTGTATTCAGATTCAGATTCAGACAACTTTATTTATCTCGCAAGGGGCAATTCATTTGTAGCTTTCCCAGTGTACATTCATGCATACATCAGACAACAACATCATCATTGCCAAGGAAACATATTATGAGCATGGGACAGAGGAGAAGCTACGGTAAAAGCATATATTTTATTTTGCGAATATAATATTATAGTTAAACGTATCATTCAGTTTGAAGTGTGTACTTAACTGAAATGCTTGTACCGAATGGTTCAATACAAATACATGTATTGTTACACCCCAACTGTAAACTCGTGAAGGTGAAGACCTAAGAGTGCATATCTCTGAGATATCAACTGTTATCATCTTGGAAAGTCACAGGGAGTCACTCCTCTGATCCCTCTGCTGAAAGAAAATGTTACTAGCACTTAGTTCATTTGGACCCTGCTGCCAGCCACAGTGAAAGCACAGCATGCATGTTCAGAAGAGGACTTACAGTGGGCTACATGATTGCAAAATCTGCATTGTTGTGGGACTCACAGAACACAGCAATCAGAACAAATAAATTACACATTTCCTCCACTCGCGCAAAAGAATATCAGAGGAAGCAAGTAATCTAAATTCAATTTGTGTTTGCCACAGGCAGATTATTCCAAGGAGCTGATCGTGTCTACATACAAATAGCTTGGTGCAAAATCATCATGAATGCTAATCACTTATTTTCTACTGCAGTCCAACCTTTGCATACACATGACTAAAGAGAAATCATGGGAGGTCAACAGAGTGCAGCGTCCCTCCTGTTTGCTCAGATGATCTTATGCTGGGAGAGAACTAATATCTTTGAGCTGTCGGTAAACACAAACAGGTGCTGAGCGTCTGCTCGCAGTGACTCAGCCGTACGCTGTAGGCTGAGACTTCACAGAGTCGTGTTTACGCTAATTTGGGGGTAAACACATTGCAGCAGAAGTCTTCGTCTGGAGGCAGCTCTGTTTTGTCTGTGGTGATGGTAGTGGGGGGTGCACATGCAGGAGCCACAGTTTAACCACAGCAGGCTGCTGGTGAAAATGCCGAGGCGTTAGGAGCTCAGCAGCACACTGTCTGATGAGCTTACACAAAAAAAAAACACAAGAGTGGAAAACCACAGTATCTCCCTTCGCTGTCGCCACTGATTGAATTAACAGTCGGTGAGAGCAACCCATCGATTGAGCAAGTAGTGCAGAGGCAGCCACTCTGGACCCCATTAATATCACCCTCTGCACAGCTCTGCTGTGATCGCACTGTTCACTTAACAACAGACATCCATCCTAATGTACCCATAATGCACTGATGCACTGCCATGAGGAGGGTCACTGTGATGGGCAGGCATGCTTGGTCCCACTCCCTTCCTGTCCATTTGTGTCACCGTGGGAAGGAGAGATGGGAGAGGGAAGAGTGGGGAGTGATGGGATGTGAAAATAAACCAAAAAAGAGGGGGATGTGGTGAAAGAGGGAAGACATGGGGGAAGACAAATATCACTGTGATGGCAGGGAGTTAGGGGAAAGGGAGGCTGAGTGTGGAAAGATAGAGTGTGGAGCAAGGAGGGTGAAATGGAAATTTCAAGATAAAAGGAGGGATAAGTAAAGTAATGATGCAGTAATGGATGCTAAGAAAATATTTGAGTCTGCATCCACACACAACTTTCCATACAGAGGAGACTGAGAGAGGGAGGGAGTCAAGTAGGGCAGCAAAATAAGGATTTTTTTTTTTTCAGAAGGGACACCATCTTTATTAGCATTTAATCTTTTATTTACTTACTGGAAAAGCAGAAAGGAAGGCAGACGATGTGAGATGCAGGAGAGCAAAGTGAGGCAAGATTTGATCTTAAACCACTGGAGGCACAAATGTGATTCCTCAAAACCTAACCATCCAGAAGTCTGAAATTAATATAACTGTCTTTTGTTGTTGTTTGGAAAAGTTTTCAATTGGATAGTCTTAAGCCCAACATTTGAGAGACTGAGGGAGGTGTGACTTGATTTTCTCACCACTCAGAGTGAATTTAAAATTTACACATTGCACTCCTGGCAATAAAGACATTGGGTTCTGTCCAACTGGTCTATAAGTGAGCATGTTGAAAGGAGGTGGATAGTGATGAAGAGATATGGTTTGTGTTGGGTGTGGGCGGGGGTTATAAAGGCATTGAATGTAGGGTTAAACAGGGTTTGAGGGGGAGTTGTGGGGTCATGGGGGCCCGCCAAGATGATGGTTTACTTTGCACAATTCCAGGGGATTAGGGTCTCCACAGTCATGCGTAATGCATGCAGGGCCTAATTATTCAACGTCTTATGGAGGATTGATGACACGCTTAGATCACACACATCACCAGCACCACCACCTCTGGAGAGAAAAAACAAGGAGGGGCAGAGGAGCAAAGCCCAGAAGGGTGACTGGGAGGCTGAGAGAAGAAAATGAAGATGAATAATTAAGTTTGAAAGTGGAGTTAAAACACAGAACATGAGGTTGAAAATGAAAATAAGTGTAACCCTGGGAGGACGAAGAGGAGCGCTGCACCAGTGGAGAAGTAGAATAAAAGAAAGCAGAGCTGGGGCTTTTGATTATGTAAAGCACAGCCAGGTGTGGAGAGTGTTGAGAAGCTGTCACCCTCACATCAATGACTCACACACATACACACACAGACGCTTATAAGGCTTAGTCTGGCAGACAAAGAAATGAATGCATGTGTATTGTATGTGTAACATAAAGGCTCTGAGGAAAACTCATGTGCATGCATTGTTCTGATATTATGAATGGCTGGTTAGATTAATAACTGACAGGCTGTAATCTATAATACTGACTTGATAATGAGCAAATTGTGAAAAATTCTGTCTGAAGTCAGCAGAACCAGACCAAGAAAAAAATCTTACTGTCTATCACACAGTGGTGGAAATGTGTCTTTGGCGTGGCTCACAAGTAAGTAAAAAACACAAACTGGTCATTGGTTTTTCCTTCCTTTTGAGGCTAGGAGTTGAATTTAGCCCCTTTCCCCTTTCAGTTTGACTTATGAGACCAACATTTTCAAGGATAAATTATTAGAATTTTGATCTTTCTGTCTTTGTAAGCAAATTGTTGCTACCAATAAGGATGGTCAAAACCACCACATAAGACCCAAGTTGTAAAAAACTGGAGTTTATTTAATTGACTTGTTTCATCATCAACTGTTTAAGTTCAGCCCCGTCACCAGAAGAAATTGTTCCTGCATACCACAAATATGTTACATTTGAATGTTTCATAGATAGATCAACATTTCCAAAGTGACGCACATGCCTGCCAAGCTGCAGACCACTGTTTGAGACCAATAAACAACAGAACCGGTTGTGATTTAGTGAGTCATTTCTGTGTTTTTACCAAGACTGTTTTTCACTGTTTGTTCTTTTTTGCCAGGGGTTTTTTAGGCACCAAACATGGGGGTTTTGTAGTGACCAGTCAATGTGTTTCTGGCTACTTTTTAGGCATGAAAAGTGAATGTTTTTCACTGAGACATTAATGCTTTTCCTGCAGGGATAGTGGTACAAAAAATGTTGTTTTTTACAGAGACTGTTTTTCGCTATTTTTCCAGTGGCTCTTAGGTCGCTACAAAACACCCATGTTTGATGCCTGTCACTGTGTTTCCAGCTATATTTTAGAAACCAAAAGTGGTTGGTTTTTTTTATGAGATATCATTTTCCTGCTTGGAAAGTGGCAGGGTGTCTTTTGCTGTTCCCTCTTTTTCCAGTAGCTTTTTAGGCAACAAATGAGGGTGTTGTGCAGCAACTCATGACTGTGTTTCCAGTGGCATTTTGGGCATGAAAAGCAGAGACATTGATGCTTTTCTTGCTGGGATAGTGGCACAAAGAGCCAGCGGGGATTGTGCCCCCAGAACTGAGTATTTTAAGCCAAAACATGATCTTTACCTAACCTTGTGCCTAAACCTAACCACACAGTAACCATGCCGCAAAATTTTAACTTATCCACTACATAATATCATGCAATGCAGCATATCCAGGGTTTGCTGAAACATTGCCAACATTTTTCTTGGACTGTTTGGTCAATGCCTCTTAAACCCAAACACATTTTGTTTGTAAGACAATCTCCCACACAATACAGCAATGGCCTGTCATCACATATGTATACCTACACACAGTCTGAACAAAAGATGCACTGTAGTGTAGTGTACATCTCACCACAGAGAAATATGACTCCTGTCGTGGCTTTTATCCCTTTTGACAAAGAGCTCAGCAGGCAATTGAAAACAAAAGGACACAGACCCACACCACAATCACACTCGATCAGGACGCCTTCGTGTCCTGATGGTGATGCATCATACACACACATGGGTCGGGTGTGTAGGAGACGAGCCCTGTGCCATGTGGCCGATCATTTTTCAGCCCTAAGGATTCTGGGAATAGTAGGAGATAGTGTTGTGGGAAAGCACCCACTAGGGAGGATAGTAGGAAAGTATGGAAGTGTGCTAATGTTATGAGTATTTATTGTGAGAGTTAAGTCAATTGTAGTCAACGAATGTCATCTGAGCTGAGGGGAAAGTGTTGAGAATAATGACCCTGACTCCCTAATTGACATGTGTGTCTGTGTCTCACACAAATGCACATTCACAGATGCTGAAACTTAAGCATATAGGCCCACAGGGGAAGTTTGCAGCTCACACACATGCTCATGTGCACACACAACTGATCAGAAAGCGTTTTGTGCGTGACAGACAGACACACATGCTCACTCGCTCACAGATTGCACTCAGCAAAATAAAAATCTCATTATGCTCATGAACCTGAAGGTATGAGTGCAGTCTCTCATCTCAACCCATGGCCCAGAATATTAAAAGGCTTTCTGCTTCTCTCCAACTCCCCGGCTCCCCTCTCTCTCTCTCTCTCCCTCTGCATACATATGACTGCATCTCTCCATTTCCACACTCGCTCGCCTTTGGGATCAAACGCACTCATGGTACCCCAGGGGCCCAGGCTGGAAATGAATTGCAATTATAGCCCTGTTTTTTTTCTCACAGTCGTTTCTTATTTTTACTTGTGTTAAGCTTTCAAGTTTTACAGAAACTGATCTATCTATCTATCTATCTATCTATCTATCTATCTATCTATCTATCTATCTATCTATCTATCTTCTGTATAAGCCCCTCCAGACAATTTTAAATAAGTGCAGAGTCACTTTTCTTTATAGAAGTCACAACTTAAGTTGCACTAGAAACATTCTGTCTGCTTACATACAGAGAGAGAGATTAAACTCCTGTCTTATGTCATCATCTTAAGAACCCTGTAATAAATATATCACTTAATTATGGGTCGTCATCAAATTTTACTTGTATAGCTCTGATCATACCGGTTAATGCAATTCAAAGTGTTTTACAAGCTAATGATTAGACAGCGCAAATATAAACGATAGAGCAATGACACACTAATGAATACAAAAACACTGTTTGTACAGACTGGGGGAGCAGATCAAAGTGTATATAGGATTGATGTGGATGTGGTGACAGTTTAAGCAAATACCAAAAAAAAAAGTTATTTTCATGCAAGTTACCAACTGGGTCACTTCACAAATGATGTCATCAGGGTTATCTCAGCTTGGGTTTCAGAACAGAAACTGAAAGGATGCATCACAAACTGGAGGTGTGAGTTTGAAAAAGAAACAACAACAACAACAACAACAAAACAGCATTTAGGAGGCAGAGGGATTTTAATGGCAGGTGCTACTGAGATGCATCATGGGAATTCAGAGGCCTGATTGACTCTTGTTCCCACTTAAGTAAATACTGAACTCCCACTACCTTGCACCTCATAAATGTGATAAATTACAGAGGTTTTTAAAACTAGAATGTCACATCCCAGTGGCTTCAAATCTGTTTAGTGATGTCATTGTCTCTGGTGGTATGCTTTTGTTTGTCTGGCTGATTAAATAATAATTATATAATTGCAGGATCCAGTAATTTAAAGGCTTGACCCACACCAGGGGCTATAAGTCTGGGTATCTCTTCCTATGCTGCCTCAGTTTTGACCTTTGCTTTTTCAGTATATATATATGTCTCTCATGAGTGCAAATTGCTGGACAACCCTTTAAGATGTGCATGATTGAGATTATGAATATGAGTATCCACAGAACTGCTACAGCCTGTGAGAAAATCAGAACGAAATGAGTTCTGTCATTCAGTGCTTGGTCCCTGTTGGACATCATTACATTTATTTCTTAATTCCACAGTGAGCAGCGGGCAAGCCTCCCACAATGGTAATTAATTAAGCCTTCAACGGCAAAAAATGGCGAACATCTGTTTTTACAGCATTTTTTTCTGCTATGGCAAACATTACAAAATCCATCACCAAGGACTTCAAAGAAAAGAAAATCTTCCTTACATAATATTTTTCTATCTATCTCTAAAAAGCTGTGATTCCACTGTATTGTAAATAAAAGTGTGTGTATTACTGCCTTCAGTCAGCAATCATTAGAAGGAATTACAAGATGAGCACCAATACAAACATAAATTAGTGACATTCCGGGGAAGCATCATATAACCTGTACTACTTTGAAGCTACTTCCTGTGATGTCAGCTAAAAGGCAGATTTATGTCAGCTTTTACAGTAATGGGTACACAGCCTTTTATTTCTGCACAAGAAATGGTAACTTGGGTTTACCATCCACTACACTTCTCCTGTTTTCTGTCAGGTTCATATAGGCTATGTGAACATTCTTTATCTTACTTTGAAGCCTTTCTGTGTATACTGTCATCTACAAAATTAACCCGTTTAACAAAGTCAGATCTGCCTGTAGAATGATCAGAGGGACCAAACCTTTGGATTGTGATGAATGAATGCATGAATGAATGAATGGGACTTTGCAGCTACAGTTTACTGAAGTATGATATTAAGACAGAGAAAGTGGTCTGGGGTTGGACTCAAGGTTGAGTAAGTACCAAGAAAATGTGTGTCTGTGTTGGGAGAGTCAGAGGAGGGGGGCACATTGATCCTAAATGACGACAGTTGGACTCTCTGATCTCAGCTGGACCCCTGGCCACCCCATGGAGCAATCCTGGCCAGTCCCCATGGCAACCAGAGAGTGTGTGTGTATATGAAACCATGTTTGGGAGGGTGCTGGAGGTGGGGGGGGGCACGTCTACAGAATTATCATTATAGCCCTCCCTCTCTACCTTCATTTGCTGCTCTTCTCTGTCCTCCCTCGACATCGTCTCTGTGTTCTGTCCTTGAGAGACCTGGTTACGCTGAGTAAATGTGCTCTTGTAGTCTTATCTTAGGGGCTGTCCACACCAGACTCTTTGCTCACGGTTTAGCCTTTCATCCACACGTAACCGCAGTTTTGGGCCCCTGTAACCAGGGTGAACTTTTTGGAAAAGTACGGTGTCAGCAGTCATGTGTGGACAGGATAACCACAGTTATTTTGTCTCGTCTCCATTGTATGACGTCACAGTGTGCGACATAAACAGAAAACAGCTGTGTTATTACCCGATCCAGTGTGTGCGAGAGACGATTTGAGGATGGACCTAAACAAAATACTGCTGCTATTTAGCACCATATCAGCACTTTGTGGCTGTATCATACAACTAACGCTACTCAACCACATCCAGCAATAGAGGCGCAAGAGTGTGCTATTACAGAGACTGCTCCTGCTGCATAATAGTACGCTTGTTGTTGTTTTTCCGGTAATGACGTTTTACTGCCTTCTGATTGGCTATAATGGCCTTACAGTTAGGAGTTCTATCGCCACCTACTGCTTTGGCATGTGTATTACATTGCTTGATAGTGGAATTTGCGGTGTCATGTGGACGGAGGTATTTGTATTACACTGCTCGTATGGACGCAGATTTTTTAAAAACTGGAGGCCAAAAAAGTTCGGTTTTAAAAATACCTGTGCTCGTGTGGACTAGGCCTTAGTGAGGACAAGTTTGAATGTAAGATGTAAAAGGACATGAGTGGGAAGTGATGACATTTCAGGGAGGGACGCAACTTGCAAAAGAATAAATCATGCATAGACAGAATTTTTCCTTTGACATTGATTTGCATTTCTCAGTGTAGCGTGTTCTATTTCATGTTGCTGTACTATCTTTAACTACTTACAAGCTACTTTAACTTCTCATAGACTGGCACCTACCAAACCCTAATTAGTCAGCACATTAATCAATCAGTTGTGGTCATTGCAACATGGTTGTGTGCACCTCTTTGGTGTTAAGTGCTTGAGCATGGATGGACAGGTGTGGCATCTCCAGCGAGTTCCTCAGCCTCACACACACAGCACTTGATAGTAGGGATCAGTCCATTGTTGGTTTGAGACTTTTCATGGAATTTGTTGAGAGTGAGACAAACAGAGAATACCATGAACCTTATCCTGTAAGGATTACAGGATTCTTTGCTGGTTAGATCAAAGGCAAAAGGACCTCAAAAGTATAGTAATACATATTTGCATGTTCGTGTGCACACTCTGGTATAAAATATAAGAAAAGGGTTCTTTTCTGTAGCAGAGCTATAGGCCCGTTTCCACTGAAGAAGTTCCTGGTTCTATTTGGGGGGCAGGAACTACTACAGGAACGTCCTCTCGCTTTGCCCTCTCAACCGCCGTGTCTCCACTGAGAGGGCTGAGTAGGAGGAAGGTTCCTGTAAAGTTACCATGCTCTGTATGTGACGTAATCGTTGCGCAACCATTTTGACCGGGGCGACGTAGGGGTCTAGGGACGCCATTAGCGGTGTCTGTAATAACTCCGGCCACGGTCCGTGAAAAAAAAATTTTTTTCAGCGGATGTCTTAGTTATAACATGATTGAGCTAACTGGAGTAGTTTCATGTCGTATCCGACAATGGGAGGCTTTTAACGGATGACGTCCTGATGTTAGCTTTGCTTAGCTGTCCCTGTCAGCTGATGCTTTCTAGACATCGTGATTTCCCAAAACTGAATAAATACCACACATAGCAACACAAAACTGCTTTGCTAACTCAATCATGTTGTAACTAAGGTATCCGCTGGAAAAAATATTTTTTTCACGGACTGTGACCAGAGTTACTACAAACACCGATAACAGCTAACGGTTAGCCCAGCTAACCTACGATAACCATGTTGTTATTTACAAAACATCACATCCTGCCTTGAGTATATCCAATCAGCACCAAGTAATCCCCAAGCCCCAGCCAGGAGTTTCTCGGGGCCGTTCTGAGTACCTACTCCGAGGCAGGGACTTGTTTATCCCCTGTAAAAGTTCTGGAACTCTGTCCTTCAGGGGTGGTTCCTGCGGTGGAGACACGCACCAACGGAAAACGGGCCTTATTTATGGCCCTACAAGGTGCCCTTTAAGGATGGCTTAAAGGAATGTTCCGATCCACACAACCTATTCTTTATTTCAACAAATTTTAGCTATTTGAGTTACTGTCGTCAGATATAGAATCACTATAATGTGCATTAAGACACAGATGTTTCTGTGTGTATGAACAGTTCAGGTGTTGAGCAAGAGAGAAAGGAAGTGACAGAAACAGAGACAGAATGAAAGTTAAAATGACAAATAAGAGAAGTTATTGCTCCACTCTGATGGAGAGAAAAAGAAATAGAAATAGAAAGCAAATGATGGAAGTAGAGAGAGAGTTCAGGGACTGAACGACCTTGCCTGGTGCACACTGAGAGACAGACACAGGACAGAGATAGTGGTCATGCAAATTAGGTTAGATTAGATTAAATTAGATTAAATTCGATTGATCTGGAAGTTAAAATAGCAAATAGTGGGTGCACGGGTTGAAACCCCTGATACACAACCTTCAAGGACAAAGAAACACAGACGAGTCAGAAACTTATTCGGCCTTCTCTACAGGAGGGAAGTTTAAAAAACCAACCAACCAATCAAACAAACAAACAAAAAACTATTATGTCTGTTTTTCCTCTGTATATCACCAAGATCACAGGACAGAGATGTTCTCTTATGATGTGACTTTTGCTCTTGACATCATGTTTAACACAAGTAAAACACTCAGTCTGACAGTGAAAGATTGAAACAACTGCCCATTAGCGCTCATGAACTTGAAAATGATTTGCTTTCTTTCCAAGAGTGAGATGTCAAGTCTGTGCAAAGAGCATGGAGCTGGGGTTAGGACGTGGTTAGCCTAGCTCAGCATACTGGGGGCAGAGGGAGACAGCTTACCTGGCTCTGTCCAAAATAAAAGTATTTCTACCAGTGCCTCTAAAACTTATTTATTAACATGTTATAGGCAAACAGAACAGTAAAACAGAACAGTATCTCATCAATGGCGGGGAAGCGTTCTGTCATAAATGACGGAAAACCTTGGCAATGGTGGGGATAGTGTTAAAATACACTGATGGGAGGAAAACACAGGATGGGGACCTGTTCAAAAAAATGGTGGAACAGCTGGACGACTCTCAGTTTGTCACGGGTGTGGTTAGAACCCAGATGCAGCACCAAAAACAAGAAGGACAGTTTGAAATGTTTTTTAATAAACTTCATGCAGAACACAGGATGAACAGGTAAGTGTAACAACTATAAAGGTATCCCTCTTGGCTTGAGGTGTCCCGAGGCACAGGATCAGTCAGACAGTTCAACTGTGTGCAGTGGTGCCGTGAGGAGCAGGTGGGAGATGTCATCAGGTGAGCAGAGGATCCAACACCAGGTAAGAACACGGTGGGGTGACACACCAATGGGGAGCAGACAGTAGGTCAGTCGGGCCAGGTGAGGAGTTATAGCTATAGCTAGAGACCCTTACAGAGGTACTGGGTGGAAGGATATGCTGTAGTTTGTCAGCTCCAAAGCTCTAAAGTTAACATATAACTCCCACTTGATCAGTGAATTCTGGCGTTAGACACCAACGAAAAAGCCGTCCTTTCACATTGGCATGATACGTGGCCAGTTGCCGTTATTGTTTAATGGCACCCGGCAGCGTCAGCAGGAAATGAGGCAGGACAACAACATAGTTAAGGTGGCGCAAGTCCGAGCAACCACCAACTTTTACCCAGGAGGTCAGTATTTACTTTCCATAAGATTGAAAAGCCAAACCCTGTTCTTTTGTCCTAAGCCCAACCATGTACTTTTTTGCCAAAAAGTAACCATGTGTGTGTTTTTGTTGAAGGAAAAAAATACCAATTTGTAGTGACTATAAAACAGTAAGTCACTATCCCAGCAGAAAAAGCTGCAGAGGGTCATTAAAAACACCCACGTTTGGTGCCTTAAAAGCCACTGGAAACACAGCAATGACTCACTGTGAAACAATAGGTTTAGTTGTTTGTTGGTCTCAAAACAGTGGTCTGCAGCTTGGCAGGTGTCTTGCCAAGGTATCATACCATTCTCGATCCCCTCTACCTCTTGGTTACAAACTCAGCTCATATACGACGTCACTTTAGAAATGTTGATATGATGCCTATGAAATGTGCAAGTGTAACATTTGTAGTTAGCAAAAAATGTACAGTACTATCATTTTCTTCTAGCTCCTGGGCTGCTGAATTTCAGAGATTAAGTTATGAATAAAAACTTGGATATTCTTTGAGATTAGAGTGTTAAATTTTTACAAGAAAAACTCTAGAGAAAATAACTCAAATACTCTCTGAGAGCATAAAGTCATCAATTTGACAGCAAACAAGACTGGGCAAGTGAATGGTGTGAATTCAATGTGAGACATTTTTGTAGCCATATTTTTTTTCACTTTTTACAGAAAGAGTATTAACTCTTCACAAAATGTTTCTGTTTCTTTAAAACAAAGGGTAACATGAAAAATGAGCTTCCGTGTCTTTGTCAGGATTATTGTCTCAGTGTGATTAGTGTATCTCTCAACTCTGAGATTCTCCTTTCTGTTTTTACACAAAAACCAGGAAGTGTTTTCTCAGAGTCGTGGAGGGGCTTTCTCTCAATGATATCCCACACTGGTTCCAATCCAGTGCCCTGGCCTTTTTTAAGTTGTCCTCCCCCTCTGCAGAGGCCAGTCTTTCATCTAGAGAGTCTGTCTTTTAATTCACCACAAGACATCACCCCGCTCTTCCTCCTTTCTTCTTTGCCTCTCCCACTGTTCTCTTTTTTTGGACCAACAACCAGACACATGCACACCACCCACCTGCTCCTCTCCCCATGCCTGTCTACTTCATGGCCCGTTACTTTTTTCTAGTTTGTTTTTAAAGGTTGCTACATAGCTAGCCAGAGAAAGCAGGCTGTAGAAATATGAAACATCTTAATTTAGTATTTGTGGCTAGAAAGATTTGAAAAAGAAGACAAAGAAAATATTAAAGACAGTTGACACAGGAAAAATAGATATAGAAATATAATATGCTTTATACAACAGTTAGTTCCGGCCCTGCAATCTGATTGGTCGAGAGACAGTAAAACCGTGACGATATTGGAGTACAACATCACGATTATTTCACTGTGTATGTATCACTCCGCCTCACAGCTGATTGCTGTTGCTGCTGCTGATCTTTGTACCACGGAGACAACATTAACAGCATCTGTTACCTCCCTCCAGGCCTTCGCTTTGCCTGTCCCTGTCACACCACTACTAACTGAAAAAAATTAAATGTTTTTTCTTAAAGGGCCAGTGTGTAAAATGGGTTTGACATCAGTGGTCAAATTCTAGATTGCAGGGCTCACTCGCTCACCCCTCCCGTCGGGTAAATGACGGTGGCCTCGTAGGGACAAAAAGCCGTGCGCACGAGTTTTTCAGGAGTAGGTCTATCTAGCAACGAGGTGAATATTTATTTAGAAATCTAAACCATGTTACGATAT
>NC_065512.1:39355390-39357446 GCF_006386435.1 Epinephelus moara
GAGCGGTTGGGGGGTTCGGTGCCTTGCTCAGGGGCACCTCGGCAGTGCCCAGGAGGTGAACTGGCACCTCTCCAGCTACCAGTCCACGCTCCATATTTGGTCTGGACGGGGACTTGAACAGGCGACCCTCCGGTTCCCAACCCAAGTCCCTATGGACTGAGCTACTGCCGCATACACAACACATACGCAACATACACACATGTTTACGATCAAATCTGAGTTTCCCACGGTGTTCCTGAATCCGGAGTAGGTTTTTAGTAGAGTAGGCTTTTATGTGCAAATCTATACACAGATTTACTCACTTTTCATGAATGAGACCCATGATTAGTAATTTATGCAGATCTAAACTGGACATGTGAAGGCTTTTTCTCTGGGTCTTGCCGTCTGAAATGGTGGCAGAGACCACATGTTCTTCGTTCATCAAACAAAGAACAGCCATTTGGCATTTGTCTCATTGTTGCCTCATTGTCACACTTAAGTGAGAGACCAGCCCATGCACACAGTTTTCAAACTGATTGACGCTAGTGTCACAGTGACGTGTGACTCTGTGATGTCACCAAGCCAATTTAAGGAGAAAATTCTATTCTCCAACTCTCTCTTGCCCCTGAACCATTGAAGGGGGCACTTGCTCCTAGACTCCCTCGCTCTTGCCCCGAACCATTGAAGAGATAGGAAATCACACAAGAGAGCCTGCTATGCCCTTCCCCTGTTTTCTCACCTCTGCATGCTCACAGCAGGAGTTGCACCTGTGTTCTTAATGTGGCCTGCTTCCAGCAGACAAAGAACCTGAAGACCAGACAAGTTAGTGTGCCAATTTCAAGGTTTGCAACTAAATTTCCAGCAACAAGAAGAACCAAGTCAAGTTAGCACCAGACTTCTAACTCTGCAAGGTCACTGAGCTACCGGTCTCCTCAACAAGGACACAGCAAAAAGTGCATCTGGAACCACAGGTCTTTCCAGCCCTCCACTGCCAGCTAACAAAAGCAGCATGCCACAGCATCTCTTTCTTCAATCCATTCAAGGATTGGTAACGTAACAACTGGGCATAGCAATATTACAGTTGCACAGGCTAAGTAAGACTGTTTAACTTTGTCAGTTGTGATTTAAGGTTGTTTATTGAATTATTGTTGTGATTGTTTGCAGTTAAGTTATTGGTTAGATGGTTTCACCAAAGCTAAGTGATGTTAGTTTGCTAATTCTTCACACAGACAGAGTCTTGTATGCAGCTAAACATCCTCTGTACTAATCCAGACCCTTTTGCAACACATATTGCATACACGTATACTCACAAATTTGCTTTCAACACAACTACACCCAAAGAGGAGATTTAAAGTTCCCACTTCATCTCCTTTGGCTTTGTCCTCACTGACCATACAGTCAGGCAAAACACCAACATACAGATATACACACATGCTTGTATATAGTGACTAGTTAGAATTTGTGAATAAATACCTTTGGAATTGTACCTGCTGTCTGTTTAATATTGCACAAAAGTGAATGAATAGTCATCCTGTGATGTCCAGAACTCCGAAATCCTTGCAGCCTTTACTATTAATTTGGCAACTTTGGTTGTAGTTATTAATTTAATTATTAATCAGAGTTCGAAAGTGATAGTCTAGTGTATTTTATGAGACTGATATCATTAACTGGCTATCATTGTTCCCTATCGGGAATGGTGCCCCACAAGGTGATTTAATATAAATTAAGTCACACTATTTAACATAATTAATAATAATTATTAATAATTATTTTATTATAAATTTTGATACTTCCCATTTATTGGAGCTCTGTAACGAGGTCAGGTCCCAACAGGTGGCTAAAAGATATGTTGTTGTAAGTCTCCAAAAGTAGATCAGGAGCCAGAGCCTTCAGCTATCAGGCTCCTCTCCTGTGGAATCATCTTCCTGTTACGGTCCGGGAGGCAGACACCGTCTCCACATTTAAGACTAGACTTAAGACTTTCCTCTTTGATAAAGCTTATAGTTAGGGCTGGCTCAGGCTTGCCCTGTACCAGCCCCTAGTTAGGCTGACTTAGGCCTAGTCTGCCGGAGGACCC
>NC_065512.1:39357695-39369025 GCF_006386435.1 Epinephelus moara
GTTTCTACCGTTTTTTTTCCCCGTTAAAGGGTTTTTTTGGGGGAGTTTTTCCTTATCCGCTGCGAGGGTCATAAGGACAGAGGGATGTCGTATGCTGTAAAGCCCTGTGAGGCAAACTGTGATTTGTGATATTGGGCTTTATAAATAAAATTGATTGATTGATTGATTGATTGATTGTTGTTTAAACCTTCACAGCACTACATTGCTTAGCTTCTGTGTCAGATACTAGCCTGCTTCTCCAAACTGGGGTATGCTGACCACCATCTTCTGTATAGCTCCATTTCCACCAAACACTTCTGGTATACTACCTTTGGAACTCAAAGTATCCCTTCAGACATGGTACCTAGAACCTTGGTCAGTTTAGCATTTACATCGCGAACAGTAGCCTACTCTTAAGTGTGGGCAGGGTTGTTATCGTTATCATTTACTGCTCCGTCCAGCACTCGCTGTATTTCCTTATCAATGATGACACAGATGGAAGTCTGCACCTTGTTTATCATCCACAGAACAGGGTTGCACACCGCCATTTTCAGAACAAAAAAGAACAGGCCAGAGTGAGAGTCTCGTTCGATGGGATATTTAAAAATAGTGGGTGTGTGCATTTAGTCCTTCTCAGGCAAGTGCAAGGGTTTAGTGTTGTCAGAGCCCACAGGAATGACGCTTTGCAGCGTTTGTTTTTTTCTTCAAGTGAGGATTAGAATATATGCAGTTCACATGATCCGGTCGTAACTAATATATATTTTTAAATGTTTGAAGATCCACTCATTAATTAAAGTGTATGTCATTGAAGAGATACAATAAAAACTAATGGAATGGTTGCCATATTGATAGTTAAGGTTTGCTGATGGATTCATGTCGTCAACTCATGCATTGAGTAACATTACAAGTTAACATTCCACCTTAAAAGTTGGCAACAGTCGGCCTAGTGAATTAAAAAAAAAATTTCTCAGTCTACAGCTGCTGTGAGAGGCAGCAAAACATCCTTTCATTTTATAGTTACAGTTTACTAATGTATGTAAAACTAAAAAAGCTACAGTATGAACAGTGATTACATAAGCTTCAAAACCAGCCACAACTCAGCCCTGAGCAGAGTGACTGTCCTGTATTGACCAATCAACAGACCACAGTGTTTCTAGCTCCACCTTTTAGTACCACATCTGTGTGCTAGGTTCCCCAACTGAGGATTGACCAACAATGGAGACAGTTAGGAATGGTTCCATTGGTACCATCCACAACTTTTCACAGTGTATGTATGAGCTGAAACTTATTATTAAGATCTGTAAAGCCAAGGCAAACTGCAGATTTAGGAATAGGGTCATCAAAATTGTACATTTAGGGGCTGAACATATCCAATTATGTACATAAGGGATGCTTTTACTGACATCATCTTGAACTGATTTTAAATAGTCTCTGGGTTCTGTTATCTTTGTGTCTCTGCCCTTATATCTGCCCCTCTGTCACCCTGCAACTTCTTAAAACAGACGAATTATTGTTCATTTGAAGGTATTCATTCACCTTATTAACTTTTATTGGATGACAGCCCACATATTCCCACACAGCTACACACACAATGCCAGAATGCAATAAAACACACACACACACACACACACACACACAGTAATATAAGTCAGTGCCTTTGAAAGTTTGCAAGATAATTTCTTTCCTATCTCCATCCTTCCCCTTTCCAGAACCCTCTTCGTCTCTTTCTTTGTCTCACTTTCTCTTTGTCTTTCTCAAACTCTCTCTCTAACAACAAAGTCACCACTGTTGTGTTTTGATGATGGCAAAGTTCAAAGAGATCAGGGCAGTAGGCGGTAGCAGAATACCCCTAAGCACTATAGTTTTCCACAGCCACCACACTCCATTTACTGCAAACGCACGCATGTGCACGCACAAACACACACACACACACGAACACACACACTAGTGACTTTGAACTTGACCCATCGCACAGCACTATTTATTTGTTTCAGCATAGCTGCAAGAGCACGCATATGTGCAAGCGTCTAAATCCTTGCTTGTGTATTTCTTTTGTCTTGAGTGAGTCTGTGTGTTTCTGTTGGTCTGAATGCACCAGCACATGTGCAATTACAATGTGTATGTGTGTGTGTGTGTGTGTGTGTGTGTGTGTCTTTTTGTGTGCTTGTGAGAGTGTTTATGTGAGACTTAATGCATCATCGCATCTACAGGCTCCAATAAGGGCTTTTACTGTACGAGCTTGATGACAATTCCATTGAAAACAGGTGGCTATACTATAAGCCAGTGCACTTAACTTGCTGTAATGTATTTTCAGGCTTTGTGACAAAATCTTATACAAAACAAAAGCAGAGACCCCAAAGATTCTCATCCACTGCTTCCAGATTGAATCCTTTTAAGAAAGTCAGATAAAAATAAAACATGCCTGAGGCTCAGAGAGTATAATGTCCCAAATGATTATTCTTGGGCCCTACAGCTGTGATGGTATTCTATTTAAGACTTCCAAAAATGTGAAATTTTGTCTGGTACTCAAGCCAGCCAGTTGGTATGTGGGGAAGTCCCATTTAAGAGTTTGCTACAATGACCAATGGGAGAAGGAACAGCTTACATTTGTTGTGCTCCAATTTGTCATTTATTTATGCTTCTATTTGCCAGACAATACATATATATTTTTGCCAGGCTTTTTGGTCTGAGACCTTTTTTTCTGAGGCTGTTTAGTCTCAGACCTTTTTTCCGCTTGAGACTGTTTCATCTGAAGTCTGACAGAGGTTTTCCTGAGACATGCTGGAGGTTTTCCTGAGACCTGATCCTTTTTCATATAAAGTCTGACACCTAACTCTGACACCTGAGGATCTCCTAAAATGGACACCGTACTGTTGGGTAATGTTAGCCGTGTGATGTATAGTTAGCCCTGTCACCATGTGTGTGTGACTCTGTCTCAAGCACACAGCTCCAGTCCTGCAGCAGTAGTCTCATGATAAATACAGAGCGAGAGAGGGGCTGAGCGAATCAATACGCTGCATGCAGCTCTACCATGAAAGGAGATTTTACCCTATTCAAAAAGTTAAATGTGCAGTGAAGTTGCAGTGATTTGACAAAATTGCAAGGCTGTGCAGAGTTCATGGGTATTGGCTGAATTTGCATTCATTGTTGTGATTGTGTCGAATGTCAAAAAGACTACAACTTTACAACACTTTAAGTCCCCCTATTTGACATTAATAAGCAGTACATAACTGCACTGTGAGCTCCAGAATGATCAGCTGCTTGGTGGAATCAGACACGATGATCATGTCTGGTCGAAGCTGCGTTGGTGTTTTCCTGGCTGGGAACTTCAGCTGTTTGTCAAGGTCCACTTCCAGTCTGCAGTCAGTGGCAGAGGTGAGGAGGCCTGACTTTGCCCGTGGTTGTATGTTGGGCTTCTCTCCGGCTCTGTGGAACGCGATGGTCTTTGGCTTATGGTGGCCCTTGATGGTGTTGATGGCCGTGCTGTCAGCAACTGCCCTAAGCACCTGGTCATGGCGCCAGTGATAGCGCCCGTCTGCAAGCGCTTTTGGGCAGCTGCTGAGGAGGTGTTCCAGGGATCCCCATCCTGAACATTGAGAACAGGATGGTGTGTCAGTTTTGCCCCAGACATGGAGGTTGGCTGGACTTGGAAGGATGTCATAAACAGCCCGGACTAAGAACCTGATGCAATGGAAGTCTGCTTTCCAGATGTTGGACCAGGTGATCTTGCATTGCAGAACATTCTCCCATTTAGTCCATGCTCCTTGTTGCCCCATTCCCACCATCCTGCTGGCTCGTACTTCCTTCACGCCTGCCTGCACTTTCTCCTGAACGAGATGTTGCCGCTCCTTGCCTTTAGCCTTGTCAACCCTAGTTGCTGGGAGGTAGCCAATGCCTGCACGCCCTGTGGCTATGAGCCCCACCAGAGCCTTCTGCCTCAGCCTTGACTCAGCCACCTCCAGCGCTTTGTCTGCCCTCCATTTCCAGCCTGTTCGCACCTGGATACCAACGGATGCCACCTTTGGATCTCCGGATTCCCTGTATTGCAACGCTTCCCGTGTTCTGGACACCATGAACTCTTCGGCATGATGTTGCTCGTGCCATACAGGCACAGACTGCGTGGGAGACCGAGCCATCTGCGCAGGTAGCTGCTGATCTTTCTCTCCATGGCCTCTACTGTTGTAATGGGTACTGTGTACACCAGCAGAGGCCACAGGATCCTGGGCAAGATGGAGTGCTGGTAAATCCAGGCCTTGAACCTCCCTGGCAGGCCTGATTTGTCAACCTGACTCAGCCAGTCCTCAAGCTCCTTGCTGGTTTTCTGGATTGAAGCAGAATCTTTGAGGCTGCAGTCAAAGTACTTCCCGAGGCTCTTAACTGGCTGCTCCGTGATGGATGGGATGGTGGCTCCAGACAGTGAGAAGCGGAACTTGTCCACTACTTTTCCCCTCTTGAGCACTAGAGACCTTGATTTTACCGGCTTAAAGCTCATCCTTGCCCAGGTGATGAGCTTCTCTAGGCCTTGGAGGATCCATCTACTGCCCGGGACAGACGTGGTGGTGACAGTCAGGACGTCCATAAAGGCTCTTATTGGGGGCTGGCGTACTCCTGTTTTCGTCAAGGGACCCCTTCACTCCACCTCTGCTGACTCATGTTCATGGCGAGAGCGAAAAGGATGACTGAGATGGTGCAGCCTGTTATTATGCCTTTCTCCAGCCTGCGCCAGTCAGATGTGCCTGACCCAGCAGTGATTCTTAGCCTGAAATTATTGTAATAATCCAGAATAAGGTCTGTGACTTTGCTGGGAACATGATGTCATTGAAGGGCGAGCTCAACAAGCTTGTGAGGTATGGAGCTGTACACATTGGTGAGGTCCAGCCATAGTACGGTCAGGTCTCCTTTTCCTGTAATGTATGTAATGTAATATTCATAATAACTGAGATGTTTTCATTAGTTTATAATCACCTGAAAATAACAATCTTTGTGTTTTTGTTACCTTAGAACAAGTGGTTTATATCTAGATACGGAGCAGGTACTCTTCCATGGAGTTCGCCATGTTGTTTCTACAGTAGCCCAGAATAGACGAATCTAATTATGGCTCTCGACAGTCATTTTTGTGCCAGCCACCGTAGTTCTTCTACCCACTTGGCACGTGGGAGAAGTTTTAGTTCTATAACCTCACTGCTAAATGCCACACCTACACACTGGACCTTTAATAAAGGGTTTTCTTAACTTACTCTGTGGTATCCACATGTCATGGCTGATGTATATACAGCAGCCATATACTCATATTTTGAGTTTAGTAGGTCTGCCATAATCTTGAGTTTCCAATCTAACAGTAAAAAAGGCATTTGCACAAAGAGATCTGCATTCATGTCCTTCCTTCTGACACTCCCACCCTGTGCTCTCCCCAACCTTACCCCATCCCCTCCTCCACCTTTCCTGCCCCGTCTTTACATTCCAGCCTGCTCCCAAACACACACATCACACATGTGTAGAATCAAGATGGCTTGTTTCTCTGGTAGGACATCTAGAAATAGCTCACCCTGTGGGCGATTTGTTCCAGTTCAATGACTGATGGTAGCCAGGGACTTTTTCCCTGTGCTTTCTACTTCAAAGTTGTAATTAACACAGGCAATGCATCTTCTAATTTGACCTAGAGGACACAGGATTACATATTAACCCCCCTCCAATGCCCTCAAGCCATTAGCATTTGCATTATGCATTAGCATTCATTGAAATAAATGTATTAACATGAATGAACAACAGTTATTTCATATAAATGATCATTTATTCACATTTTCTATAAGTAGTTATTTATAATGGTTCATAACTTAATTTACATGTTTTGTATAACCTGACCTATAACAAAACAATGGCAACATATCAGGCCACCAGTTAAATGGACAGGCAGTGTAGATGACCTGTGCTCTGTAACAGAGGAGAGCAGCAACTTAAGTTCCAAAGGAACAAAATATCATGTAAACTAATATGTAAGCTGTCTACTGGGCAAATAAATTCATTCTAATTTACAAGAGAGCTTTAAATGGCACTTCCACAAATCCGTTGCAGATTTCTCTGGTCTACCCACACATCTCTTTTAGACAGAGGATGCAGAATATTCATAAAACACCCACATCAGGATCAGCACACCCAGCCACCCGGTGTTACTGACCTTAACTCCTAGTTCACCTCTGAGAAAGTAGATGTCATGCAAGGCAGCACACCACATCAACAACATCACTTTGTTCCAGGGAGAGAGCACACCACAGGTCTGAATTCATCCATAAACAAGATCTCAATCTGTAAAACTAGAAACAAACAAAAAATAATAATCCTCACTGTCAACAGTTGACTACAGTATGAATAACATCAGCAATATATCCGATAGGATAAGGGTCATACTGGGATAGGATTGGCAGAACAGCACCACACTAAATGATTTCTGTTACTGTCACTGCCCTAAATACAGACAAACACACACACAAAAATATGTTTTTGATTTACCTAGCTCTGTGTTTCCACAGTTTAATACTTGTTTAATACTGTGCTTTGTCAATGATTCTGGCATGAGATACTAATGTAAAGAGGCACCTTTTGTGGCTTTATATTACGCATTATGCAGGGGCTAATACTGACACCGTCATCCACAACCAAATACTGCTGCTTTGTTAGTGAATGTCAGCATCAGACACTGACACATTGAGACAGCTTTTTTATTTTGAATACACACCGGGCAGCGGCTATTTCTGACAAGCGAGTCTCTAAAGGGCAGGTGGAAGGGCAGGTGGATGGGTCAACACTAGACTTTCACCTGAGAGCCTCTTGTTTGTTTCTCAGTGAAACTAAAAGTGAATGGAGTTGTTTTAATAACATTATATGGTGTTACAGTATGTGTAGCATGCTACAGGAGTAATGTATGTCACATGACATATGTCACATGATGTGACATTACTGCACTTATTTTAAGCCAAACCATGATATTTTTTTCTCTTTTTTTTTTTTTTTGCTAAAGCTAACCATACACCTTTGTTACCTAAACTTAAGGAAATAAATGCAAAAACAAAGTGTTTTACCAACATAGTAAGGTTATTTTGAAAAAGACTATGCATCTAACAAGCAGAAACTTTTCCTGGGAAAACAGATATGTATTTTGAAAAGACACAGTGCATGTAACAAATGTGAATTGAGACACTGTCAGTGATGATCAAAACCAATGCATGGGGCTACCTAGTGCATCATAATTTGATGTATAAAGCCCAGTTCAGACCAAAGATTCATTAAGAGACAAAACTGTTTTAAAACGTTGCAGAGAAAACTTGCAGTGGTGTGAAGTGGTCGGTCTGAGCTCGACCTTAAGCCATCACTCAACCCAGTGATGCCACTTGCGGCTCAGCTGGTCAAACCACCGGGCGATGGTTTTTAGAATGTAAAGCACGTCACCTGTTTCAACAGCCAATCAGCTTGTAGTGAAGTCTGCTGGACAAGTCAAAATGGCCGCAGATGGCGTGTTCACTTGCTGTGGCAGGTGCTCTGTCCCCTGCCAAGCCCCCTGTTTCAGTCCTCACAGTGTGCTAGTGTCTGACTGTGGGTCGCTGCTCACTGTATAGAATAGAACAGAATAGAATAGAATAGAATAGAATAGAATAGAATAGAATAGAATAGAAAGAACTGTATTTCTCCCAAAGGGAAATTCAGCTGTTCAGCTAAAATACATTAGAATGAGTGCATAAATAGAGATTAAATTAAAATAAAATTGTCCTTTACACAGTCCAGTCCAGTTGTGAAGATTTGTTAGTGTGTGTGACTGGATTCAGGACGTATTTAACAGTCTTATTGCCGTGGGGATGAAGGATCTTCTGAAACGTTCTGTTCTGCAACGCAGTAAGATGAGCCGACTGCTGCTGCTGCTGCTGCTCCTCTGTCGCTCCAGGAGGTTGTGGAGAGGGTGCCTGCTATTGTCCATTATAGCTTGCAGTTTGTTCAATGTGCCCCTCTCCACCACAGTTCTTAGTGGTTAATTATGTGCTGTATGTGGCATATTTATTAAGAATACAGTCCATCTGCTCGTTTTGTTTCTTTTTTTCGCTGTTTCATCACTACTACAAATGCAACTGTAGCCAGTATCTAACTATCACTATCCTCATTCATATTTTAAGAAGCCACAAATTATATTTAGCCACAAAATAAACCTAAAAAGCTGGAAATCAGAACAGAAGTACAGAGTTGTTGCATAGAGATGATACACCATCTCATCTAAATGCATTTGTGCGAATCAGCAGGTTGTTAATACTTTGCAGAACAGCACTTTTAATGCTGCTATTCTAATACTATTAATTTATTATCTTACTGATTCTTATACTTGATCCTGTTTCTTATGCACTGTGTGGGAATATGGCACGTGTAACTGAGTATTGAGCTGCTGAGAGACTGAATTTCCTTCGGGAGTAATAAAGTATCTATCTATCTATCTATCTATCTATCCACTGCAAGTAGCTGCCTGTTTCAACTCGTCTTGTAGCGAATCTTTGGTCTGAACTGGGCTTAAGTCCACAAGCGGCGGTATTTGATGAGTTGGGATGAGAACAGGTTGGTGTTTCTCAGTGATGCCTGGTGAACAGGTCATAGGTAGAGCGGGTCGTCCACCAATTGAAAGATCAGCGGTTCGATCCCCGGCTCCTCCAGTCTGCATGTCGAAGTATCCTTGAGCAAGATACTGAACCCCAAATTGCTCTCAATGATGCTTCCATAGGTGTGTGAGTGTGTTAAAAACCGTGGCACCTTGTATGGTAGCCTCTGCCACCAGTGTATGAATGGTTGAATGTGACTCGTAGTGTAAAAAGCACTTTGAGTGGTAGGATGAATAAGGAGTGTGTTTCAGGAGCGTCAAAGCAGAAGTAGGAAGTGGCTGCCTCTCCTCGTGAGTAGGCTTAGCCTACCTCCTCCAAAATGGCAGAAAATGGTCACGCAAAAGAGAATCAGCCTCCTGCAAGGAACGGAGGTTCGATGGAGAATGGCCCGGAAGACCAACACCATCGACTGGGCTGCGGGCACCACTGGGGCTGAGCCTGAAGCTTGCTGGAAAAGCAGTGGGACTGAAGTGCCAGGTAACATGTTCAGTCAGACTGGACCCTGACAGATACTGCCGGGAGAGAGCATCGGCCTTCTTATTGCTGCGCCCGGAGCAATACCTGATCTCAAAATCAAAGGCAGCTAGTTGGGATGCCCATCGCTGCTCTGTGGCCCCCAACTTAGCTGAATTCAGGTAGCTCAGCGGGTTGTTGTCTGTAAAGACCACACATTTGTGCCCCAACAAATACTCCCGGAACTTCTCTCCCATTGCCCACTTAAGCACAAGAAACTCCAGCTTCATTGAACTGCAGTTATCCATGTTGCGCTCCGTGGGACGAAGGCCTCTGCTGGCATATGCTACCGGCCGAACACCATCATCTCCAAGATGAACGGGCATGAAAAGTCTGCATAGGCCAACACCGGGGCCGAAACCAACTTGGCCTTTGAGGCCTTAAAGCTTTGCTCACACTGGGGTGTCCATGTCCATGCCCATGCTCGCTTGGACTGTGAACCTGCAAGTTCTGCCACCAGCTTATGCAGGGGAAACGCCAGCTTAGCGAACCCCTCAACGAACCGCCTGTAATAACTAAGAACGAGCGCAGCTCTGACACATGGCGGGGATGCTGCCATTTTGCCACTGCCTCAATCTAAGCAGGGTCTGGGGAAACTCCTTGACTGGAGATGGTGTGCCCCAGATAATGGACATCCTTCTGGAAAAAGGCACACTTTTCAAGTTTGACCTTCAAGCCTTTCCTCTGCAGCTGACCAAGAACAACCTCCAGTCGCTGCAGGTGTGGTGAGACTGAAGAAGAGAACACAATAATGTTGTCCAAATACAAGAGCAGGGATTGGCACGGTTGATCCCCAAACATCCTTTGCATCAGCAGTTGAAAGGTGCTTGGGGCATTGCACAAGCTGAATGGCATGCAGTTCCACTCAAAGAGACCAAAGGGTGTACAAAAGGTCATCCTGGGCTTGTCCTGCTCTGCGACAGGGACCTGATTGTACCCACTTGCTAAGTCCAGGGTGGTGAACCAGCAAGCTCCAGCAAGGGTATCAAGGCTATCCTCAATACGAGGAAGAGGGAATGCATCCTTTCGCATCTTGCTATTAACCAGGTGGTAGTCAATGCACATACGGAGACTACTGTCCTTTTTACAGACCAGGACAAAGGGGGAAGCAAAGGGGCTATTGCTTTTTCGGTTCACCTTGGCATCAAGCAACTGATCAATGTGAGCCTTCACCTCCTCATACTCAGATGAAAGAATCCGTAGGTACCGCTGTCTCACTGGAGTGTCATCAAGCAGGGGGATCTCATGAGAAATAAGGTTGGTACAACCCAAGTCACTGTAATGGGTGGAGAAAACTGCATGATATTTCTGCAGCAGAGTACGCTCTTCTATCTGCTCTTGCTCCGCTAAAGCAGACACTTCTATCTAGTCTTGCTCCGCTAAAGCAGACAGGTCCACGGCTTCTACCCCGCCCGGTGCCACACCAGCAGCTGCCTGGGAAGAAACTGAAGCTATGGTGGACTTCACCTCAGTTACACCAGCCGGTAAGCTGACTAACTGGGCACTCCTTAAAGCACCAAGGCCAGTACGTGGGTAGAGGAGAACGTCGGCCGTCCCCACAATAACCACTGGGATGTAGGCTGTACCTCGGCTAACCTGGACAAGACAAGGGGAAGCCAGCAGCCCCGCTGGCAGGCCAGACTCTGCTGGTTCAAACAGCATGGCCTGACCAGCCAGCTGCTCCGGACAAGTAGTTGCCCCAAGTTTCACTACTCCAGGTATGCGTACTGCCTGTCTGCCCCGAACCCTAGCGGAACCGGTTATGTTCCTCTGATGTTCAGTGGCAGCCCAATGGCACCATTGCAGGGCCTCAAGGACTGGACCTGGAGCTTGAACCTCTGAGGGAGAGTCGAAAAGTGCGGGGACATACACCACAAAGAGTTCCCGATAACATTGACGGATGATGTTGCTCCCCAAGATCCCAGGGGCAGCGGATGCAGCATCAGGAGGGTCTCTCACTACCAGGATCCTACATCCAGGGACCACCTTACCACACAACGTCACATCCAGCTCCAAATAGCCGATGTATGGAACACAAAGGCCCAATCCCAATTCGTATCTTAACCCTCAATCTTAACCCTCAGTCTCAAAAATCCACGCTCCCGCGAAGTGCTAGTGCTGTCCCGATTCTCAGAGTGTTGAGTTGAGGGTCAAGAATAAGGGCTGTATGGCCCTCACTTTTAAGATTTTCCAGGACCACCCTTGGCA
>NC_065512.1:39370115-39384155 GCF_006386435.1 Epinephelus moara
TATTATCTGGTGACTTTCTGCTGAATAAGTTACGTCGGTTGTTGTGGTACAGGTTATTTGGTTGAATACCAACTTATAACACAAAGAGTGAAACGTTAACGTGGATGAAAGTCACCAGATAAGACTTGTGTGACTGTGTAAACAGCCTCACCAGTTCTGCTCGATGTTAACCACAGTATTCATTGTGATAATACTTGCAATACTACATGAAACTAAACTACTAATAACTTAACGAATATCTGACAGCTAGCCCAAAAAAGGTAGCCCACAGGCCCTGATTCATTTCAGGGCCACCAATGAAGACAAGTTTACAAAAAGCAAGCAGGCTCCAAAAAAACTATGGGAGTGAGTCATTTGTAACTTGTGAACTGTTCATATTCATAACATAATTCTCAGTCACAATGGCAACTGTTCCCCTGTCTCTCAGCAGTGATCAAGCATTCTGTTTCAATATGAAATCAGCACAGCTGCAGACGGCATTGTCGAAAATTGTTGTTTGGTAACTGTACATTTGTTTTGGAGCTGCCCCTATACTGTCACTTTTTGGAAAGATTTTGTCGAGTATATTTGTTGCAACATTTATGCTCTATTTTTACTACTGTACAAAGATGTTCTGTTTGGATTTTATGATGTCAGCATTTCAAAACAAAAACAATTCTATATCATTAATCTATCTATTATCTTAGTGAAATTCCATATTCATAAGAGAAAATTTTGTAACAGAAAACCCTTGTTCAAAATTTTTATGAATGAAATGCAGCAATACTTAGAAACCATTCAGCACTCCACAAACTCCAAAGCTATAAAGACTCTGAAAATATGTAAACAATTTAATTGTTTGAGCTGCTGAACTTTTTTATTTATTTGTTTGTTTATTTTAATTCTTTTTCTTTTCTCTTAACCCTGGCATATTTGTTCTGTTCATGTCTGTCACTGCTTGTTTTGTACAAGAATTGAAATAAAGTGTTCTCATCACGTCTTTTTATCGACGACTACTGATGACATATTTCTTCTTCTTTGAACTGACAGACTGGACGGAGTTTTGGCATATTGCTGCCCCTGACAGTCTTAAGACGTATTTGCCTTTGAGGGGTGTCCCATTTTAAAGTCACAAGATAGCCCTTAACACTTGGTTTTGAGGGCTAGTGAGATTGAGGGTTGAGCTTGAGAATTAAGATTGAGGGTTAAGATAGGAATTGGGATTGGGCCAAAGACCATTGGCTGCCCGCAGCTGCAGCCAATTACAAGACCGAAGGCGTTCGTGGCCCCATGGCACGAAGTGTTCCACAAAGAAGCTCTCAGTGATTGTGCACACCATGGACCTACTGTCCAACAAGCATGGGACAGTGACCCCACCCATCCAGACATCAATATGTGGACAGAGCGCCATTATTTGATCGATGAGTTGCTGTGAGCCTCCAACCTCCCCACCTGAGCTTTGGCTCTGCAGCTCAGCGGGCCTCAGTTTTCCGGCTGGAATGAGGGGTGGGAATTCCCAGACACATTAGAAGACCGACCAGTGGCGGAGCCAGCACAGGGACGAGGGGGAACCCACTCCCCATCACACTTGCTGGCATAGTGACTGGGCTGCTGACACCTTCTGCAAATCAAAGGCCCGTTACGAGGAGGCCTAAGTGGAAAAGGACAGGCCTGCAAAGAAGCCATGGTCTGGGCAAGCTGGTCAAGCTGTTCCTGTTGCTGTTCAAGAGTCCCTTCACCTAACTCAACTCTGAGTCATGGGGTGAGGCAAGAGTGGGCGAGAACTACCCTGTACTCCATACTGTAGGCCGTAGGCCGAAGGAAGAGAGTGGCTACTGTTGGGAATAGAATGATTTTATGTGTTTTACTATAAGTTGTGTTTCACTATATAAGTTTTAGATGCGTGAACAATGAGAATACTGAGATGATTTCAGCTGATCTGAATGTGTTTGCTTTGCAGAAGTGGAGAAGTACTGGAGAGGAAGAGACTGGAGTACTGGAGTAATTTCATGTCGTATCCAACAACAGGAGGCTTTTAACAGATGACATCCTGATGTTAGCTTTGCTGCTGCTGTTAGGCTGTTAGCTGTCCCTGTCAGCTGCAGCCACTGATGTTCTCTAGACATCGTGATTTCCCAAAACTGAATAAATACCACACATAGCAACACAAAACTGCTTTGCTAGCTCAATCATGTTGTAACTAAGACATCCGCTGGAAAAAATATTTTTTTCACAGACTTTTTATTGAGTTATTGAGTTACTACAGACACCGCTAATGGGGCTAACAGCTAACGGTTAGCCCAGCTAATCTACGATAACCATGTTATTAATTACAAATAGTAATGTTTGTTCAATCATTGTGTTTATAGACTTTACAAACATCAGCTTAGTCTAAACGGTGATATAGTGACGTGAAAAATGTGATATATATATATATATATATATATATATATTGTAAACAACAAGGCAATTCCCTGGGGGCACCGCCGGAAGTGAAGGGGTTGAACGATCCCCGAGGCCCCTGCACTTCTGTTAGTCGAAAAACTACGGGCAGTGCCTCCAGAGGTAAAGCAAGAAAAAAAAAAATCCTTTTTTTTTTTTTTTTAACCAATGGATTTCCAGATTGTACTCTTACTAACAGAAGGTCACACAGATTTGTTACACCAGTATATATAGAGGATGTGAGACGGACTTCCAAATGTAATAACAAATGTTTATTGATTAAAAGTTTACTATGGTTGGGGTGTCGGTGGCTTAGTGTTAGAGCAGGCGCCCCATGTACAAGGCTGTTGCCGCAGCGGCCCGGGTTCGAATCCAGCCTGTGGCCCTTTGTTGCATGTCAACCCTCCCCCCCTTCACACTTACCTGTCCTGTCCAATAAAGGCAAAATGCCCTAAAAAATATCTTTAAAAAAAGTTTACTATGGTTTACAAGAACACAAAGATGTCAAAAATACATGGCCTGAGTGTCAAATGAGAACCACTGTTAATTGCGGTAGAAAATTATAACCAAATGGTAGGAACAGGGCTAGTAGGCTACTTGACTCAGGCGGACAGACTAAAGCAAAGGTAAGGGACACAACGCAAACCAAAGAAAATCACTACAAACCAAACCACCACGTGCCACACCAAATTAAGGGGAGTGAGGGGGGAAACCACCACTGGGAAAGTCTTCCGCACACTGCGCAAGCTCCTGTCCTGGAAAAGAAAACAAAACAAAATTAATATCGCTTGTGGTGGGACACTCAGGCAGATAGGTTGTACAGTTAAAACAGGATAGCCTATACTAAAACACACACACACACACACACACACACACACACACACACACAGCACCCACACACACCAACAGGAAATAAACAACCTAATAACTAATTGAATGACAGAAACCAAATGATACAACAAAACCAACACAACAAGATATTAATGCAGAAACAAAAAAAAACAAAAAACTTTGCCGTGGGCAGGGACCAAGAATAGTAAAGTCCCACTGACTGAAAGCAAACCCAGCAGCTGAATATTAAACCAAATAAACAAAAGAAAATATTGAACCACAACAAATGACCTAGAAACAACTAAATCAAATCAACAAAAAGAAAGAAATGAATCAAACCAAAAGTAGAGTTGTAGTGGGATGGAGGACCCAAAGCTGTATGGATGCACAGCGGAGTTACCGTGCAATTTAATCAGTTCGTGAGGGAAATCGGCATATGCAGCAGCAGTAGAAAACAGAGCGACTGCACTGGGGCTGGAGGCCGATGATGGCTGGCGGTCGACTTCACCAGGCAGTGCAGTGCAGCTTTGCACAGAGCGCAGAGGGAAGAGAAGAAACCACGTGCTGTGGCCTCACCTACAGCAGGACAGAGAGCAGGACAACCTGTTAACATAAGGCTAACAGAGCTAGCGCAAGTTAGAAATAAAACAGAGCGAGCTTACCCTGCAGGTAGCTTGTAAACAGCAGCATGGTGAAACCAACTTTC
The DNA here is from genome assembly GCF_006386435.1 of Epinephelus moara. Classification (NCBI taxonomy): domain Eukaryota; kingdom Metazoa; phylum Chordata; class Actinopteri; order Perciformes; family Serranidae; genus Epinephelus; species Epinephelus moara. Next base: position 39,374,074 of record NC_065512.1, read on the forward strand.
CTGCCAGCACTGATTCACAACAGGACACAGTTCTACCTCAAATATATTCAGCAACTTCTATAACTTACTCATTGTCAAACTATATTAATCATAAAATAAAATTGATCATTTTTGAAAAATCTTTACACTTAGTGTTTTTAAAATTGTCTAAAAAAAAACCCTACCAAGTCCACCAAAACAGCAAAGCCAAACAGAGGTCAAAGGGCCCCTTCAGGTTAATTAGAGAAATACACTTAATGAACTCTACAATGCCACCAGAATAAAGAGGTGCAGGAAAACAGAAGATGCAGATCCAATATTCTGTGTATGTTCCCTGTCTTACAGAATGCAATGAGTGTTTTAACTCAGTCAAACAAAGAGAGGAATTTTAAATGCATGCTAAAAATATAAAGAACATAGGGTTTGATCTTTCCAAGCAAACAGTCCGGTCAATGTCGAGCCATCTGTGATCATCTTTTGCCTGAGTTTTTGTGGTGTATCCTGCACCATTGACAGTTGAAAGTTTTTTCGGCCGATTCAGCATGTTGAATCAATGGCAAAGCCAGTGGAGAATCAGAAGTGAGAAAAGCAAACAAATGGCTAAATTGTAGAGAGTATGACATCGAAACAAATTTGTTATATGAAGTAAGATTTTTTTTAAAGGAATAGAGCTTTAGCAGAAAAATTTATAGATGTTTGTGTTATTGTTCACTGACACATGATGAATACCATTTGTTCTTTCATCATCTGGTTGTGTTGTTAATGTGCTAACTGGCTAACTAGCATATTGAATCCATCATGAGGGTATTCCGGGTTTCCCTTTTTGAATAACAAATAAAGACTACCACCATCTACTGCTATGGAGTGTTATTTCCTCTCACACAAGTGGAGAACATTTGTGCTAGTTGGCTGTAATCTTTGAGGTCTGTTCAAGTGCAACTTTTTGGCCAAGATGTAGGTGATGAAACTGTCTGCCTTTATTGTCACTAGTTCTTTGATGGCGGTTTGGTGTGGGCCTTTATAAGCTCCGTAATGGGGCCCCTTGATGAGTATAGGCTCTGGTTCAACCATCCCCCCTGCCACCTCATGAAGCCTGCAATTATCTCGGCACCAAGGATACCTGTACAAAATTTCATGGAAACCCATCCAACAGTTGTTGAGAGGTTTCAGTAAAAACAAAAATGTCAAACTGTTAGTGTCATTGTAGGAAAGCTCAGGGTACTTTATTCATCCTCTCAATGAAATGTTATAATAAATCATCCAACAGTTGTTGAGATATGTCACTCTGGACCAAAGACCACCAACCTTGCTTTGCCCTATGCCCTGCCACTGTCGGAGGAACCAGAGTCCTTTCACCAGTCCTTTCCTCCCAGTCCATCACTGGCTCCCAGTATACGGAAGTGGCTCCTGACTCTTGTTAGAGGATCTGGAGACACTTTGTTTCGCTCGGTTTGGGACACGGCAGGCTTTTCATGCTCCAGGGGGCTGTGGTAGATCGTCTTGCAACGGCTGAGAGCAGTCCTGGCACACAAAGGGGGTCTTTGTCTAAAGAGACCCTTATCTGCCCACCAGCATCAACTTACTCCTACCGCACAGAACCACTCATATAAACCCCCACTTTTCACTTCAACCGCACACGCACACAAATGTAGGCAATGTGTACAGATACTCAGACAGTATGACTGTACCAAGGCATCAGCAAACCCACATATACATGAGCATCATATATTACTTGCAGGCATGCATATTGCATGTGTGTGCCTATCTCTTTGTGGGTGTGTCTCTAAGCACTCACAGGGTGGGTATTATTAGTAGAGATGTGTAAATACACCGCTGCGGCTACACAGAAAAAAACAGTAAATGTCGGAAAGCATATGATCATACTGTGCAAACAATAAATCCTCTCCAAGGTTCATCTTCCTGCACACATTTACATACACCCACACAGCCTTACCTCTTCAGATGCATGCACATCATCTCCAAGCAATTAACATCTATACTGATGGCTGTGCATAAGCATTATTTGCTTCCATATTGTTATACCTTAGCTTTGCTTGTGCAAATCGGCACTGCACCAACACAACCTGAGGAAAGTTGTCTATTAATTTTCTTGGAGTTTTAAGTACCAATCTGCATAGTTTTCATGTAAATAAATGTCATTTTCATTCTCTTCATTGCTTTTACCTCCACAGAGTTTAGAGTCTGCTGTTGTGGGCCAAATAAGTTTGTTTTGGATTCTTTGCCTTCATGTGGGCACAAATTCTATTATTCCTAATCAGATCTGGGCCACTTTCAGATGTGGTCCTAAATCAAATATGTATCAGATTTGAGAAGAGGCAGCAAAGGAACTCCACCCCTCTTTATATCAACACAAACATCTCTAAGGGCCTGACTTGGGTGCTGTATACTGACTTAGTGGTGAGAAAAGCAAGGCCAAGACTGTTTTACCTTAGATGCCTGAGCAAATCCATGTATCCCCTCAAATACTGAGGAATTTCTACTGCTGCACCATCAAGATCGTCTTGACAGGGAACATCACTTTCTGGTACGTAAACAGCACCAAACAGGACCGCAAGGCCCTATCCTGTGTAAAGGATGTTTGTACCAGACGCTGCAAAAATAAGGCCAGAAGAATCATTTAAGACCTCAACCACCTGGATAACTGCCTTTTCTCCCTGTTGAGGTCAGGGAGAAGGTACCAGATACACTAGACAGCACTGAGAGACTCAGGAAGAGCTTTTACCCTCAGGCCACAACAATACTGTATGAAGATCCTGCTTAATCCTTAACCTTATCTCCACAGACATTTGATTACATTAATTTAAAATGGATGGAACTGACGTATTGTATTTGATCGACTGCTGTAAGAATGATTATATTGGAATACATGTCTGTTTTTCCCATACATCCATGGTTGTTCCATGTCATACTTTATTGCGTAGGTGCAGATCACCCACCACACAGTGTCGGAGTGGTCCATTGAAACCACAGAGGGCTGACATGGAATGTAATCCTAGACATCCTAAAGTTTGGAGTAATTGTTCCTCAGTGAAACCCTCAACATTGCAACAAAATCACAGGTAAGCCACAAAGGCAGCTCAGTAGCATGTATGAAGAACTCTGAGGCGCTTTAGATTACTGATGGCTAATAGAAATATCTACAAGAAATCCTTTGTCCCAAGAGCTGTAAGGTAATGAATGAAACTAGCATGTAGGACTATGATACAGGTTGATGCTCCTCATACTTTGTTGCAAGTCTCCACAGTAGGTCCAATTCATTTCGTGGACATTTTTGTATTGTGTATATTACTGACTTGTATGTTGTCAGTCATATTTTTTATGAATGTGTATTGCCAAGACTTCTTACAGTGTTTTGTATTTCTGCTTTTATGTAGCCTATGTGTTGTCATGTGTATGTTTTTTATGGGATGTGCTGTGGTGAATGCATTTTTATGTATGCCTTTATGGAAAGTCTTATAGTGAAACCAAAGAAAAATGTCCACATTGTGGACAATAAAGTTTTCGTATTTTTATTCTCTCTACAAAGAATGAAAACAAACACCAATTGCTGCGAATGGCCTTTTCTGAAAAAAAAAAAAAAAAAAGCAAAAACAAAAAACACACTCTCTATAAACAGAAGCACATGGATAATTATTATACAGAAGGACTCACTGGACCTTTCTACTGTGGCAATCATTTGAGTGATTAACATTGTTATTCATTTTTTACCCAAATGTCTGTTTTGCAAATGTGATATCTATTGTTGTTGTTCCAGTGCACATGTATTTTATGTTATTGGTTGCATGTGAGGTGTTTCAGACAGAAATCAGTTCACACTGATGTCAGATATGGGTCACTTTAAACATGAATGTGAACGGTCTAGGCTGAATGATTGGATCTAGCGAAACAATTTGAGTTGAGCAGTAAGTCCTGTAGTGTAAATGTAGCTTTAGTGATGCTGCTTCCTGTTTGTTCTTTTTGTCTAAAAGTCTAAACCGTATTTATACTTAGAGGCTACATACTGTCAGATTCAGTTTTAGTCTGAATTTGAATTTAATTATGATACAGGTTAATATTACTGTAACTACTGTCACTACTGCTTGCCCTGGTTCTCTGTCTTTGTCTCTCTCAGTCTCAATTTCTCTCTCTGTCTCTGTCTCCCTTTATGTATCATTTTGTCAGCTGGATTACTGCAAACTTATTATGTTGATCTGTTCTGTACACACAACATCTATTGCACGTTTGTCTGTCTTGGAAGAGGGGTCCCTCCTCAGTTGCTCATCCTGAGGTTTCTACCATTTTTTTCCCCTGTCAATGTTTCTTTTGGAGGGAGTTTTTCCGTATCCGCTGTGAGGGTCCAAGGACAAGGGATATCTTATGCTGTAAAGCCCTCTAAGACAAATTGTGATTTGTGATATTGGGCTTTAAAAATAAAATTGAATTGAATGTTTCTTTTCCTAAACTTAACCTCTGTAACTTTACATTTATTATGTAACTTTACGTTAAGGACGTAACATCATTCGTGGAGTGCATATTCATATAATATCATATGATCTTTTGTGCGTGCATTTTTGTAGAATATCATACGAACCGTTGTTTCAGGATAGGTTGCACACATACAGTGTATCAGGATGGGGTTTCTACTAGTTCACAGTAAAACCTTGATATATGAAGCACACTTGTAGACCCTGACTACACTACCTACCTGTGGGTGTAAGCATGGTCTCTCCTCTCCTCACAAAACTATGTGAGACTGTGTTTGATGACATGGAGACCTCTTTACAGGAGTTGCTCTCAGCTTAAAGTTAATTACAAGGATTATTCTTCTCCTTATTGTCCCTCTGAGCCCTGTGGAGTCAGGTAAGAATACAGACCGTATATCAGGGCTAACACTGTGGCCAGAAGGGATCAGGCTGTGTTTTGTTTGGAGAAATGTGCCAATAACTTTGTCAGGTGGATAAAAAGGTTTTCAAGGCCTGGTTGCAGGAATTTGAGGGAATCTGTGGCTCTATCAGTTTCAATGACATTGACCTGAAACACGTTTTGAAGTTTATACACTGTTGGAAAAGGGAGATTCTTAGCTTTCTAACGATGTCAGTATTGTTTTCGTACTCCACATATTAAGCAAAATACATCACATTACATAATGACTGTCAGCAAGTCATGATTTTGAGAAAAATACCTTCTGAGTTAGCAATACACAGGCCACAAAGACATATGACATAGCCCATTTGCCTTCTAAACTGGGGGCACATGCTGTACTTCAGGGTGAAAAATACACAGAAAAGCTTGGGGACACTATTTATTTATCTACATTATTTGGTAGCCAGCAAGGTAACAAATATAAGCATACCCAATAACACAGTACAGGAAGATGAGAAAATATTATCAAAGACTTGCACTCCATTTGAGGAATGATGTTTGCATACAGTTAGTCATGGACTTTACATGAAAATATTCACATCAAAGATTCATTTTATAAAAACCCTTGATTCTTTTGATTGATTGCCTTTAAAAACTCAGACTTCAGACTGCTTTAAAGGTATGTTGTCACCACTTTTATTTAGTCTCTTTTGTGTACCATGCCAATAAATCTGAATGAAATACACTTAAGTGCTAATGGTTTCTGTAATTTGATCTGAGCAATTGAATTGTGGAGAATCTAAAGGAGCTAACAATCTGAAGAAGGTCCATACTGACAAAAGTGTAAACATTTAATGTCATATTTTGGTGTGGCAACCCAGAGGCTTTAAAGAGGTTTTAATAGTCTGAGAGCCAAGATTTCAGTCAAACAAAAACCCACTGTCCTGAACCCTGCCCTGTTACTATAAGGAAGCATTTCATCCATAATTTCAGGGAGACATAAAGGGAGGGAGGGAGGAAGGGAGAGTGTTGCTCAGTAGGACCAGAGTACAGTCGACAAGTGTTCGCTGCTAGCTTGTCATCATGTCATTACAAGCTTCAAAATTATATTTATCGTTTGAATGTTCCAATCACAGTTTCATATTTTGAAAACCACCACTGTTTATTTAATCAAACAAAACCCCAAATGACCAAAAATTGAGATGCTGACATAAATCCACATTTATCTAGAGATGAGCCATTGCAATATCTGACTGATTTTGATAGAGCATGACACATTTGACAGACAAATACCCAAAGTTCCCACATTAAATCCTGTTATACTACAGTAACTGATTGGTAAATCATTTGGTAGTGTTTTGGGTACTGTATGTGAGCCTAAATATTGAATTCCCTTGTGTTTACAATTTGAGGGAAATTCCTACGTCTCCTAAGTCAAGTCGAAGTGGCAGTAAGTGATTGAACCCAAACCCTTGAAATGAATGGAAGCAGATGGTATGGTATAGTAAGGGATTCCCCTTGTAAGCAGAAATTACTGAATGCTTTCCCAGTGTGACTATAGGCAGGAAATGGCCATCATCTGCCATGGACTATTTAAGCAAATTGTCCAGTGTGTGTGTTTGTGTGTACATTATGTGTGGGTGTACATTGTTGGAGCAATTGAGTAAATGGGCATTTAATTGGTTTTGCAGAGAGCACACATTTTAACAGGGATAAACAGATTTCTTTGTCTGCCAACGTCAAGAGATGACAGAGCAGAGATAGTCAAATGGAGCTCCATTTGTTTGGCAGCACAGTGACTCATGCTGAGGCAAAACAATTAAGATACTGATGGTTAATTCGTGCTTCAAAAGGATTGGTTTGTCTGCAGGAGAGAAATTCTTGCAGAATATTCTTGTGTGGGAATTTCAGAGTATGCTAGGCCATTTTTTTTAAACACGTACCCCATTTTACCCAGCACACTCATCAACATGAAAAAAGTATTCAGTTGTTTTTCTCAGCTCAGACATCTACAGACTGCACACAAACCCATAACACAAACAATAAACAATGAACAATAAACTGAATCAATAGGTAAACAGTAAATATTTTTTCTTTTCCTTTGTCTCTTTCTTTTTTCTCCTTTTGGTCTGCCAAAACAATTCTGTCAAACTATAGACAAGTGAAGCAGAAAGTAAAGTGATCAATACTCCACTGGACTGCAATTTTAGTTTGTCTCAGAATCAATTCTATAAATCCTCAGAATTTCCATTGTTTTACAGAAAGCTGATTTTGTTTTCTAATTGTGTAAAACCTCCAGTGAATATGTTCCAAAGAACATCTCTCAACAATAAATAATGGCCACATGCCATATAGCCAGAACTGTTCTGTGTGTATTTGTTAATAATTTGACTTAAATCATATACTGTTTAGGCAGTGAATCGCCAACCAAAATGAAAAAAAATAAGAAGACTTTTTCAAATACGGTCTTTAAAGCTGCAGTGATTAATATTTTTATTTTAACAATCAAATGATGATGTGTAATGTGATAAGAGTTAGTCATGGTGACAAACCCACAGAGAATTTGCATTTGGCTCTGTAGTTCAGTAAAAAAAAACTCTGAGAAATCAAATTTCTGTCACCTGCCCTGCACCAAACAGTGAAGTTAGCAACTAACTGGTGGATATAGTGGAGCATTTAGCAGCTGAAGAGGCAGATGTTTTAATCTTGGTGGAAACCAAAATCTGAGCTAAAAAAAAGCAATGCTTTGTCACACCCCTCAGTGTGTTATCCACATTAATATCTGTATGAGACATGTCTAGTTGTTACTCTCCAATGTAAAGCCATCCATGGAAATACTTGACGCTAGAGCAACTGCCATGGTATAAACATAGACAGTAAAAATAATGGACGTAGCTACTGTGATGTCACCCATTAGATTGTGGACTCCCATTTTGTAGCCACAAGTTCGGTATTGTGGCCATTGCCATCTTGGTGTTTTGAAGCTAGAAGTGACCTAATTTGGGTGAGAGGGTCTAGCTGTGAAAGTGTGAGGGGTGGATCTGACTGAGAAGCTAAGGGCACTATTGGCAGACAGCCTGTCACTGAAAGCAGCCTGACCCTAATTATGCATAACTTTAAGCCTTGATTAAATGTAAAGGGGTGAGATATAGTTGTCATGAATGTAGAGATTAACTATATAGACCAAGACATTTTTTTGTACCAGGCTGTAAACATATTTATTTCTGCTGTAAAGTTGGACATTTTAACGTGGGGGTCTATGGGAACTGAAAGGCTTCTGGAGCCAGGCTCAAGTGGCCGTTTAAAGAACTGCAGTTTTTTGGCACTTTCATGTTGGCTTCATTTTTCAGCCCAAGGGGTGGCTGCTTGAGCATAAAGAGCATGACAGTCCTCCTTGGCTGGGAAGAAATGGATGTGGATGGGTCAAACAAAACTGTGCTTTCACCAACTTCTTACCCAGGCGATCACAGTTTGTGTGAAACCAAAAGTCATCGTTGTGTTAACATAACGTCAGTAATTTACATCCTGTTTTTGCCCACTGACATCTCTTACAAAACGTATTTATTCAACCTGATCTCACAGAAATACGTGAAATGACCACGACCTCTTAACACCGCATTCCGTGGTGGCAGCACGTAATGGGTTGAAATTATGTGCCGGTACCACGAAAACAATGCCAATGTAAAGTCAATTAGGATCCATTGTCATGGTGGACACACGGATTCCCTGATTAAATAACGTCACGTCAACCTCGTTTCCTCAATGATATCTTTAACATTCCTGTATACACACAAAAACACGGAAGTGTCCTAGATAACTCAACAATATGACAGGTTAATGTCAAGGCCATAAAATAAAATAAATGTATTTTGCCAGCTTTTGATAGCGTAGGGCTTTAAGAGCATTGTGCTGTGGGCGGATGGGGCGCGTTCCACCACTGTTTTGTAGCTACTGTCTGCCGTGTGTGGGTTTCATTCCATTTCAGATTGCCGTACTGTCTGCCGTGTGTGGGTTTCATTCCATTTCAGATTGCCGTCCGTCTGCCGTAACCAAATCCAAACGCCACTAATAAATAAATAAATAAATAAATAATAAGAAAAAAAATAACGCTGAGAATGACATAAAATGTTAAGATGTAGGCCTAAGATAAAATAAATTTGTTATTAAATAAATTAAAACATATAGCCAACAGTAGATAAAAGTAGAACATGCTAAAAGTAAATACAATAATAAGCTAAATAGTATCTAAGCAATAATAAAGTGTCTAAACAATGTCTAAACAATAATAAATTGTATCTAAGTTATCTATTAGGCTGCCATTCCACTCTGTAAATAGATTGAAATATATTGAAATTTCAATATAATTTTAATATTATTTTTGCTTATTTCATTATTGTTATTATTGGTTTACTTTTTAGTAGTATTGTATTATCTAAGGATGACTCATTTTAGTAACTATCTACAGTAAAAAAGATTAAAAAAACAAGCAAAGAAACAAATAAAAATCATTTTATACACTGGGCCTTCAAAGGGCTCTCTGAAACTACACCTGGCATGGCTTGTGTCCAAAAAATTAAAAAATCAAAACTTTATCATAGAGCTAAACCAAATACATCATTGGAAAGGTCTCAACCTGGAGAGTAACATATGTCAGTATGAAGATTCTACATGGCTCCTGCTTTCAGCCATTGACCTTTGAACTTTGACCTCAGTGCATGTTTGAGGGCTTATAACTCAGCAACGAAAGGGGGTACAGACATGGGACCAACTGTTATAGAGAGCTCTTGACCTCAACTATCATGTGAGTGTAGTCAACAACTGGGGGTGCTGTCAGATATGGGTAAAATATGGATAATATAAAGTTTCACCCATTTAGAAATTAGATATTTAAAATCTGATTACACAAGTGTGTTTACCATCCCCTTAAAGTCCACAGTGTACTCTCAATTCAGTATTTACAACTTCCAAATCCAGGAAAAACACTTATACTTTTTAAAAACTACAATTCCCTGGGACATGCAGTTTGATACATATCTGTCTCTCAGGTTAACTTATATTGCAGCGGTGCCTGGATAGTGTGATGTGTGGTTGTGCTGCTGTCGTGGTCCTGCCAGATGCCTCCTGCTGCTGCTGCTGCTGCTGCTATCATTAGTCATACTTCTACTGTTATTATACACATATGATTATTGTCACATATGTACACTATCAGATATTAATATATACTTTCAACATATTGTACC
>NC_065512.1:39386837-39387009 GCF_006386435.1 Epinephelus moara
TGTACGACATCTATTGCACGTCTGTCCGTCCTGGAAGAGGGATCCCTCCTCAGTTGCTCTTCCTGAGGTTTCTACCGTTTTTTTTCCCCGTTAAAGGGGTTTTTTTGGGGAGTTTTTCCTTATCCGCTGCGAGGGTCATAAGGACAGAGGGATGTCGTATGCTGTAAAGCCC
>NC_065512.1:39387021-39395722 GCF_006386435.1 Epinephelus moara
CCGTTAAAGGGGTTTTTTTGGGGAGTTTTTCCTTATCCGCTGCGAGGGTCATAAGGACAGAGGGATGTCGTATGCTGTAAAGCCCTGTGAGGCAAATTGTGATTTGTGATATTGGGCTTTATAAATAAAATTGATTGATTGATTGATTGATTGATTGAAGAAAAAGTACAGATGTCGGCTAATTTTAGATAATTTAGCTAATACACTAGAAACAGCATTTTTGGGATGGTAGGTTTGTTCGCGGCTTGTAAAATAGAGTTGTAAAATAGGGTCGTAAAAAGATACATCTACTGAATATATCTAATGTCTAGTAAAGCCGAACTAGTAATGACACTGCACCTAGATGAACTACGTTAAGAAAAAAAGCAAAGATGTTGGCTAATTTCAGATATTTTAGATAATACTCTAAAAACGGTGTTTTTGGGATGGTAGGTTTTTTGCAGCTTGTTGTAAAATAGAGTCGTAAAAAGATACATCTACTGAATATATCAAATGTCTAGTAAAGCCGAACTAGTAATGACACTGCACCTAGATGAACTATGTTAAGAAAAAGTAAGGATGATGGTTAATTTCAGATAATTTAGCTAGTACTGTAGAAACGGCGTTTTTGGGACTGAATATTTGAATAGGCCTATATCAAATATCTAGTGCAGCCGAACTATCATGTTATTATCATTATTATTATTATTATTATTATTATTATTGGTGGGAAATTATAACAGAGGAATATATTTGCCATTTTAATATCAAGCACACTTTCGTGTTTTTTTGTGTATACAGGACGTTGTTGAATCAGGGAATCCGTGTGGACACCACGACAGTGAATCCTAGTTGACTTTACATTGGCATTGTTTCCGTGGTGGCAGCACGTAATTTCAACCCATTACGTGCTGCCACCACGGAATGCGGTGTTAAGAGGTCATGGTCATTTCATGTATTTCTGTGAGATCAGCAGTGTTGGGCAGTAGCGTCACTACAGTAGCGGACGTTTGTAGTTTAACTACATTTCTCAGTAGCTTGGTGGTAGCGTCGCTGTTTTCTGAATCAAGTAACTTCTCAGTAGTTAAGCTCTTTTATTGATCACTTAGCGCGGTAGCGCCCACACAAGCTACATTTCCAAAATCATTTCTGAAGCTCAAACAAGCCGGAGATTTCTGTTACGGACTGAAATAAAACTGTCACCGCTATCACACAGAGTCACTTCCGCATGACGCTGACGTGACGACGCTGGCACATGTAACTGTGCTCTGCTGCCTGCAGACGGCAGCACACGCCACTTGATATGAAGATGGCAGAGGGGGAAGTTGGAGCGGAGTCAGCGGGCGGGGAAGATTTGACTGCTAAGGAGTCGCCGTGGCCATATCTCGACAACTATATGAGTCTAACTGAAACAACAGACAGAAATTACGTGTTCAGGTGCTTACTGTGCAACCCAAAGAAGAAGCTGCTCTCAACTTCCAAGACGTCGAACACGATCTTAAGAACGCACATTCAGGTGAATCATGCTAACACAACGATTGCCAACAAAGCTAACCATCACATTTGCAGTCTGCTGTTGGACCGTTGGAGGAAAACTGATAAAATTAAGCATGGGAAAGTAGGGAACCTTAAATAATTTAAATAAACAAATACAGTGAAGTTACATGTAGGAAAGAGGAGGTGGGGAAGCATGAGGGAAAAGAGGAAAAGTCAAAAAAGTTGATATTACTCAGAGATAATACTGTTGTCCCTGCAGAGGGTAACCTTAAATTACAACACAGGGCTTAAAGCTCTCCGACATCTGATTTCAAGCGTATAGTATAGTATTAAATTCATGTAATACTTAATTCAATACATTATACACATTTTCTTCTGGACAACTTTGCAGACTCACAAAACTGTTATTACTCCTGTGTGCAAAAAGCAAGTCTGTACAAAATCAAAGTGGTTAAATGATTTGCTTGAAATGTATAGGCTAGATATCACCACTAGTACATAGTGAGCATAATATAGTTGTAGAAAATAAAGTTGGAGCACTTAATTAATTAATCCCAAAGGGAAATTAAAATGTTAAAGCAGTCACTTGAATCAAAACACAAAAAATAAGGTAGTACAAATACAAAAGCCTGCTCAAAAGAATTAAGGGAACACTTCATTTTTTAAACTTTGATTTAAGGAGTGATTTTGAATCCAGTCCTCATTGGGCTAATGATTTTGGTTTCCACTTACCATTGTTACATCATTTTGCTCTCAACACATTATACAATGTACATCAGTAACGATTTTACACTTGAATAATTTCAATAATGTATTCAAGTGTTCCCTTATTTTTTTAATTTGAGCAGTATAATACACAATAAATAAATAGTCCATTTCAAATATTTAAAAAAAATATTATAATAGTTCAATCTAGAATAGAGACTAGAGAACAATAACTATAACTATTTGCTGAGTATACACTGTTCAGTTATGGTAACATGCTACAGTGTAGTGCACTGCACATTAGTGGATGTCAGGTGGATATTTATATGGTAGTAAGGTGAATAATTGTCCTTGGATATTAAAATTAAGTGTGCATTGATACTTACAAAATTGTGGAATTTTACTTTTGTTTTGTAGAGGATCCACCCAAATACATGGGCTTCCATGGAAGCGGCTCGTGAGCACGCCAAAAAGAGGAGAGCACCCTCAAATGAGGAGGAACACACTGTTCAAAGCAGTGTACCACACATATTTAGGGGTTGTGCTTCCACCGTAACCCAAGCGCGATTTGACAAGCTGATACTCAACTTCATCATCCAAGGACTGCATCCACTACACACTGTGGAGAGACCAGAGTACAGGGAGTTATTCAGAGAAGTTTTACCCTCCAGGCAGTTGATGTCAAGGAGAACATTGGGAAGAATGCTTGAAGATGAGTATGCATTGATGAAAAGTAAACTGTCCGAGACTTTGTCCAAACAGAAGCATGTATGTACCACAACAGATGCGTGGTCATCAAACAACAGGAGCTTCCTTGGGGTGACCATCCATTGGATTGATGAAGAAACATTAAGGATCTGCTCTGGGGCATTAGCCTGTCGCAGGATCACAGGACGCCACACATATGACGTCTTGGCTGAGATGTTGGAAGACGTGCACAGAGATTTCAAAATAAAAGACAAGGTGACTGTGACAACCACAGATAATGGCTCAAATTTTGTGAAGGCAGTGTCTTTGCAGAAGTTCAAAGAGCCATTTAAGACAGAGAAGAAGAGGATGAAGAAGGAGAGGAGGAACACCCTGTCTTCATAAATGTCACAGACCTCTTAAATGAAACGGAAGAAGACTGCAGTCTCCCACCTCATCAGCGATGTGCCTGCCACACCCTCAACCTGGTTGCCACAAGAGACATTGAGGATGCTTTGACCCAGTCAGAGCCCTTTAAAAAAATATTGAGATCAACGATTGGCAAATGCCAGGCATTATAGAACAAGCAACATAGGAGCACACAAGCTTCAGACATCATCAAAGACAAGCTAGGCTGTCAGCTGACAGTTCCCAGTCCAACAAGGTGGAACTCCACTTACCACGCCATGGAGCGCTTGAATGCCTGTATCCTGACAAAAGAACAAGAGCTCCAGGAAACCTGTGAGAAGCTTCAGGTGACTCGATTCAAAGCAGCTGAATTCACCTTCATACAGGAGTATGTTCAGGTAAATATCAGGTTTATTTGTATGTACTAGCGTGCAATGGTTAAAGATCCCTTCCAGACATATTTTAAGTTGTATATGTGTACGTTGAATATTGGACCAGTGAGCATAGAGAAACTTTACACTTTCAGTAGATGACTGAAAACAGCCTTCTAATGTCAAACTCTGCACATGCATCATTCTGCACAGTGAAGCTCAAACATTCAACTGCAGGAACAAGAAGAAAAAGTCATTTTTGAGTTGAGATGAACTTTAACTAGTGTTCAGGTGCTGTAATCCATGTATCTGTCCAAACATAAATATCTCCCAGGTTATTCACTGAATGTTAAACTAGTACTACCATTAGGATTATGATGATTATGAATAATAATAATAATGATGGTCATCATTATTATTATGTTTGAGTAATTGCTTCTTTTGTGTGTCTTTTTTCTCTGCATCTTTTAGGTTATGGCACCTCTGGCCAAGGCTCTTGATGTACTACAGTCTGATAAAATGGCCTACGCAGGAGTGTTGGTGCCAGCAATCTCGATTCTCCTAGAGAAGATGGACCAGATGAAGTGTGAGACCAACTTGCATCACTGTAACCCACCGGTAGATGCCATCATCAATGGGGTGAAGAAGAGGTTTGGATACATTTTTCAAGATGCAAGGTTGCTCATAGCCTCTGCTGCTCATCCTATGTTCAGACTGATGTACATCCCTGGTGAAAAGAAGGCTGATGTTGTGTCAAACCTGAAAGCAGAAGTAAATCTGCGTCAAACACAATATCCAGATGATCCCACGCAGAAAGAGTGCGAGGACCCAACTGATCCCAACGACGAAGTAACTGGATACTTCCCATCACTGAGAACAACAGTTCTGAATGAAGTCGACAGCTACTTGCAATCAGCTGAAACCAACCTTGCCAATGCATTCCAAACCTGCTGACGATGAAGAAGGTCTTCCTGAAGTACAACACGGGTGTCCCTGCCAGTGCAGCTTGTGAGCGACTCTTTAGTGTAGGCAAAGACATTTTCCGACCAAAGAGAAACCGTCTCTCCGATGCAAATTTTGAAAAACTTCTCTTGTGTCGTGTGAACAAACATCTCATGTGAGAAAGATCAGTGTCCAGCTTGGTCACCTCATCCTCTAGTGAGGACACTGATAAGCAGTGGCAGAAACTTGTTTCCATGAGAGAGAGAGCGAGAGAAAGATCTAGATGGGATTTTCCCATTCATGGATTACATTCAGGATACATCTCAAGACATGCTGATTTGACCACACAATGTTCAGAGAATTTCCATACTACTGTTTAATTTCACTGTGGCTGCGTGTTTGTTTCACTGTTCAATAAACAATTGAACTCAACTTTTTTGCCTGCCTATCTGTTTGACTGACAGTTTTATTGATCAGTAAGATAACACTCACTTGGCACGAAGTTGGTTCAATTTAGTAAAAAGCTTGGATGTAGTTGCACTAGTTACTTTCATTTTGCTGTAGCTTAGCTTGCTACATTTCTGAGGGTGATAGCTTTGATGTAGTGAAGCTTCATTTAATATTAGAGTAACTAGTAGCACTGTGCTCCCTGTGTGAATATGGTACTTGTTGCTAGCATGTTAGCCATAACAGCTTGTAATTTGTTGTGTTTTTTGGCTTGTTCTACTGATAATGATAATTCATGATAATTTTGTACTTTTACTGATATAAGAATTTTAATGCAGGAGTCCGCAGTTTTCTCCATAGCAGAGATGAAAACTGCTCATCAACTCTGGAGCCCAACAGCTGAGATCACATTCAAATGAAGTGATAATTGATGAGGTCTACATGTCATCACCAGCATGTCAGAGTGCACACAATCCAGACTCACTTTGTGTGTGTGTGTGTGTGTGTGTGTGTGTGTGTGGGTGTGTGTGTATGTGTGTGTGTGTGTGTGTGTGTGTCTCTCTCTCTCTCTCTCTCTCTCTCTCTCTCTCTCTCTCTCTCTCTCTCTTTCCCTCTCTCTCTCACTGGCTGGGCTTCTGAGAATCGAGGGAGACAGACCGGGTCTTTGACTGGGGCGGTGATGCTATCACTGCTCGCTGCACAGGCCTGGCTTTGTTTTCTTCCTCCTCCTCTCTCCTCTGCTTTCTCTGTGCTCACTCGCCAGGTTTCCCGTTGCTCATGGAATTTCTGAAACATGGAATAATGAGAGGTGTAAATCAAGACAGAGAAAATCAGCAGTTTTCAGAAATCCTCAGGGGAAGAAGGGGAATTTAAAGGATATTTACAAAGGAGTGGGTTTTTTTTAAAGAGTAGAGCAGAATACGTGCTTACCTCACCTACTAAGCACGTGTACTTAGTTATGGAAAGTTCTCCATACTAAGTATGGAGAAGTCAATGAAATTTATATTGGGGCCACAGTGGGAAACCTCATGTGAACTTTTGCCCTCTATTTACGCTGTCACTTCTCACAAACCAAACCACATCTTTCTCACAGGAGACTTTCTCAGTTACTTTCAGTTATTTGAAGACACTCCAATTCCAATGTCATTGTCTCCATGGGCCAAACAAACTGCACTAAAAGAGTAAACACTCCAGAGTCCAAGTAAACTGCCCCAAACATTGCTGATATGCACACAACTTAAGTGGATAGAAAAAAATATCTTCAAAATATAGCAATGGGAGACTAAAAAAACACATGACAAGCATAGAAAACAAGTGATACAATTTGTCTCAGTGGGTAGAGAAAGAGAAAAACAGAGTCACAGTCACATCGTCATTCACTCACCCTTCTCTATACTGACTAATCAAGGTGGAAGCCAGTAGTAAAGATGCCGCTTTTACTGCAGTGGACATACCTCTGCTCCATGAAATAATTTTCTGTCTTCAAGGAATTTATATTGAATTAAAATACCACCAGTGCATTTTCTCACAATTAAAACCTTGTGCCTGCACTTCTCTGGACAATATTGACTGTAAGTTATAACATTTCAGAGAAAGCCAGTCTCTCTATGTATTTTTTCTGGCCACAAAGAAAAAAGGTCCTCTTTTATAATGTTTGTAGAAAATTATGAAATGATTATTTGATTATATTGCAGAAGATTGTAGAATGCAAGCTTGTTATGATCTCCTTCCTTCCCTACCCTTACTGCAGCACTCACTCCTAAGTCCCCTGATTTCTACTAAAGATGTACTATATGGTTCAATTTTTAAAAAAGGCTCAGTAATTTCCCAAAACAGCTGCTCGTTGTAGTTTTTAACAAACTTCACTCACACAACAGGGAATTTGTGAATTTGTTGAGGACTACTTTGGCAGGGGATCAATACACATCATCATCTAATGCAAATTTTTGGCAGCAGGACAGTGTGTAACACCTCTACATCTATCCTGTGCTGGTCTGTCAAAAACACCAGAAACCTTTTCTCACAAAGCTGATTTCATAGCCAATGTCAGACAAGTGTTTTGAAACTGAGCAACATCCACACTTCACACAGATGACCTTCATTCGTACTAGTGCATCAAGGCTTTCACAGTCAGTGAACCTACATACAACTGGACTATGCCACCGCATTAACAGGGCAGAGCAGCAATTTAGTATCTCACTTTGATGAATTTGGAGGACTCCAGAGAGACAGACTAAAAAGAGAAAGGAGTCAAGCTCCAAAACAGTGGAAACAGTGGATCCTACATTTCCCACAATGCAACCAATAGGGTTTTAAGACCCTCCCTAGGAAATGTTTAGATCTTTTAAAATGAATGCCTGCAGTTTGTCAACAGGCTTTTCAGTATAAATTTGTTGTCTACATGAAAAAAGCTCCCCTGGAAACACAAAATGCATTTCCCTCCAATATAGAACTTAAGGTTGAACATGAATTAGAACATTTTCTAATTCATAATGCCAATTAAATGGTTCACAGTGAGATTTTTTAGTACTTAAAATATAAACAAGGTGCAGCGTGCATAAAAAAACCCCATTAAAATAGAGTATGTTTATCAAAAAAAGTGCAAGGAGAGGATCATCCGGACCCCCTGACAGCAGTCCTGGCTAATTGTTTGTACATTAAAAACAGTGATGAAAAAGTGTATTATTAGTAATTCTTTTTTTTATTTTATTTTATTTTACTTTACTCCCATGATACTTTGCCTGCTTCCAGCTGGCTACCTGAGGCTGGTGCTGTGTGCACAGTGAAATCATGATGAAATTAAGTTGTTTTCTCTTAATGAAAATTGAATCTCCTTCAAGCTTATGGCTGCTAGTAATGGCTGCTAGTCATGAGCCCCTTTTACACTACCTCTTCAAGGTGAGAATTTCACACCGTTATGCTGCCTTGTTGTTCTGTATAAAAGGAACAATTGCAGAACAGGGGGACAGAGTTGTCTCGTCTCTAAGCTGGCAGCAGCGGTAGTAACAGCACCAAAATAACGTCTGTATTAAAGTGACAGCCAGCAGGACGGGATTATGGACAGTATGGGATTGACGTTTTGGTTACATATTACATGAGTGACCCACCGTGGGAGATTTACAAAAGTAGTAGCAGTCAGCAGCTAACTCAAAGAAGAAGAATGGTGGCTGAAAATTTGTTGCCAAATTGGAGAAACAATAAGGTCCAGAAGCTTCCTACCCTCTGAGCAGCGGACAAGATTGGTTGCCTTGTAACAGGGATGGTGAATAATTGTTATTGCTAAGAAAGCAAGACAAGATTTTTTTTTGTTGATTTTTTTTCTTGCCTGTGTGCCATTGTATCAGTCTGTGTCTCCTTTCTAAATTCAGAAGTTTTTGCAGGTCCTTGAACACAGGGCAGTCGCAACTATTTTTTCCATCAGCAGCAGTTTGTGGAGTTTTGAGTTGCAACTGATCTATTTGTGAGTGAACTACATATACAGTGGTGTGAAAAAGTGTTTGCCCCCTTCCTGATTTCTTACTTTTTTGCATGTTTTCCGCACTTAAATGTTTCAGATCATCAAACAAATTTAAACATTAGTCAAAGATAACACAAGTAAACACAAAATGCAGTTTTTAAATGAAGGGTTTTATTAATGAGGAAGAAAAAAATCCAAAGCTACATGG
>NC_065512.1:39396436-39406997 GCF_006386435.1 Epinephelus moara
AAAATTCCTGGGCCAAAATTCCTCCACAGCGTTGTAAAAGACTCATTGCAAGTTATCGCAAATGCTTGATTGCAGGGTGGCCCAACCAGTTATTAGGTTTAGGGGGCAAACACTTTTTCACACAGGGCCATGTAGCTTTGGATTTTTTTCTTCCTCATTAATAAAACCCTTCATTTAAAAACTGCATTTTGTGTTTATCTTTGACTAATGTTTAAATTTGTTTGATGATCTGAAACATTTAAGTGTGGAAAACATGCAAAAAAGTAAGAAATCAGGAAGGAGGCAAAGACTTTTTCACACCACTGTATATGTATTCCAACAGCGCACCTGATGAGCACTCGAGCTCTGGAAATAGAAAATCAAACTGATAAATTAATGTGTGGGAAACCCTGTATTGTTATTGTTTATGAAGTACTGCTGACACGTTTCTTATGTCACACTGGAGGCTGACATTGTTGTGTTACATCACACCCATCATGCCTCTTTTGCTTCCATCATGCTGTCTTAAATCACACTGGAGTGGCATGATGCTGTCGTTGTTTGGTTCTGTGCAAAAATGCAAAGAAGACATAAAGAAGGGACTTTGTGCCAGCCCTATAGTGTGATCTCTGTGTAAAAAGAGCTATCAGGAGAGAAGATGAATGTGCAGGGGTAAGGCAACTGTGGTTGAAGCCACCTTCATCAGGTGGATTGATAATTCCAATGTAATGAAACAGCTGTGTGGTGCTTTGAAACAGTCAATAAAATACAAATAGCAAAACTATGTTTTATTACTGTTTTGTTGATGTCATCAGTTAGAAAGTAATCTGCATGAGAAATAAAGAAAACGAAAAATATATATATATATTAGTTATAATAATCATCCACTTATAGTGATAAATTTGGCCCGGACAGACATGATCACTATAAGCTGTTTCCACTATATATTTATTAATGTTTGTTTATTAACTGGCCCCTGGCCCCCATTATTTTGCAGTGGCCTCCAGGCAAAGCAAGTTGTGTATCGCTGCCCGACAAGCTAGGAGTAGCATTCTCGTGACACACAAATTGACTTTGACCTGTAAAATTGGCAAAGTGCCCCTTTAACAGCGGCTTTGCTGTTAAATATGCTCTACACATTAATCAGCCGCTGGATTAGTCTGTACTCTTACTGTCACAGCCTGCATACATTACTATCAAAAAGAAAGTTTGGGCCCATAAGCAGCTGTTGTGATTTGAGTTATGAGCCTTGTAAGGTTATGATCCCTTCTCTCTCTCTGTGTGTCTCAGTGTCTCTCTCCTCTGATGCATATTATCTATATGTATGAGTGTACACAACCGGGTCACACTGCACCTCCCAGAGAGCCTATTGAAATTCATATTTAAACTGGGTTACACTGGGCTAATGTCTGCAAAAGCTGTCACCATGAGAAATGATCTTACTTGTTAAAGCTCACACGCATCTATTAAAAGAAGAAAAAAAAACCCACTTTGTTCTGGGATTTGCATGTCTCTGTTTTTGCCAGCTTGTTACACTCATGTGTATTTCGAAATTAGTTCAGGGATGTTCTCATTCTACTTGCAAGTATTAACATAAGGTAGATATTAACACTGTACCGCATTACAGCTCGTGAAATGATCAATATCCTCTGGAACAAGATCTGAATAGGAATTTAAAAGTGTTTAATGCCAAGATCAGCAATAGACATCACTGTAATCTTTTAAATCACTTCTTATACACACACTTTTACAGACACACATTAGGCCTGCTTTAATCTCATTGCACGTGTTTCTTTCATTTATTCCATAACTCTGTAGTTTTTATTCATGTCTGATATCTCACCTGACAGCAGGATGGCTGAACCAGTGTTAGCAATGTGGACAATGAGACCTTGATTCAATCAGGATTCCACATATATTGATTCCACATTCCGCATACATTGCTTTCATATCAGTGTCATATTTAGGTCCCACCCTTATTAAAAAGACAGCCTTCCAAAGCCAAAGTATAAGCATCATCAGATTTTCAGTGTGTGCACACTTTTAATAGCCCTTTTACACAGCAGGAACTTTTCCAGGAACCCAGAAAGCACAGCGCTCAGAGTCTGCCATTCATGTAGTATCCAAAATCACTTCCTCATAAGCTCATTCACAATTTCAGGCTGTTTTCATGCAATGTTTGTACCTGTTCCTAGGAAAAGTAATTCACCAGAATTCATACAAATCTTGCGTAATGATGAGCCAGTAATTTGTGCATGACCCATATACTTTGGAAGGCTGCAATCATGTGACCAATGCGCTGATGGGAGTAAAGAAAGAAGCGGTCCTGAGCGGTCTGTAAGGTTGCAGGTTGGGGTAGTGGATAGGTCACAAAACACCAGATTTTCCCCAGGAAACCAGTGTTTTGAACCGTGTGAACTTTGAGTCATTTTAAGGTACGTCCTCATCATGTTTCTTCTCTTGAACTTAACCACAATAACTTTATTTACGTTAATTTCATAACTTTACTTTAAGGATGTAACGGCATTCATGGGGTGCTAATATGTAGGGTATCATATGAACCGTTGTGTGTGCATTTTTGTATGATATCATATGAACCGTAGTATGTCAATTAGTTGACTGTTTGCAACATAATGAACACTCTATAGCACGACTGCAATTTTCACATCTATCACAGGCATCAATACTTAAGCACTATATAGTGCATAAATATCACACCAAAGATTCAGTGGTGGAAAATAAGTAGAATGCACTACTTATTGAATGGGGGGTGATTTAGGATATGACTATAGTTCCTGGGCTATATTTTATGGACCCTAAAAAGTTCCTGCTCTGTAGGTAGTGGCCACCATAAGGGCCTTAACACACCTTAACACACACAGCTGATGGTTGGCTGTCAGTCAATGTCAGGCTGTCGGTGAACGTCTGGGGCCCTAGTTTTTGCAGTATCCACTGTTGGCACTATTAGTCCCTTGTTAGCTATTATTCAGCCGATTCAGCATGTTGAATCTGCGTTGGAGCTGGTGGAGCCCATCAGTAACAGGAATCTGATTGGCAGTTCAGCTCAGTGCATGATAAGAGAAATGAAAATGAGGAAGAAAAGCTAACAAATGGCTAAAGTCAAGAGGGCATGAGGTCAAAACAAACTCATTTTATGAGGTAAGATTATTTAGTAGTGACAGTTTGTAATTGTTTGTGTTATGGTCACTGGCACATGGGAAATATCATTTGTTCTTTTCACATAGGGTTGTGTTGTTAACTGGCTAACCAGCGTCTGGAATTTGATTTCCCTTTTTGAACAACAACAAGAAGTCTGTCTGCTGGTACATGCTAATTTGCTGTTGGTGGTACGAACTTTGTGGTGTGTTAAAGTGCAACTTTTTGGCGGAGACACAGGCGACGTGAGGCGACGCAACAGTCAGCCTTTGTTGCTACTAGTTCTAGTAGACATCTGTATTGACCTTCAGGGGAGAGTTTTTCTGCAAATTCTTTCAATGGAATCATGCACTAAAGCAGAAGAATAGACGATGAAACATATAGCAAATTGTCACAACTTTGGAGATTAGCATGTTGGTGTTTTCAGTTTTTTCACTTACACCTCTGAATGTATCCTTTGCATCCATTTATTACATAAATTCAGACAGCAGAGTTACAGTAAACTGTAAAGAAACTGCAACTCAGACTGTACTGTTGTGTTGTCATGAGTAAGAGTTGTGTTGCAAGCAAAGCCTTTTTTTAATTTTATCTTTTATCAGACTAGTTTGGCATTTTCTACCTGTTAGCAGTGGAAATATTTAAAGGGGAAGTTCCGTTTTTTACAACCTGGACCTTATTTCTGGCATTAAATACAGTTGTTTACTCACCCAGATAAGTTTGGTGTCATTTGGAGTCCTTTGGAAGATATTTAGATCCGCGAGAGCCGTGTACATCCATATAGTGGGAATGATCGGGGCACCATGCTGCGGGTGTGCGGCGGCGCGCGTGCGGCGCACCTGGATGACATCATCCAGGTCAGACGTTAGTAGGTCAGTATAAATGACCCGGATGATGATGACAAGCAACTCTAGCGATTCATAAAAACATATTGGTGAAATGAACGAGTTTCGCGGCAGATAATGTGTTATTTGGAGCCTCATTGTCGGTGCCCCGATCATTCCCTCTATATGGATGTACGCGGCTCTCGCGGATCTAAATATCTTCCGACGGACTCCAGATGACACCAAACTTATCTGGGTGAGTAAACAACCATATTTAATGCCAGAAATAAGGTCCAGGTTGTAAAAAACGGAACTTCCCCTTTAAACTGAACTTTTCATTCCTGATTCAGTTCCAGTGGCTCCAAATTTCTTGTGAACATTTGAGCCACTTCAACCGTCTGTCCAATGTAAGTTCCACATACTCAGCGCCAAAGTAGGATGTAATGTCATGGTTTAATGTGGAGAATGCAAAAAATATTTGTCAGAAACGCTCTGGTAGTATTACATTGTAGGAAAAATCTATTTTGGCTGCACAGTTGAAAAAGGGTGAACTCTGACCAATGATTTACTGTCAGCCAGGAAACACATCTTCAGTATTCCTATTTGTTGCAGGCTTCAATTGATGGGAAACAAAAGGAATATTTGTTGCAATGAAAATGTGACCTTAAGACATGTGACACTCTGCCTTGTTCGCTCTTTTCTCCGGGCGCGGCTAAGAACACACTGACAGTAGCCTGTGTGGGAGGGCTGATGGGCTTTAGCCCCTGCAGGATGACTGACGGCTGTCTGATCCAATTCCACAAGAGGAAAGTCAAAGTTAAGGCGTTAGAGGTGAGGGGGTCCTGTAATCGTACTGGGCTGTCTGTGAGCCCAGACAGATGGTTCGTTCTCCAGCTCTTTGTCTCACACACATACACGCAGAGAATATACTTACAATTACTTGTCCATCCCTGTGTGTGTGTGTGTGTGTGGGGGGGGGGGGGGGGGGCATAGATTAGAATGTGCCAGGGCTGGTCAGGAGCTGAGAGAGGATCAATGGTGGAGCTCAGTCAGCCATGGCCGCAGACTGTCAGACACCGACCTGTCAGACACTCAACGGATAGATTGGTGTATCAGTAGGTGGGGAACGTTCCACTACACACACACACACACACACACACACACACACACACACACACACACACATACAGTTTCTTTGGAGCCATTTTTAGGTTCATGCCCTTTTTCAGAACCCACCATGACTAAATTGCTTTTGGAGCATCACCTTAAGACCTTGTGAACTTGTGAGTGTTGCTTGAAATGAGAACCCTTTAAACAATGGGCTGTCTTTTGTCTACATTTGTCATCTAATTTAAATGTTTGTTCTTGTTTTGTTGTGCAGTTTGTTTATTTGGAAGTATCATCATTATCCCCTGGAGTATTTCAATCTCACCTGAGCCAATTTGTTATTTTTCTTCCCCTCTGTCTGTGTGGTGCTCTATTTTTATCCTTATTTTGTTGTCATTCCACAAACATTTTTTTCACTGTGCAAATAAACTAAAAACAGGGATAAACTCAAATTAACATTGCAGTGCTGTAAGAAAAAGATTACAGATAGACTGATGCTTTTGCCCTGCAACAGTGATAAGAACAGATGCACAATTAATAGCAGTGCCTCAGGTGAACTCAGAGCCAGTCTGTGGGTCTAAATACTACTAAGTGCACATCATTTTATGAACATTGGAGGAGACCACAGTGGATGTTGTGTAATCCACTTTTTGTGCATATCTGCCTACAGTATCCACACAGACAGGTACACTAATCATTGCTGCCACTGCATCACAATGAAAATAAAACATGCATAACATAAATTGTGAGAACTGCCATTGTGAGAAACCATTGATTGATATGGACATCAGTTTACCAGTTGGTAATTACAATGAATGAATATTTAAAAAAAAAAAAAAAATTTGGTTACATACATCTAGAAAAACAAAGATTAGCAGCATGTTGCCCTACAGAACTACCACTAAAGGCTAGTTCACATTTTTTTCACCCGATTATGACGTTGTAGAGGATCTTGAGAGTCACCTTGGGCCGGAGGTGAGTCGGCAGATAGTCTGCCATGACGGGTCCACATGTGTGAACACGCCTACGAGCAAGTCACCCCCCCCCCCCCCGCGACTGGGACTTGATATCTGGCATGCAAGAAAAGTGGAAAAGTCTGACACGACTGACAAAGAGCATCAGCCAATGAGAGGTCGGATATGTCCCACGACAGCACGCAGGAGGATGGAAGAAATGTGAGGAGGACAAGCCGGCAAGCAACAACAACAATGGCCGTGTCCACAGGATCACAGGGAGCGCGTTGTGTTTGGACCCAGGCCCTGGAGGCAGATCTGATTCAACACTGAAGAATATCCATCCTTAACAAGTTAAAAAACGTAGTTTGGTGACGTCACCGCGTTATCTGGGGCTCTGTCGGCGAGGGCTCAGTGGGGAAATCTTGTGGTGTGCACATACAGGTCGTAACGCAGTTGGCGAGACGCCCGATGACAGAAACACACATTGCCAGGTATGAGCACTCAAATGATTACGATAGTCTCTGTGACGCAAAATCAGGGTGAAAAATGTGCAATGTGAACTAGCCTTAAGGGGCTATTTGCTCTTGTTTTGTCTCTCTTTGTCCACTGACCAGATGATTAAATGCACTAATCAATCAATCAATCGATAATTTTAGCATCTTTCAGCTCTTTGTTTTGGTTTCACCACCCACAACTTCACTGTTTTGGCTCACCCTCATGGCTCTGATTAATCTTGTTTACATTGGGCAGCTTTGTGTTAATGCTACCTGCAGAGCACCAAACAGCAGATAGAGGAGCTTTTAGCAGCTAAAGAGCAACACAGTCTGACAGAAAAACGGGAAATGTACACAAACTCTTGACAACACATTTCGTGTTGACGGACACAAAATGTGTTCAGATTATGACCTGGTGGGGTGTCGGTGGCTTAGTGGATAGAGCAGGCGCCCCATGTACAAGGCTGTAGCCGCAGCGGCCTAGGTTCGACTCCAGCCTGTGGCCCTTTGCTGCATGTCATTCCCTCTCTCTCTCTCCGCCTTTCACACTTGACTTTCCTATCAATTAAAGGCAAAACTGCCCAAAAAAATACTAAAAAGAAAATATATATTTTTGTTTCACAAAATATGCAAATTAATTGTAACTTCTAAAATAATAATAATAATACTATGTTTTTCTTATGACCTGGTAACACAAAAACAATGCCAACACAAAGTCTGTTACGAAAGGTCATAGATGCATTGTGAAACGGTTGGTTAGGTTTAGGGTAAGAAAAACACTTGGTTTGGTTTAGTGAACAAAAAATTCTTGGTTTTATTAAAGACTGGGGTTTTGGTTAAAATAACTGCGTACAGGATGTGAGTGATATCCATCCATCCATCCTCTTCCAATCGCTTGTCCAAAGCTGGGTCGTGGGGGCAGCAGGCTGAGCAAAGTATTCCAGATGTCCCTCTCCCCAGAAACACTTTCCAGCTCTTCCTGTGGGATTCTGAGGTGTTCCCAGGCCAGACAAGATATACAATCTCTCCAGCATATTCTGGGTCTGCCCCGGGGTCTCCCACCAGTTGGACATGCCTGGAACACTTCTAATGGGAGGCACCCACGAGGTATCCTGATCAGATGCCTGAACCACCTCAATTGACCCCTTTCAACGCGAAGACGTGGCGGCTCTACTCCAAGCTCTCTCCAGATGTCTGAGCTCCTCACCCTATCTCTAAGGCTGAGCCCAGCCACCCTTCTGAGGAAACTAACACCACTTGTAATCCTGATCTCTCTTTCAGTCATTATCCAAAGCTCAAGACCATAGGTGGGGGTTGGGATGAAGATGGACCAATAAATTGGAAGCCTTGCCTTCTGGCTTAGCTCCCGCACAGCAGCCGCATCACTGCAGATGGTGCACCAAACTGCCGATCCATCTCATGCTACATATACAGTATATATGTCTCAGGACTCAATAGATTTCCCATGATTTTAAAGTCATTCAAGGTCACCATGTGCTGAAGCTTTAGATCATTCTGCAAATTTTTCTAAGCTGTAGGTGTAGAGAACTTTAATGCTTTTTTACCAATTCAGTTCTGACTTTGGGCACAACAGGAAGCAAAAAGTCATGTAAAAATGGATTGTTATTTCCATATTTCATATTCAAAAGAGAAAATAAGCACAAAGAAATTTTACCAACAAAAGCTTTGTAAATAAAAACACACCAGTGACTGGGTGGCGTGTGCAGAAAGCATGCCAATTCATTTTTGTAAATAAAACACAATGGTGAGTAAGAGATCCACAGTTTGTAATGAACCACAGAGATCCATCATACACACTATCCAGGATGTGGAGACAGTGAGCTGGGGCATTCATATACAACACATCACCATAATTAATGACAGTAAAACAAGTCACACAGAAATTTGTGGAGTTCTATTTTTTTCAAGTAAAAGCCAAGTAAGAGCTTCAGTTTTTTTGCAATATACTGGATATATGTCTTAAAAGACAGATGGTCATAAATGGTCAATAAAAACCAGAGGTATTTAAAAAAATATACCAACCCAATTTGTTGACCGGTTCTGAGAACAATTTTCTTGGACAATGCTGATTTTACTGGTCTTGACACAGGGACATAAACAGCTTTCTCCTGGTTTAAAGTCCACGTATGTTTGACCCATCCACTACCCCTCCCACTCATTTATTTGGATGAACACCCATAACAGTTTTTAGACTAACCTTCTGGTTCAACTTAACTCACCATTCATGCCGCAGGTTTGTGTACTGTGGGTTTTCTTGTGTGAAGAAGAATTATTAGCAACATTCAGGAGCACTCACTTTTACCTGTAAATAAGGTAACAGCTAATCTGGCTAAATCAAACATTTGTTTACTCATCCACTGATTGTTATTGCATGTTCCATCAGATCTATTTTTAGCGATGTTGCTCTGTTCCCAGGTTAATAATTACTTTTATGAGTACAACATTATGATAATCGTTAGCCCAAATTGCAATAACGTTTACCTTTGCTGTAAATATTCCTGGCAGGTGTCATCACAGGATAAATCCTCCAACTGCTCCACTCACAGTCAGTGAGACTTTATGGTTGTTGTGGCTTTGCCCAGAGAGATGTTAAAGTTAATGCAGCCACATTTTTGGAGTAGAATCTGTTAATATTTAATTTAAAAAAATGCAGCCAAATTTTAGGTAAACATTTTTTTTTTCCTTTGTAAGATCCAGAGTGGAAATGTGCCCAGATTAATTGAAACACAATACAGATTCTGAGTCAAACATTTTGTTTATTATGTTTATTAGAGAAAGCTTGGGATACCTGTAACCCCACCATCATTTGTCTCCTTTTACCTGTCAGCACTTATTTGTCTGGCATTGTTCGCCTTATTGGCTTGGATAAAACTCTCACAGAAGGGTGGAAGATGTCTGAAACCCTCATTTGCCGCCATCTGGGTGCGGTCATTTGGTGGAGCTTTAGAGTTTGAAAAAAAAAAAAAACTTTCTTGGTGTAAGCGTGCCATGTTTCATCTCATGGGCCACATCTCAAATGAACTTTGGGTCC
Organism: Epinephelus moara; assembly: GCF_006386435.1. Lineage (NCBI taxonomy): Eukaryota > Metazoa > Chordata > Actinopteri > Perciformes > Serranidae > Epinephelus > Epinephelus moara. The sequence goes on from NC_065512.1 coordinate 39,406,002, forward strand.
TGTGGACTTCAGCCTAAGCCAGGGAGAGTTGTTTATGTTCTTAATAAAGCAGACTGAGCTCAACTGAGTAATGTATGTGAAACCCACTTTTAGTATGGATTATTTTCACTTTAATGGAGTACAGTCAGGTGGAAGTGACTGGATTCTGACAGTTACTCTATTGGATTACATTAACAAAGATGGGTCACACAACACTTGACTTGATGACATTTATAGTGAGCTACATATGTGACTATAATTTCATAGCTGTACCTTTTCAAGCACCCATTGAAGACGATGCAGCCTCCAGCACTGAGCTGTGTGTAAAGTTATTCATACATAAAGAATGCACACGAGATAAAGACATGAACCCCCATCCCCTCCCTTGTCATTCCCTCTTCGTCTTTGTCCTTTGCCTTAAAGTTGCTTGTTGTAGCACTGTGTTGTGTCCTTTGTTTGTTATGCTTGCTGGATTTCTTTATTTCTGCTTTTCTTTCTGTCTGTCAGAGCTGGATTGCCAACCAGGAAAAGGAAACTGCAGGGACCACAAAAGCCCCAGCTTTACTCTGTAAGAAATTGGTTGTATACAATTTGATAATTTGCAAATGAGTTTAGGGATGTGTGGCGTTAAATCAATCAATCAATCAATCAATCAATCAATCAATTTTATTTATAAAGCCCAATATCACAAATCACAATTTGCCTCACAGGGCTTTACAGCATACGACATCCCTCTGTCCTTATGACCCTCGCAGCAGATAAGGAGAAACTCCCCCAAAAAAATTAACGGGGAAAAAAAATGGTAGAAACCTCAGGAAGAGCAACTGAGGAGGGATCCCTCTTCCAGGACGGACAGACGTGCAATAGATGTCGTACAGAACAGATCAGCATAATAAATTGACAGTAATCCGTATGACACAATGAGACAGAGGGAGAGAGAGAGAGAGAGAGAGAGAGAGAGAGAGAGAGAGATGCAGGTAATGACAGTAGCTTACAACAACATTATTGAAAGTAATA
>NC_065512.1:39410484-39414009 GCF_006386435.1 Epinephelus moara
GAAACCCACATTGTTTGCTGGACACCACCTGGACAGCCAGCGATTAAATGATGACATGCGGCTAAACATGTCATCACTGGTCAGATTTGGGAGGGGTCCAGAGAAAACTACGGAGTCCGACATCGTTTTTGCATATTCACACACCGAGGCAATATNTAAATGATGACATGCGGCTAAACATGTCATCACTGGTCAGATTTGGGAGGGGTCCAGAGAAAACTACGGAGTCCGACATCGTTTTTGCATATTCACACACCGAGGCAATATTAATTTTAGTGACCTCCGATTGGCGTAATTGGGTGTCATTGCCGCCGACGTGAATAACAATCTTACTGAATCTACGTTTAGCTTTAGCCAGCAGTTTTAAATCACAGTATTAACTGAGGTCTTTCCATAACTACTACCTATTCTAGTTGCCATGTTATAAAATCTAGTTAGTATTGAGTTAATACACAACAACTAAAGTCTACCATACACGAGAAGACTTTGAAAAGACTAAGGTTTCACACCCTCTCACATCTAAAGACAATATGAGTTTTCTGTCACACATTATAAGATTTTGAAAAGACTGGAGTGCAGGGTCACTATTTGCAAGACGATAACTAGATTCCTTTTGAGATTAAATCCCATCATGCTCCTGTTGGAAAATATTACGCCATACTCCCTTTCAGAAATATGACATATAAATTATTCCTTAGATATCTGCAAAAACACATAACTTTAGAACACAGGAATTTTTCAACAGTATTCTTGTCTATATAATATATATAGAATCCTTAAAGATAAACTGTATTTGCATACAAACTTTACATTTTAGATTTTGTTGCCTCACCTTACTATCAGCCTCTGTTGGTGAGCTGGACTATTTTAGTGGAAGAAGACTGTGGGATGAGAGGAAACCCTTTTAAAAAATGAACATTTCTCGTGAAAATAATGCTGATTGGTTGACCAGATGTAAACTTAATTCAGCACCAACTTGTTCACTCCACAACTCCACCAGTTTCTCCTCCTGTTCCACAGTGTTCAAGAACAGAGACTTGTTCATGTTCTTGCGCCTCTTTGGAGTTCCCTCCATAATTACTGTCTACTCAGTTTGCTGCTTCCTTTTTGGTGCTGTAGAGAGGGCAGCTGTTGGTTGTTGACAGTGTTCACTTCATTGAACTTCACTATTTGCATGAGCCAAGACTAATAACTTATGACATTAAACATGTTTTATTTTGTTGGAAGTCAAGATGAGACTGACTTAAGACAGATGTAAGACAGCTTGGACTAAGTTTTATGACCACTTTACACCAAACGATGGAGATCACAGGAGCGTGCACCATCTGAGGTATAACTCTTGTGATTTTATTGCAACATTGGAAATTTGTCTGACAGTGAAATCGCTTGAAAAGTTTGCTGTACAGCTAGAATAAACAACAAAACCTGATCGGACCTCACTTCAGACCAAACAGTTCAACACAGACAATTCAAGATCACAAAAAGATATAACTTTGACTTGGAACTGGTCTTGGGACTGGAAGTCACATAGTCTGAAATTTTGACTAACAAAAACAAAGACACTTTTTTAAACATGTTTATAATGCCTGCATTTATATTATACAGTGTAAAACATTGGGCTTATGATAAAATGGGAATTGGACATTGGAAAGTCTTCATTTGAGGTGTAAACTAACATAGTTGGCAACTCTGCTGAAGGGCCTGGTCACGCTAGCTTTCCAAAAAAATTAGTTCACCTAAGGGAACTGCAGTGGTCAGTGGATTGAAATCTGCTAATCTTTCATGTAAGCTTCAGCTCCAGTGAACTCTGAATTTGATTTTGATCAATCTAGGCAGTGCAAATGTTTGCAGGGACCGTAGACTGTATAAACAAAATGAACATAGCCACTGTGATGAGACCCATTGGTTTGTGGACTCCAATTTTGAAGCCTCAAGTTTGGCATTTCAGCCACCTAGGAGTTTTGGAGCCAGAAGTGACTATATATTGGTGGGAAGGTGAAGCTGGGTAGGAGTGAGGCGTGGATCTGACTCAAAGACTGTGGTGACACCTTGCAGACATCCTGTCAAACCAGCAATGCTTTTAATTATACATAACTTAGCCTCAATAACATTTATCTAAGTGAGTTACATAAAAATTCATCCCCCATATAATTGTCATGAACAGGAAAATTATAGAGCAAAAACAATTTTTTGTAAAAAACAAAAACAAAAACGTAAGCATGTTTGGCATTATAGGATGGGGATCTATTGGGATTGACTTGCTTCTGGAGCCAGCCTCAAGGTGGCCATTCAGTGAACTGCAGCTTTCGGCAATTCCATATTGGCTTAATTTTTCAGCCCCAAAGGTTGCAACTTGGCAAGGTAATACTGAATACTCATTCAACGCTTTGTATGAAATCCTACGAATTAGCACCCCACGAATGACATTACATCCTTAACATAAAGTTATGAAATTAACATGGAGGTACTGAGGTTAAATGTAGGCAGGTAAAGTTTCTGTGGTTACGTTTAGGAAAAGAAACATGGTGAGGACGTACCCCAAAAAAATTCAATGTTCACTCAGAGTTGACACAGTTCTAAACACGTCTCCTGGGAAAAGTCCTGAGAGAAAGTCCTGTGTTTTGTGACCCATCCATCACTCCAACCTGTCTCCTGAGTGGACCGCTCAAGGCTCCTTCCTTTCTTTACTTCCATCAGCACTTTGGTCATGCGGTTACAGCCTTCCAAAATATGCAGGATATGCATGAATTACTGGCTAATCATTACATGAGATATGTACGAATTGTGGTGCATTACGAGTCATGGGACAATCTACGAATGTGTGAACTTAAGTGTGATACTTCTGCCTCGAATCAGTGGCATACCTACACAGGCTATGCCATAACCTGTGCCATAGCCTGACGTACATCTCCCTTAAAATGTATCTACACATCACAGCGACGCAGACCTCTTGTCTATTTTTGTAAGCTGATTATTTTCTTTTATTTGACAGATACGAAAAATAAATTGTGAGGACAATAAAGCCCCCACAAAATAGCATTTTAAGTCTTTTATCCTGGCTTCACATGAGTAAAGGAAATGTATACAATGTAAAATGTCATAGGCTTCTGCTAACGACATTATCATGTTGTATTTGTGTGGAAAAGGTGTTTAGTATAAGACAGTTGTTTTGTCAGTGAACCTTGTGTGTTGAAATGGAGCCAAATTTTGTAATGTCACCTTTGTTAAAGCCACAGTGTGTAGGAATTTCTCCCGTCTAACGTTGAAATCATATTGCATTCAAACGGATAGCGCACTCTAGCGCCTCATTGTTTCAAACGCGTATTGCAACAACGGTAGTCGCTGTGTACCAAAAAGCTATGATAACGTTGATGAAACCATGTCATCCGATACTTCATGGAGTGTTCATTCAGGCTCCTACACAGACACACGGGACGCAAGTTGACAAACCCCCTCCTCACCATGCTGGCTGTGTTTACAACGTAGGACTGTTGGGGCGGGTGTAAATCGAAACAAACCAATCAC
>NC_065512.1:39414383-39422462 GCF_006386435.1 Epinephelus moara
TTATTGGTGGAGGTAATAGTACACCAGTGATGACATATTTATGAATGCAGACATCAATTTTTGCCAATAAACAACTGAAAATGTTACACAATGTCCCTTTAAATGTTGCTGTTGCCCCTGTTTTCATATGAGTAGAGGAAATCTCTGCTAGCCACTAGGTTAATTTATACAATGTAAAATGCCATAGGCTTGTGCTGATAGCATTAGCATGTTGTATTTGTGGGGAAAATGTGTCCAGATAAAGACAAGTACTTTGTCTGTGAATCCTGCCAGTTATGGCGAGGTCAATTTATGTACTTCTGTGTGAAATTGTTGCTATAAAGCCATGTTTAATATGTGTTTAAGGTGTGTTTTGAATCAACTAAACTTTACAGCACTTTACAGAAATCCCACCATCGACTAGTGTTTTGGAGGTGTAACTGCAGAGTGACACAGACACACCACCACACAAGTATAAATGCTCACAACGGCATAGGCCACATGTGTAGGCTACGGCGTAGGCTCTGCATAGAGCTGACACATAAGTATAAATCTGCCTTTATTGTCCTGTTTGCAACCGAGCTGACTGGTGTGTTAGCCGTATGTATATGTTTTTCTTTGTCTTTGGTATGTGGTTAGCGTCATGGTTTCCTTTTGTTTTTGTTTTTCTTTCCATCTTCAGCATATGGTGTGGTATATTACGCTGTCCACATGACAAGTCAACGTAAGTCTGTACTATACTGAGAGGGGCAGCTCATGTTCTTCCCCTCTGTAGGTTTAGATTGACCATTACCAGAGTGCATCTGTGTTAGTATGAAGACACATACAGTAGAGCTCTAGGCTTCATCACCTGAGTCAACTCAATACTAATCATCCCTATTACTCTGACACTGGATGGGGGTCAAAAGATATAATAGGCGGGTGGTGGGTGGAAGTGGCCCAAGAGTGCCCCAATTTGCCCAGGGTCAAATTGATAGGTTGATCCAGGCTTGCTATCTTAATTTTTTTTTTTTCATTGTTTCATTACAAGATATCATCCATTATCTCTTCTTTCTTCTCATTTCTGTTCCAAATCTCCCTTATCTCCCATCTTCATTGTCCGCCACCAGTCCTCTCATTATTCCACCATAATATCCAATCGTCTGTCACCCTGCGTGTGATTCAAGCTGCATCCCAGCTCATTGTGTACGTGTGTGTGCGTGAGACACCTCATCATCAGCCAATCATACGGATCAGTGCCGATGATCTGACTGGAGAGTGAGGAACGAAAAGCGAGCTATTGTTTTTGGACTCACTCCTCCTTTTTCTATCTCCACCACAATGGACCAAACCTGTCACTGACGCTTTCACTCGTTGAGCCAAAAGAGCTAATTCAATCATTTATATTTATGTATGCAAAACCCTTTCCACTCTGCTATTAAAACAATGCAAATGGGATTGAGTTGCTTTGTTAATTTCTCTCTTTTTTTCTATATCCCCTAAACCCTCAGATAGATGATCTGAACCTTTGTGCTCTAGTTATGCGCCACCGAACATTAGGAAATAACAAAGCCACTGTTAGCTGATAAGACTGACAAAAGAGGTCTATGATCTGAGCGTCATGGACAGAGGAATCACTGCTGTAGCCAGAAAGAATGGGCTGAGCGAAAACAGGGACAAGGAGACAGTAGCCCCTTTTACACTGCCAAATTTTCCGTGAATGTTGGGCCGTTTTGCCGGCAAGCTGCAAGCGTTTAGACACAGAGCCGGATTGGCGAGTTGATCCGAGGTGCCCAATTTTCCGCCTCGTAGGGTAGTCATATTGGCAGAACCCTTTTAGTTTAAACAAACCGAGGCGGCCTTCCGCAATGGGAGGGGCTGTTGAAGACTTGTGGGAGGAGCTGTTGATTATGCCACACATGCGAGCCACTGGCAGTGGATAAACAGGAAACAGCTGATAGCAGGAATTAGCGAGCAGCTAGTAGCAAGAGGGAAACGCAAACCTGACAGACACTATAAAGATGAGCAACTGGGGAGACAAGGAATTGTGCGCCCTCCTTGCCCTCGCAAACGAAGAGGTCATTAACCGTGAGATGACAGGAATGGTGAGGAACGTGCTGACTTACGAGAGAATCACTGAAGGACTGACTGGCCTTTTGTTTCTGTATAAAAAAAAGTAGGCAGGCGGCATTTTACCGCACTCCCTGATTTTGTTTTTATACTACCAATGGTGAAAAAAGACAAATTGGTCTTTCATGCAAATTTGCACAATTCCTATCTAGAAAGGCCTACTGAACCTGGATTTACCACCTGCATTGATTTTAGGTTAAATAAAGTCACTACTGAGACTGGTGAGGCCTTTGATGAGTTTAAAAGTAAATGTATGACTCATATCAACCTGTATAGGCAAAAAAAGCCTGCTTCATACTGTCCGCGTCTATGTGTCTGTGAGGGTCCGTGTTGGTTCACATGATCTAAATGTCGTCATCCATCCCATTCTCAATTGCAAGTTGTCAAAAACCGTTGATTTGTTAGGGATCCGGCATTAGACACCATCACAAACATAATTCTTTCGCCAGTTTATAATGCCGCTGGACAGCGTCAGTTTGAAACTCTGCTGGTAACAAGGCAGTACAAGGAGCCGGAAAGTCCATGTCCAACGAATCCTGAAAACTTTCACCTGGGAGCCAGCTGTTTGCTTCCTTTATGAATGTTGAGCTAAACCATTTTTTTTTCTTTCCAAACCTAAACCTAACCATGTGCTTTAAACCCTCGTCCTACTGACTGGGGTCCCCGCAGACCCCAGAGGTATACTTTTTGTCATATGTTAAAGGTGCTTTAATCAATCATTCCTATTTTTTATGACTTTGTCAGTCATTTTGTTCCTAATGACTCCGTATCATTGTTTTGTGTTTCTGTTGTAATTGCTGCTTCTTTTTTTTTTTTTTTAAAGATTATTTTTTGGGGCTTTTTACCTATAATGTACAGGACAGTGTGAAATAGGTAGACAAAGAAAGTGGGGGGGTGACATGCAGCAAAAGGTTGCAAGCCCGAGTCAAACTCGCAACCGCTGCAGCAAGGCATTGCCTCTATATATGGGGCGTCAGCACTATCCACTAAGCTACTGACACCCTGTAATTGGTGCTTTTTAAAAACACAAATATATTAGGGTCCCCAGTAGGGCATTAATGACTTTGATTTTTTTCAGGTCGACTTATCTGTCAATAAAGTAGAGTCGAGTCGACAAGTCATTTGATGATGTCACCACATTGACACGGCGGAGGAAAGTGAAGTATCTCCACACATGTGAAGTGTGTCTGTCAAGGCCCGAACATACTTGGGCGGAACGTACGCGGAACAGACTCTGCAGAGGTCCGCGCTGACTCAAAGGGGACGTCCGCAAGCCCTGTGTGCGCAAAGCTCAGATTTTACGACCGCGTGGACTCCGCTCCGCGCACCAGTGACTGCTTGGCATGTACATTTTTCACATTGCGGGGATTTTTCACGGACATTTTTACAGGAAACTACAACGCGGAAGTGCACTCGACTATGAAAGCCCGAATGACTGCGGACATTCCTCGCGGAGTCTGCTCCGCTTATAGTACGCCGTCAAGGATAAAGTATCAGCGTAATCAGAGGCAGCGATTGCATTCCGTACACAAGCACACAGAGAGAGAGAGAGGGAAAAAACACACGACTTGTTGACTCCTCCCGGGGGGGTGTCGACTTGTGCCACTGACGTCGACACGTAGACAAATCGACTTTTCTGTTAATGCCCTAGTCCCCAGGGACCCCAGTCAAAAGCATTCATTTTTGCCTGTGCAGTTTTAATAGATGGAACTATTTATTGAGTTCAAGTTTGCCATGGGTCCTAATTTAAAGTACCACACACTATCAGGGGGGTTGGGGCACTCTGTAAGTCATTTTGAAGGAGACAGCAATGAATTCATCATCTGGATAGGGAACTTCCCAGACTGGAAGTTTTCAGAATGTGGCCAAAGTCGCTGGATCTACCTGAGACAGTTGGGACATGCCGTAGTCATGCCACACATGAAGAGGAGAGCTGATGCAGCCACACTCCAAGCCCCAGTCCGAGCAGCAATGGCCATCATGGGAGTGAGGAAAACTGCACCTGCTGCTATGGATGTCCAACATTCGGTTGGACAATCTACTCTACTGCTGCCTTTGCTCCAGAAGTACAGACAGGAGTACAGGCAGCAAATGTTTACTCCTCCTGTCACATGCCAGTATGCCCTGGGCACAGTATGAGCCAAATTGTGTGCTATAACTGCCCTTAGTGTGCAGTGTTCATGAGTTCTATGGCAACAGTGTTCATTTATGTTACTATGAAAATTTGAATTACAGTTATTCAACATTTATTGTTCATTGAGACCAAGGTCTTTTGTACTTGTACTTTTGTTTTGAAAGACAAAATCAAAACTGTTGAAGTTTGAATGGCTGTTGGTTTATTTTAGTTATTTTACATTGGGGTCAAAATGACCCCGGTTGGTTTCACCATATAAATATAACACAAACAATGTTTACTTGAAATTCCTGAAAACTGAGTAATACCAGAATCAAAGGAGAGTAAACAGGCTTTTAAGTAGGCCTGCTAGTGTGTATTGCACTTGGGATAAAAGCTGCAATTATTATTAAAGAAAATATATATTTTCGGGGCTTAGTGGATAGAGCAGGTGCCCCATGTACAAGGCTGTTGCCGCAGCGGCCTGGGTTCGTCTCCAGCCTGTGGCCCTTTGCTGCATGTCACTCCCTCTCTCTCTCCCCCCTTCACACTTGACTGTCCTATCTATTAAAGGCAAAAATGCCCTAAAAATATCTTTTAAAAAAAAAGAACATATATTATATATTATTATTTTCGTTTCACAAAATATGCAAATGAATTGTAACTCTTTTAAATCTATAATAATAATAATAATAATAATAATATGTTTTTTTTCTTCCAGATGGCCTTAATTACCTAAGTAATACTGTTTTGACAACAAATAAGGTAATGTTTTGCTATAATGGTTGTTTCCTACAGTAGTTTATTCTTGGGGTCCCTGGGGACCCCAGTCAGTAGTTACTGTATGTAAAATATGTTGGTAGGATGAGGGTTAATGCACAAGGAAATAAACATGAATATGAGGTGTTTTACCAATGTAAGTTTATTTTGAAAAAGACTGTATGCATCTAATGAGCAGAAACTGTACATTTCCTGTGAAAACAGACATGTATTTTCAAAAGACAATTCATGTAACAAGCATAAATTGAAATGGGGTCCTGGAATGTCAACAACAGATGCAGGAAGATACCTAGCGCGTTATATGTAGATGTGAAAGTTCACAGACAAAACAGAGGTATTGGACAAGCTGGGATTAGAATGCATTGCGTCATCTGTCTATGTATGCAAGGGTCCATGCGGACCCCTATGGGGACATCTGCATACAGCCCTACATTTGTGACTGTGTGGACTGTTCACATAGCAAGTGCGCAGACTGCACATGCTCCAGTTACAAAATATTAACTCTTGTTCTACACTCTAGTCCCTGGTCCTTCCCTTATTAAGTGATTGCACATTCTATTTAATATTTTGCGTTTTTCTTATCGTTCAGCAAAAACAATGAGCCAATTCACTAAATTATGCAAATCCAGGAAATTTCTTTAACCTTTTACCATCAACTATTTTGCTTGTGGAGCACAAGCACCATGTAGAACTTTCACAGACTGTTGAGTTTGGATGCTCCAACTCTTCAGAATATCTCGTTATCTCTCAAATCTTTTCTGTTGCTGATTCAGCGTTTGTCTGCCCCCTGGAAGATATACTTTTTAATTCTTCAGGTACAGACAAAGTACGCAGACAAGTATGTGAACTATGCTGCTTGTGTCACAGTTGATGTAACAAGTGTAAATTGACACACCTTCCTGGAACATCAACAACAGATGCAGGAGTACCTAGTGCATCATATTTAGACGTGAAAGTCCACTGACAAAGTGGCAACATTTGGTAAGTTGAAATGAGAACGTGTTGGCTGAAACACAAGGTAACACATGGTCAATGCTGTCAAACAGCCGCAGTTAGGTTTAGGGAGCTGAAGAACTTAGTTTGATTTAGAAAAAACATCTTGGTTTGGCTGTACATTCACACGGGAAGCGAACAGTGGGCTCCCAGATGAAAGTCTGGGGTTTGTTTGACCCATTCACATACCCTCCTGCCATCCTACTGTATAGGGACTTTCCGGCTAGTTAAACTATGTTTTTGCCGGCAGCATTACAACCTGCATCACATAGAGATGCTAAAGGTCGCCCTGTGCGTTGATATAAGATGCTGAGGGGCTTGACATAGCGTTGGTATTTGACAAGCTGGGAATGAAAACAGGTCGGCAGTTCTCACCTGCCCCTGCCTACTCATATTATTCATAAGAAAATAACTACATGCAGTGATGTAGTGGAAACATTAAAGTTAATTCAGTGCTATCACCTCCTTTAATTATCAGATTAGTTTTGCTCTGATCACAGCAGAGGAGAATGACTTTATTATATACAGTCAAGCCAAATGTCCTTAAGTTTTCCCATGTTTATTTTATTGTTTATCAGATGTTCTTTTTTAAAGGCATGTCCTCTGCAGTCTGAATTTCAGGAAACTTTTGCTTCCATTTGACCACATCTGAGTGGAGAAAATGATTATCTGAGTGAAGACAACATCATAGTAAGTTTCAACAGGACTAAGGCTTTCAAAGTAATAAGAAACTGTCAACCTCAACTGATGATTTCAGAGACAGGTGATGAAAAAAGAATTGGAAAAAGTAGGTGGTAAAAAGGAGAGAAGTACAGAGGAGGTGGGAGGGATTTTGTCTTTTGTCACAATTGCATTAGAAGTAGTGGAAGAGGAAGATGTAGGTGAAGGGATATGATTATGTGTGAAAAGGGTAGCATGAGGTACATTTTGAAGAGATGAGTTCAGAGCCTTGGATGAAAGGATGGGGAGTGACTCTGCTGGGTTGACAGGAGTAAGAAGGTCAATCCACTTTTGGAAATGAGGGGGAGAAGAGACCAGGAGAAGCAGCAGAGTGAAAGCTAAGTAGTCGGTCTGCGACTTGAATAGCATTCCTTCTTTCCTCATGCCGTGAGATCATCCTCTCCAAGCTGATGGAGATTAGTTTTGGAATGGTGATGGGACGAAGACATATTTCGGACACTTTACGCTCCAATCCAATTTTTTTCCCTTCCAAAACCACAATGCAGTGGTCACATTCAATTTCAAAAACACTGGTGCCCAACCAGCAGCTTACAGAAAGTTTTTAAATAATGCCATCACACGTCCCCTGCTATTATATTTCCGATTTTCCTCCACTCCGTCTAAAATCAAATGGTCATATGGATAGTACAATGGTTTGATCAAAGTCATCACCCTTAGCCTACAGTAAAAAAATTTCACTGAAATCATACATGTGAAATTACTGTAGACCATTCCCTACTCTTCAGGATTCATTGGTTTTCCATTCATGGAAAGAACAATTTGAAAATCTACTTGCAGGTATTTGACAGTTGCTTGAAATAGTTAAACTACCACTGTGAACATACATTTCCTGTCAAAAGTACATTGCTGTTGCCAAGACTGGATTACCATTTGAACAAAGCAAGCAACTGCCCCTGTGCCCCAGACCCCAGGGGGCCTAAAAGACCCACATTCCATATGTCATTTGCATAAGTGCAAATTTGTTTAGGAATGTACATCACTAAAGTACAGTATCAACTAATGCCTACCACACACAAGACTTGCAAAAAACTTTTAAAAAACAAAATTTTGCCACCTTCTCACATCTAGAAACTAAGAAACGAGATCATATTTCTCCTGTTTTAGCTTCTCTGCACTGGCTCCCTGTAAAATCCAGCATTTAATTTAAAATCCTACTGTTAACTTATAAAGCTCTAAATGGTCAAGCTCCATCATATCTTAGTGAGCTCATAGTGCCATATTATCCCACCAGAACACTGCGCTCTGAGAACGCAGGGTTACTCGTGGTCCCTAAAGTCTCCAAAAGTAGATCAGGAGCCAGAGCCTTCAGCTATCAGGCTCCTCTCCTGTGGAATCATCTTCCTGTTACGGTCCGGGAGGCAGAC
>NC_065512.1:39422839-39425795 GCF_006386435.1 Epinephelus moara
TCCTCAGTTGCTCTTCCTGAGGTTTCTACCGTTTTTTTTCCCCGTTAAAGGGTTTTTTGGGGGGAGTTTTTCCTTATCCGCTGCGAGGGTCATAAGGACAGAGGGATGTCGTATGCTGTAAAGCCCTGTGAGGCAAATTGTGATTTGTGATATTGGGCTTTATAAATAAAACTGAATTGAATTGAATTGAATAGAGAACGTGAGCTTTAAAGTCACACACTAGCCCTTTTTTACACAGAGATTGCACTATAGAGCCACTACGAAGTCCCTTCTTTATGCCATGATTGCATTTTTACACAAAACCAAACAATGGCAGCATCATTCGGATCCAGTGTGTGATTTTAGACAGCATGACAGCATCGCAGAAGCAAAAGAGGCGTGATGGGCATGACATGTAACACAACTGCGTCTGCTTCTAATGTGATAGATGACATAGACATCAGTAGTGCTTTAAAAACAATAATAATGACAATAACATTGAAATAACAATAATTCACCATCCCTGTTATGGCGGCTGATCTCATCCTCTGCTCTGAGCTCCTTGATCTCATTGTTTTCCCAATTTGCAGACATTTTCAGCCGCTGTTTTTCTCCTTTGAGTTAGCTGCTAACTGCTTTCAACTACCCTTTAAATTTTGGGCAGCTGGTCACACACATAACACATAACCCAAACATCCCACCCATGCCATCGATGATCCCATCTTGCTAGCTGTCCCTACCCAGACATTGTTTCAGCCCAGTTACTACCTCAACTGCTGGCTTAAAGGTGAGACAACTCTGTCCCCCCATTCCGCATCTTTTATACAGAGGCAGCATAACAGCGTGAAATTCCTGCCTTAAAGAGGCAATGTAAAAGGAGCTACTATAAGATTTTGCAAAGACTGAGGACCTTGCGGGGTCACTATTTGCAAGACTACAGCTAGATTTCTTTTGAGATGATTTCCCATCCTGCTCCTGGTGGAAGATATTACACCAAACTCCCTTTAAGACATGTGACAGATTAACAATTTTTTATGTGTCTGCAAAAACATATAATTCTGGAAACACAAGATAAAAGGCATCATATGTCGACTGCATTCTTGTCAATTGGGCATCACTATAATCCATAAAGATAAACTGTATTTGCCTACAAATTTTACATTTTGGATTTTGTCGTCTCAGCCCTACCAGCGTTATTTTAGTGGAAGGAGACTGTGGGAATGAGAGGCGAACTGTTTCAACAATTAAGATTTCTCACTACACTAAGTGCTCATTGGTGGAATTGACAGACTCTTGTTCCCTCCACAGCTCCAACAGTTTCTCCTCCTTTTTCACAGTCCAAGAGAACAGATATTTGTTCACATTCTTGAGTCCCCTCCATGTTTATTGTCCACCCAGTTTGCTGCCTCCTGTTTGGTGGTGGAGAGAGTGCACCTATTGCTTGTTGACAGTTTTCCCATCATTAAACTTCACTATTTGTCTAGGCCGAGACTAAAAACATGTGATAATATTCAACATGTTTGATGTTGTCTGAATGTCAAGACGAGAAAAAGACTGACCTAAAGGCCCTGACACACCAAGCCGACGGTCGGCCGTCGACCAAAGTCGGGCTGTCGGTGAGCGTCTGTCAGCCTAGTTTTTGCGGTGTGTCCCGCACCGTCGGCACTTTGGCGTCGGCGGCTTTTGGGCCGATTGAGCATGTTGAATCACCGGCGGAGCTTGTCGGTGAGAGAGATCACTCTGATTGGCTGTTCAGGTTTTATTTCCTCGCCCCTGTAGCGAGTGAATCTGCTTGTAGTGACACTGGGGCTAACATGTGCTTCCTCCTCAGGCTCCACTTCACTCAGCTGCCCACAGACCTGCTGCTTCTTCACACTTTAACCTGAAGAACAAACTGGAGCTAGCTGGGAGCGGTTAGCCGAGCGTTAGCCGCAGCATGACCGGAGGGAAGCACAGCCAGTTAGCCTCTGCTAGTCTCTGAGCTAGCACCGGCTCTCCGTTTGGATCCAACCAGAGCACTGAGCCCTGGTTTGTTATTCAGGTTAAAGTGGGAAGAAGCAGCGGGTTTATTGGGCAACTGAGTGAAGTGGAGCCTGCAGAGGAAACACCGGGACCGTCTGGATGTAATAGTCCGTGGAGGTGCTGCGGTGCTCGGTTGCACAGATAGGAAACCCCTCAGCTGTCAGGATGTATCACTCTCTCACTCCGCTCTCTCTCACGCAGGTGCAGAACGTATGTGCCACTTGGCCGTCAGATGTAGTCCATGTAGTGTGCTCAAATGCAACTGACACAGGGCGACGTGAGGCAACGTAGATGACGGAACAATTGGCTTTCGTCACCGCTAGTTCTTTGATGTCTGTTTAGTATGTCCCCACCTTAAGACAGCTCAGACTGAGTTTGATGACCAACCTTAAACTAAATGATTGAGATTATCAGCTGAGGTAACACTCTTAGGATTTTATTTCAACATTAGAAATTTGTCAGTGACAGAAAGCTCACTTAAAAAGTTGGTGGTGTGAGTCCAGCATAAGAGGACTCTGTAAAAATCTAGTTTTGATAGAATATTTTTGAAATTTTGGAAAACATGCCAGTTTACTTTCTTGCTCAGAGTCAAATGAGAGGACTGATGACACTCTCATGCCTGAATGCTGAATATGAAGCTAGACAGTTAGCTTACACTAAAAACAAGTATTGTGTGTGTATATCAAAGCCTGATTATTCCTATGTGCATCAGTGAGCCACACTTTTGCACTGGGTTTCATTATCATTAACACACATTTTCACTCCGTATATATCAATCAATCAATCAATTTTATTTATAAAGCCCAATATCACAAATCACAATTTGCCTCACAGGGCTTTACAGCATACGACATCCCTCTGTCCTTAGGACCCTCACAGCGGATAAGGAAAAACTCCCCAAAAAAACCCCTTTAACAGGGAAAAAAAACGGTAGAAACCTCAGGAAGGGCAACTG
>NC_065512.1:39426719-39472987 GCF_006386435.1 Epinephelus moara
GATCAAATATTACTCCGAGGTTTCTTACGGTAGTGCTAGAGGCCAGAGCAATGCCATCTAGAGAAACTATGTCATCAGATAAAGAGTCTCTGAGTTGTTTGGGGCCAAGAACAATAACTTCAGTTTTGTCTGAATTTAACATCAGGAAATTGGTGCTCATCCAAGTTTTTATGTCTTTAAGGCAGTTATGGAGTTACACCATTCTACTTTCATAAATATGGTGTACAGCGCCAAATATGGATTCATTCACTGCTGAAAACAGTCCCCAACAAATGTCCTTATGTTTGAGTTTAATGTTTGGTAAAAACTACTGTCCAGCGGTTTTAGGAAATTACTTCATCTCTTGAAAAATAGAACTATATATTTGTGAGCAGTTTGTAAAGTCACAATAGGATTTGGGGAACATAAGATTTTTTGGAAACCTCTACAGAGTTTTCTCAGTGCAACATGATGAAAATCTCACCCCTGCAACAAAAACACAAAAATCTCCAAAACAGCAACAGCAATGTGAATGTGAGTGTCCTCTGTGTTTATGTGCGCTCCACCACTGGGACAGCAGCAGAGTACAGCAAACTTCAAACAGTGCAGTGGCTCCTCGGAGTCCATTATGATGGGACTGACATGGTTCTAATGATGCTGGTGTTAGTGTGGAAACAAAGGTAGCTGAGCAGTTCAAGGCAGGGAGAATCCCATGATAACAGGATGACTGACAGCTCCCGGGTCATCATGGACAGCAGGAAGGAGGGACTCCTGCATTGATGCACCCCTTGATTTGTGAGCTTGATTGACATGTGATGGGGACATGGCTTCAGCTCAGTTCATTTTAGAGTTTAACCCTCAGCTGGTAGTATCATCAGAACAGATTAGTTTGAAGGGTTTGTTTAATAAAGGCTACTGGCTATTACTTTTACAGTATAGTTTTATTTTTGAGTGGTGGGGTTTCTCTTTCTAAGTAGTTGAAGGCTGTTCTGACCACAAAAATAACAAGATTGGTCATTTGTTCAAATGTCTGAAACAATTAATGTTTACATTTATCTGACAAGGGATGGGCACAAACGTTTCCAGTTGTCTTTCTGTCAACTACGTTAAATTTGTGCAAAATGTATTCCTTACGTCTATATTGCAAGTCTTGGTGGTGCTTTTCGTGTTTGGCTTTGGACAGCGGTGGTGTGTGACTGTAGCCCCTTTTACACTGCCAGACTTTCCGTGAATGTTGGGCTGTTTTGCCGGCAAGCTGCGAGACAACAACTGGGGAGACAAGGAATTGCGCGCCCTCCTTGCCCTCGCAAACGAAGAGGCCATTAACTGTCAGATAACAGGAATGGTGAAGAACAGGCCGACTTACGAGAGAATTGCCAAAGGACTGACTAGCTGCGGCTTCCCTCCCACATCAATGTTTACGTCACATGCTAAGCTACACGTTTTGTTACTTGCTCACGCCCCCATTGCCCCGAAAAAGGCGCATTCTGTATTAACAAAAGTAGGTAGGTGGCATTTTGCTGCACTCCCCGATATAGGTATATTTACTGTAGGTATTCTACTGTAAAGACAGTAAATATTGAAGGAAAGTAACTAGCAACCTGCTAGCCATTGTACAGGTGTTGGAAAATGAACTTGATGACCTACATGATGCATCAGTTTCCTACAGGATATCAGGAACTGTAATATTCCTTGATTCACTGAAACTTGACTATATCCTGGACAGCACCATTCAACCAGGAAGCTCCTTTTCTATGTGCCAGTCTAACAGAGCCGAGGACTCTGGTGAGAGAGGGAGAGAAGGCGTGTACTTTATGGTGAATAACATGGACATGGACAATTATAAAGATGTAGCCAACAATGTAAGAACCAGTATTTTCCCAAGGATCTGTCTGAAAGATGTACATTCAGTTGTGGAGACCACACATCAAACCATAAGCGTATTAGTTATTTACTGGGAGGGCTCACTTTTGGTGGGGTGTATTTCCTAGAGTGTTCTGTTATTGTACTGTCACCTATAGTAGGCAATTCAGAGGTTTGAGGTCATGTTTTCTTCAGTGGAAAGAGTTCAAATGATGTTTTTGTCATCTTTCCTCCCTACAAAATCAAAGTGATGGGAATATTTACATGTGCTTACGGTAAGTATTTCCATCTTCCAAACTAGCTTGCTGCTTTTTGATGTACATATGCAGCATGACGATTACGAAAATGAATCTGCTGATTCACTGTTTTATTTCAAGTCAATAGTGGGATGATAATGGTTATGTTGTTACCAAGTAATTTGGTTTAGGCATAAGTGTAATATTATTACTGAAATTTTATCAGTAATTAGTCACATTACTCTGTATTGAAAAATGTAATATTATTACAGTACTGCCCAACACTGTCACACATATACCCTTTTTCCACCACAGTTAGCCGGTTTATTTGAATAGAGAGCTTTACATTGGCGTGTACATGGCTCTGCAACAGACTACTTTCTTTTTCAAAGGTTTGTAAGGTTAGTGAACAGTGGACAGCAGCATGGAGGCCAGTGAGAATGTCATGATTGTTACTTCTTTTTTTTTATCTCTCTAACATATTCAGTCTTTCACCTTCAGACTTGCTGCCGACTAAATTTTGAACAATGTCTCAGTGCTGTTTGGACGGAGCCAGCATTCTATGACAGCACATCATTGCATCACACTGGCAAAGGGGCTAAAATTACAAAATCCACCCAGGTTTTGTTTTTTCATCACTGCCAATCAGAGCTGATCAGAGCTAGAGCCAATAAATACCTGTGACTACCACAGTCATTTGTCCCAAGAGTGAATGCCAATTGTAACCTTTCCCATTAAAAACAAAAGCCAGATGTTGGTGGGGTTTTTTTGTCCAGTGGGACAGGGACTATAATAAAACATACAGAAATTGCTATATTGACTAACATGACTATCAAATCACTTAAGAAATCTTCCTCCTTGTAGAGTTTCACTGTGTCAGACACATGTTGTATAACTAAATCTGATAATAGACAGATTGATGATGATTTTGGATTGCAGCATGTGATCCAACTGATAGAAATGTGGGAGGGTGACGGAGAAAATGAAATTGGAGGCTGGGTCATAGTGAGAGGATTAAGTGATTTCAGAGATTCGTGTTTTGTTCCTTTTTCTACACGTAACACTATGAGCCACAAATGCTAACACCTTGTATTCATCCACACAAAGGAGAGGGGTGGAGCTGTCTGTCTGTACAATACCAGAGGCGGAACAACAGGTGAGGGAGGCTCCCCATGCAGGGAATGAAATACATTTTTGAGAAGTGTGTGTACACGTGTGGTTGGGCTGCTCTCCTATTAGTTGAAGGTGTTGGCTGTAATTACATACCTCTGCAGCATGTCAGCAAAGTCACCACCCAAAAGTTCAAGAGAACATTTGGGTTTGTTTAGTCCAGCATCTTAAACTGAAACTGAAACTCTATGTTTGTAATGTATGCGTTATAGTGCTTAATAAACACCGCCAGGTGACTTTGAGAACTTAAAGATGTACAGTTGTACTTTACTTAATGGTGAGCTTAAAGGGATAGTGCACCCAAAAATGAAAATTCAGCCATTATCTACTCACCCATATGCTGACGGAGGCTCACGCGTGCGAGCTTGCGCATGAACAGCAAAAGCATGAGCTTTGCTCACCCGTGTTTACATCACGTGACATGTGCACCGCAGGGAGAGACAACGGTAACCACAGTAGCTAAAAGATAATTTGCACTACGGTCTTGTAGCAAAGGACAGCCCAACATGTCTGAAGACTTTGAAATTGAGGAGGTACAGCATTTCTTTGTTGAGCCGTATTTGTTTGAGCCTGAGTATACAGACGGAACTCAGGCTCCTGGACGAAGCAGCCGCTGCAGCTCATGAGCCTCAGCCAGCCACAGAATACCGGAGTCGAGCACTGGAAACCTGGTGGTGTAGTTGTTTCAAATGCAAAGCAATGCCAACGGATGAGGAAAGTCTTTGCTGCTCAGACTGGGATTTGGCGATGCCTGCACTTGAGAATGTGGACATCAGTACTGACGAGACTGCTGCTCTTCAGAGATCACCGATCACTCTGAGCGCGCGCACACGTGAACGCGGAGCACAGAGAGGCAGTCAGAGCTACAGGCTACAATGAGTCTAAAAACAGAGTTCATATGACGTTTTTCGAAACAACTTTTTATGTTGCGGCTGCAGCACACTTGGATCACTATGGATGAGCAGTATGGAGATACTTTGTGGATTCAATTTTGTGTTCTTGGACGATAGTCTGGGGCGCCGTCTACCATTAGGTGCGCTAGCCGCTCCACCCGCCGATCTCCGCAAGGGATGTGAGGACTCTAAAACTTCACCTGAGCCTCCGTCGGCATATGGGTGAGTAGATAATGGCTGAATTTTCATTTTTGGGTGCACTATCCCTTTAAGCTGAGCTCACTCACCATTATATATTTTATTCAAAAAAGACCAGTGATGCTTATTCATCAGGGGGACACAAACACAACTCTCAACGAATGCTAATGTTGCTGAGTGTCTGCTGGATGTGTAAATTGTTTGCTAATGAATTTATTGTATCAACTTACAAGGTTGTGTGTTCAGCAGCTTGTCCTGCTGACCCCAAGTTTCCAAAAATCAATTAATGCTGCCTTAAAGATGCAAAACATTATCCTCAGCCCCTCTAAAAGCTGCTGCCCAGCTAACATGCAGAAACATGAAAGAATGTAGAAAAATGTGACTGATTTCAGCCCACTTGTCAGATGAAATGTTGGCATTACAAATTTCTGCAAATCACAAACATGTTATATCTGCACATTTCATACATATTTTATCAACTGTTTTTAAAGTGATGTAGTGTATAAGCTGACTTTGTCATCTGAGGAAGGAGGGGATGGTGGGTGGTATCGCACTTAGGTGAGACACCTAAGTGGGATGGACAGTTACCTGTCACAGTTTTTACAGCAGCTTTTTAGACACCAAACATGGGTGTTTATTACCAAGACATTGCTATGTTTCCTGCTGGGATAGAGGTACCAGACACAATTGTTTTTACAGAGACATTGCTGCATTTCCTGCCAGAATAGATGCATGAAAAGCAGTTGTTTATTACCGAGACATTGCTGCTTGTCCTGCCAGGATTGTGCCCCAAAACCGGATATTTTAAGTCCAGACATGATCTTTTCCTAACTATAACCAAGTGGTTTTTCTGTCTATACCTAACCACATATTAACCTCAGTATTGTTGAAATGTAAAGTTTCAACATATCAGCTACATAATAACATGCAAATGTAACGTATCCATGGTTTGCAGATACATAAATGCCAACACTGTTTTTTCTGACCCTTGGGTTGCTAATATATCTGTAATATGAGAACCCTACAACAGTCTGCTCTTTATATTAAATCCTCCTTGGTATGATGAATATCTCCCTTGTCAGCACACCCATAAGCAGAATACGTATATGAGTCACACACCAGGAATCAAGCTCTGCGTGGATTATCTTCTTATTGTAAGGTTGATGCACCCATATGACTTATCTGTTTACTCCCTCAGCATATGAGAAACTGGGATGGAATTCCACATTCACATGGCACAACCATATGCATGACTGGATTATTAACTTACTCAGTGGAGTGGATCTGCGCTGATTAGTCCAGTGCTTCTCTTGCATTGCTTCTGCCTGCCCACAAATGCTGCAAAGGAATATCCAACCCAGTGTGCATCTCAGATCACACAGGAGTTATCTTCACTGATCGACATAAGTGCATAGTATTTTGAAGTAGTTATGTTAGTATGCAAAAAGTGTTCAGTGCGTTCTCAGATTTTTTTTCTTGTTTTTTTTCACACCCCCAAAACAAGATATGCACAGTATGCCATCACACAGGTCTGCATTCAAAGCAGCCTAGGAGAGATTTCATCCTACTCAAACAACTCCAACAAAGTCCCAGCGGTTGTCTCCCAAACATAATCAACATTGAGACAGGAACCTCCTGGGCATTTAAGACACTGGTCCTCTGGTTCTGAACAATGTTAAATTACAAACATGTGGAGAGAGGTTAAGGGCCCAAAAACTGACTACTCCTTGACGATAAACTCTTCAGCCTCCTCAAAATGAAAAAAGCCATTAAACACCCGCAATGCCTCGTCACCTCTCAACAGCGCTTCGCGGTCCAAGGCATGAAAGCGAGGGAGATAAAACGGAAACGTTAAATAGGAAAAACATCAGAATTTTATTTCCCAGCACCCTCCCTCCCCCCTTTTTCTCTTCCTCATCAAAGTGTGTGAGCGAGATGCGAAGAGATGACGGACCACCATGAGAGAGAGAAAGTGATGGGAGCCTCACAATTTGTTTTCTCTTTTTGTTTCCTGCTTTTTTTCATCTTGGCTTCTTAGGAAGTTTTTTTTCTTTTTTCTGATAAACAGTCAAGAGCAGAGATCCAGCACCGTGAAGATATTTCCTTCTTCAGCTGCAGCCTCATAAACAGCGAGCTGTGAAGACAATGTGGTTAGAAATGAAGAATATATAGCCAGTGGCTTTAATATCTCTAATACTTGCTGCGGAAGTGACAAAGGATAGAGCAGGGTATTAGATAATGATGAAACAGAAGAAAAAACAGGGTGAGTGCTTTTCAGCTCTGAGGTTTTGCGCTCCATTAGGAATTTTTAACTGCAGGTTTTAGCCATAATGCTTCTCTCAGGACTAACAAGGCAGCTTTTTACAGTTATGGCCTCATAGTTTCGAGGTGCTGAATGTCAAATACACCAAAATAACAGGAAGAGCTGCAATGCAGTAATCCACCAATGCAAAGCAGGTGTTGAGTAAACCACATAAAGCTTACTATACAGGAAATAGTTCACTATTTTGGGAAATGCAATTTAATTTAATTTCTTGCTGAGAGTAGGATGAGAAGGCCATTAAAGGACAACTTCGGTATTTTTCAACCTGGGCTCTATTTCCCCATGTGTATGTGTGCGTATGATTCATGGGTACCACTCGTTCTAAAATTGGTTCAGTATTGAGCCGCGAAACGAGCTAAAACGGTAATGGGGGCAAATGCGTCCCGTATAAAAGTGCTTTTTTTCTCCACTGACCGGTTCAGTTTGCCAGTGTTATCTCTGTAGATAGCATATTGTAGCGCCCCTGGGGCATTGGTGACTGTGAATGAGTGGAGTCAGCTGTCAGTCAGTGTTGGAGCAGAGAGGGGGAGGGCGGCCCCGCTTGGTACTGTAAATGAGTATGTGTGTGTGAAGTGTGTGTTACGCTAGAAGATTCAGAGGACCGAGTCTTTTATGTGCTACTTTGTCGGACGGCTGAAGTTGTGGCTAGTTGTGCTACAAATGGATGCTAACACTCCTCTCCAGACACTGCGCCTTGCAGACCATCGGGTCTGCAGTGCTCACTTCTCCCAAGATGACTACTGCCAGCCGAAGAAGAGAAGACAGCCAATCCCGAAACACCTCTTCCTCAAGAATTCGGCTGTCCCACGAGTAGAGAGAGCTACAGACACAGTGGAGCAAAGCTCATGACATCACACAGCCCAGAGGTAAGGGAAAGGCTAAGTTAGTATGCTATTTACAGAGATAGCACTGGCGATCTGAACCGGTCAGTGGCGAAAAAACACACACTTCACACACACATACTCACTTACAGTACCAAGCGGGGCCGCCCTCCCCCTCTCTGCTCCAACACTGACTGACAACTGACTCCACTCATAGCACTCACCACTGCCCCAGGGCCGCTACAATATGCTATCTACAGAGATAGCACTGGCGATCTGAACCCGTCAGTGGCGAAAAAAAGCACTTTTATACGGGACGCATTTGCCCCCATTACCGTTTTAGGTCGTTTCGCGGCTCAATACTGAACCAATTTTAGAACGAGTGGTACCCATGAATCATACGCACACATACACATGGGGAAATAGAGCCCAGGTTGAAAAATACCGAAGTTGTCCTTTAAGTACATTAGTACATTAAATGTAAAACTTCAGCCAGCAACTAGTTAGCTTACATTAGCACAAAAAAAATGAGAATGGCTACTTTTTGGACTCCACCAGTGGTTAAGCAATTTCTGTACAGCAACAGGTTATGGTTTCATCAGCATTTTGACACTTTTTGGACCAAGGGTGACTTATAGCCTACAAAACCGACAATTTACACCCAAACTGGAAAGGGACCAAGACACTTGTGTCAAATTTCATTAATCACATAGTGTTTAACTCCTAACTTTCATCCCAGCATGATCCTAATAACCTCACTTTAACTCCAAATTTACCCAATCTGGATAGTGAGGATCCTGCTGGCTCATCGCTTGTTTTAATTCATTCAAATGACAAGATCACCAATGACATTTGTCATATCCCTGTGCATCCCTGCAATATGGATATTCACCCACCTCATTATAACAGTCATATCCCTGTTATAATCAGTGAAAACCGGGATATTAAACAAGAGTAACAACGCTATAAATCATCACAACATTATCCACATTAAGCCCTCCTCTTCTTCATCCTCTGCCACTTTGCAAAGTGATACTTTGAATATAGGCTTCATTAACATTCGATCACTGTCCTCTAAATTAAAGACATGATCAATAACCATAACATAGATCTAATGGGCCTTTGTGAAACATAGCTAAAACCAAATGACTTTGTAAGTCTGAATGAGGCACCACCCCCAAATTACACAAGCTTACAAGTGTGACGTGAATCAAGAAGAGGTGAGGGCGTTGCTGCTATATAAAACTCCAGTTCTCTTCAGTTAAATCCAAGAAACATCACTGTTTTTACATCCTTTGAAGTACTTGTTATGCATTCCAAGCTACAGTCATTTTATATAGCAATTTTATATCGACCACCAAGACCCTACTCACAGTTTTTATCAGAGTTTTCTACCTTTCTTCGTGACATGCTGACACGATCTGATAATCTTTTAATTATGGGAGATTTTGATATCCATATTAACGATAAATCTGAACCATTCAGTAAAACTTTTCTAGATCTGATCGATTCTACTGGTTTGACACAACAAATCAATGAACCCACTCACTTCTATGGTCACACACTTGACCTGATCCTTACACGTGGCCTCTTTTTCACAGATCTTGCTATCTCACCGCACCTACCTGCCCTTTCAGATCACTATTTCTTTACCTTTAAAATGACATTCATCTCTAATCGTCATATTAGCCACTCTAAAATCTATACTACCTGACGCACCGACTCATCCACTGTTCATAAACTTGCTGAGAAACTCAAATCAACTATCACCACCATGGATCAGTCCTGTTGCCTAAATGAATTCACAGAAAATTTCAATTTTGCACTACTGGATACTTTTAATTCAGTCGCCCCTCTCTATAACAGAAAAATTAGACCAAAACCATCCCCCTGGTACAATCAAAACACTCGGCTTATGAAACAAAAATGCAGAAAGCTCGAGCATAAATGGAGATCAACCAAGCTAAATAATTTTCGGCTTGAATGGTCAAACAGCCTCCGTGAATATAAACGCACTCTTCGTGCCGCTAGAACAGCTTACTTTTCTGAACTTAAAATAATAAAAATAACTCATTGTCTTTGACACTGTAGCTAAATTAACATGTAAACCATCCCCTATGTGTAATATTCCTCATACTGCTTCTGATTTCATAGAATTTTTCACCACTAAAATCGACAACATCAGAATAGCAATATCCTCTCTCCCATCTCCCACCCAGGACATGGCGGTTTCATATGACCTGTCTTCACAAACTCACCCACTTCGAGACAATTTCTGATGAAACTCTTTATAAACTGGTTTTCTCCTCCAATTCCACTACCTCCCTACTTGATCCTATTCCCTCTAAGTACATTAAGGACCTCTTCCCAATTCTCAGCCCACTACTACTACATATAATTAATAGCTCTCTTACCACTGAAACAGTACCTGCATCTTTTAAAACAGGCGTAATCAAGCCACTACTCAAGAAACATAACCTGGACCCTGATGTGATCAATAATTACAGACCGATTACAAATCTCCCCTTTCTTTCAAAAATCCTAGAAAAAGCAGTGGCCCAACAACTCACTGATCACCTCTCCTTCAATAATCTATACGACCCTCATCAATCCGGTTTCAGAAAATTCCATAGTACGGAAACTGCACTGACAAAAGTGGTCAATGATTTACTACTCGCCTCCGATTCCAACTCAGCTTCAGTATTGCTGCTACTGGACCTCAGCGCAGTGTTGATCACCATATTCTACTTCACCGTCTAGAAAACTACATAGGACTCACTGACTCTGCTCTCGCCTGGTTCAAATCCTACCTTACCGACAGGTCTCACTTTGTTTTTCATAATAACTGCTCTTCAGAACGCAAAAAGGTCAATTATGGTGTACCACAAGGGTCTGTGCTTGGTCCCATTCTCTTTACTATTTACATGCTACCCCTCGGTTCATTAATCAATAAATACAAATTAGGTTCCCACTTTTACGCAAATGATACTTAGCTCTACATATCCATCAAGCCTGACACCTCTCATCAACTGATTCATCTAGAACAGTGCACGCAAGAAATCAAACAATGGATATCGTCAAACTTCCTTCTCTTAAATACTGAAAAAACTGAAATGTTAATCCTAGGTCCAAAGCACATTAGAAACAAATTCTGCAATCTCACCTTAAACTTAGCTGGTTCTATCATTTCACAAAGCCCCCGTGTTAGAAATCTCGGTATTTTATTCGATCCTAATCTCTCCTTTGAAGACCATATTAATAATATAACAAAAACAGCATATTTTCACCTACGCAATATTGTCAAGATTCGTCCCATTCTCTCCATGACTGATGCAGAAACACTGGTTCATGCTTTTGTCTCATAGATTATTGCAATACACTTTTCTCCGGCTTACAAAATTCAACCATTAGGAAACTACAACTCGTTCAGAATACTGCTGCCAGGATATTAACCAGAACCAGAAAATCTGACCATATCACCCCTGTTCTCATTTCATTACACTGGCTCCCTGTACACACTAGATCGGACTTCAAGATTCTGCTTTTAACTTATAAAATATTACACCAACTTGCACCATCCTACTTATCATCTCTACTTACTCCACGTTTATCAATCAGGCCTCCACGATCCCATAATGTCGGTCTCCTATCCATTCCCAAAATTAATAAATCATCAGCAGGTGGTAGAGCCCTCTCATACCGAGCCCCTCTCCTCTGGAACCGTCTTCCCATTCAAATCTGTGAAGCCAACACAGTCGATTTCTTCAAAAGTAAACTCAAAACACACTTTTTTGCATCTGCCTTTAACATCACATAGTCTCTGTCCTTACATACTACATCATGGTTATCTACTACTACTCAGTCATTGTGTGCATCAATTTATGTCTAGTTTTCTTATATATACAAGAGCCAATGTTATTTTTGTTTTTGCTTTGTTTTCATTTTGTTTTGTTTATTTTGTTCTACATAGTCATTTCACTTGTTTTTATATATTTTATTGATTGTGTTGTTTGTAATTTGCTTACGTGTTTTTATGTACAGCCCATTGAGGCATTTTTTGTAATTTTGGGCTATAATAAATTTTGACTTGACTTGACTTGACTTATGCCAATCCTTCCAAAAAGTGTATGAATAAAAAAGACAAGAGATAACCGGCTGGTTACATTGTGTTTATTGTGCAAATTGTGTTATTTTAGACAGAGTGACGCTAGTTGTTTACCCTACTTTGAGTTAACCAGCTGCTAGCCGTAGCTTCATATTTGTGCCCAAGGAATGAGTCCTTCAACCCAAAATGAGTTAGCAGTTTTGCACTTCGGGTTTCCCGTCCACAAGTCAAAGGGTTTTTAGTAGGGCTGTACCCGACTCAGAATTATGTCAGTCGACTCGGCCATTTAATACAAATATCCGATAATTCTTTTTTTTTTTTTTTTTTTTTTTTCATAGAGAGTTTTGAAGTTTGAACAGGCTCAGTGGGACATTCAGTGTGACAGTGACATTCATGTGAAATAGTAAACAAATTAACAGCCCTAACAATGGATCAGAAATGTGCAACAACATTTTTTGCTGATACTATTATTAAACAAAAGCCAGAGACTGTGTCATATTAAGTGTCTGTGAGCTGTAAATTCACCATTTCCACACAAAAGAGAGACGATTACCTTGGAGTCTTAGTCCTCTTTAAGCTATTGTCCTATTTTTCCAGCGTCGCAGCCCTCAAAAAAGCGCTATTTTGTACTTCCCAGCTCCCGCGGACTGGAGTGTGCAATAGAAATCCGGTTGGCGCCCCGCAGTGCGGCGCTTTTTGTGTGTCTTGGGGGCGGCACTTGACTCGCATCAATGACGCCGCCAGTGTATTTTGGCCTTAAGACATCCCCGACTGGTGACTGATTCAAATCTCCAACTTTCAATAGGCAGCCCTAGTTTTTAGAATGAATTTTTGGTTAGTTGTTTGAAATAAGGCTGTGGTTAACACAAGCTTAAGATATTTTGATGTTTTGTCCTATGACATAAAATACATCAGTGAATACCCAACTTGTGAATTCTGAAGCTTTTTTGTTTCTTAAGAAAATGTGTTTGCTAACAACTGGGTAAATAATAGTACAGAATGTCATAACGATGAACATGGCTTTATAGCCTTGTTGTGGTGGTGATGAAGTCATAAGTGGTGTAGTTAGTTTATAGCCTAACATTAGCCTTTTGTTTGCCACAGAGCTTATTTTCCTTAATAATCCAAAATCTAATGGAAAAATCGAATTGGATTTTTGACGAAGGACCAGGGCAACGCTAACTTCCTTATCAGCCTACAAAATAAATTCCTCCCTGCACCACTCTATTGTGCAGATATTGAAAGGCATTTCAGTATTTCTCAAAATGTCAAATTACTATGAACTGTAACTAGTGAATAATTAGTTATCAGGTTCAGTTTATTCATCCTTAAAATCGTGGAGATTACAGTGCTCCCATCCAAATCATTCAACACTGATCACAGGCATAGTAGCAATGGAGTGGTATAGCCGAAGGGCAGAGTTAAAAACCAAAGAAGACTTTCTAGCTACAGTATGAAGAACCTCTTCTGATAGCCTGATACCTCCAACCTTGTTGCAAAGTTTTAATTTCAGTGGTTCAACCTGTTTCAGAAAGAAAATACTGACCGAGGCAAAATGTTGATGCTAAAATAAAGTCGTAATTTAGACTTGGTCAATAAAGCTGGCCTATTGGATGCTTGGCTCTCATAGCTATAATCTTGTCTGCTTTTGGATTCCCTGGCCTGCAGACTCTTTGGCTGAACAGAGAGTTATGACGGCGAGCTGATGGGCTATAAGAGCTTATTTGGTGGCTGGTTGACTGGCAGTAGTTAGCTATAGTGAAAAGGATGTCTGGCCTGCTATGGCTGTGTCTCTGCCTGGCTATGTTTTGGCAGATTCTTCTCCTGACTCACTGGCAGCCTGGCTGGTTATACAGGCTAGTTGCCTGGATATGAATTGGCCAATGAAATAAGGCTGACTCACCAGCTTAGAGATAATTTGGCCCTGTGCTGGTTCTGTTTCAGAGAGCAACCATCATCCCACTGATAGGAAACAGGATCCCTTAATCGCTGCCTCCATATTACATCAACACAGAGCAGACACAACTTCACTACTGTGTGTCCCCCATTCTTACTGTGCTGCAAGACTTCATTAATCCCTTGTGTTGTACAATACACGGTCTAAACTATGTGGACACCACCCGCCACTTCCCTTGGTCTGAGGCTGTTTGAATGGTTTCAACTGGGCCCCTTAGTTTCAATCGAGAAAAATCTTCAAAGGGTATTCCACGGATTTTTTCGTATGAATTCAATTCACTTGCCATGGGTAGTACTACTCAGCCTGTAGAACATAATATGTTTTGTTGTCATTGAGGTTTTCTTGGAGATGACACAGTTTTAATTGCATTAGAAACTGGTGCTCTGACTGAGAACCAAACCCTGCATTTCTAGGCATTGTCTTTTTTATCGTATACTTGACAGGAAATGGAGAATAACATGCAACAAAAGCCCCAACGTGGATAAGGTGGTCAACATTTTAAACTCTTAGGTTAGAAGGGCATTGTATACCTGTGTCTTTAAGACCCTGACAGCCGTTGCTGTTTTGCTTTATTTCATCAATGACAAATAGTTGACTTGTCCACGCTTCCCAAAGAGCATCTATACATGTATCCAACACATGACCCATATGGACACCAATAATCGGCACAGTCAGAAAGAAAGACCGAAATTTGTTTTAGAAATTACATTTAGAAATAACAAAAATCCTGACCTGACTCCAAACCCTTTAACGTAAAGTTTAATGCAAAAATGGCCTAAACAGTTTGTTGAGATTCATCAGGTTTGAGTCAGGTACCAGAACGTTATTACAAATTTGGGGCATGGAGTTTGATGATGGATATTTACTATACAAGGTGCGATGAAATGAAAGTGTGTAGCCAACATATCCTTATACAACAGTTTATGTGATATTCCACGAAAATGCACACAAGCCAATTTGTATGATATCCAACAAATTAGTGGCAAACAAATGACGTTACATCCTTAACATAAAGTTAGGTAATTAACCTACAGTTACTTAGGTTAGGTTTGGGCAAGTAAAGTTACTGTGGTTAGGTTTAGAAAAAGACATATGTTGAGGACATACCTTAAAATTATTCAAAGTGCATGCTGTTTCCAAACACCAGTCTCCTGGACTTTTTACAGTCTCTGTAAAAAGTCCTGTGTTTTGTGACCATCCACCACCCCAACCTGCCTCCTAACTAGAACACTTTGGACAGCTTCCTTGTTTACTCCCATCAGCACATTGGTCACATGACCGCACCCTTTGAAAATATATAGGTTATGCACAAATTACTGGCTCATCATTAGGTGGAATATGTACAAATTTTGGTGCATTACGCAGGAAAACATACTAACAGTGCACCAGAATAGCGTATCCAGTGACCCCCATTTTAGGGAATTAAAATCAGGATATCTCATCCTGTGCTCCAGCATTTTTTTCGGTTTGTCTCGGTTGATTCAGCTGTGTTGCAGACCACACCCTATCCACACCTGCCTAAGATGAAGTGATCACTAATTGCATCCTCCCCCCTTCCTATATAGTTGACAGGACTGCACACTAGGGCTGTCAACGAATATTCTAAATTCGAATTTAAATTCAAATTTGAAAAAAAAAAGGACCTTTAAATGTGAAAATTGATATTCGATTGTGGAGAGAAAAAAAAAACACCACCGCAGCTGTCCTCTTTGCGAGCCTGTAGAACATAATATGTTTTGTTGTCATTGAGGTTTTCTTGGAGATGACACATTTTTAATTGCATTAGAAACTGGTGCTCTGACTGAGAACCAAACCCTGCATTTCTAGGCATTGTCTTTTTTATCGTATACTTGACAGGAAATGGAGAATAACATGCAACAAAAGCCCCAATGTGGATAAGGTGGTCAACATTTTAAACTCTTAGGTTAGAAGGGCATTGTATACCTGTGTCTTTAAGACCCTGACAGCCGCTGCTGTTTTGCTTGGGCGTTGGCATCAGACGCGCATTTCTCCACGCTGGTCGACAAGCGGTTCTGCTCCCAGCTGTTGTCTCCGTCACCCGGCTTGACACATTCGCTCGCAGCTCGCGCAGAAAATAGACCAGACGCCAAAACGATCGCTGCAGGGCGCGAGCTGGTCACGGTCCGGCGCTTCGAGGCTATTCGCAGCGCTTCCGCGGGCGGTGTGGCTACGGGTCAGAGAGGGGGGGCGAGCGAGAGGGGGGGCGAGCGAGAGGTCTGCGGTCGTTTATAACGTAATGTTATAGATAATTGTTTTATGTGTTTTAATGTGTAGGTATGTAAATGTTTTCAAAGACGTTTATGTTGAAATAAAAATACCTACAAGTAGTTATGTTTCCTTGTATTAATACATATACAAGTATGTTTCCTTGTATTAGTTTGCCCTCTTGTGGACATAATGCGGAAAAAAAAATATTCGAATGGTTCGAACCTATGAGTTATTTTTAGAAGGAATATTCGAACGTCATTTTTCAACAATTTTGACAGCCCTACTGCACACACATACCATTGCTGCCTGAAGAAGAGTTTGACTAAAAAACGCATCGCAGAGTAGCAGAGTGGACTACATGTTTAAGCCCGTATATTTTTTTTGGCCTGCCTAACGCTGTTTGCTGCAGATTTGAGCCATTAAAGGATGTGTTCTTTGCTTCACAGTGGCTTCCCTCATTTTTTCTTTTTCTTCTCCATCAATTTTAACCATCAAAAACTGTCAAATCTTTCTTTCACAACTCCCCTTACTTTATGGAATTGCTATATTAAATTGCAGCAATATCTCTCTAATGCTACAGCACATACTGTTTTAAGGCTATAGCGTGCCTCCAAAACTGTGGCAACAGTCTGAGGAAGGTCCTCTACTGGGGGCTGGAGCCTATCCCAGCTGACATTGGGCGAAAGGCAGGGTACACCCTGGACAGGTCGCCAGACTATCGCAGGGCTGACACATAGAGACAGACAACCATTCACGCTCACATTCACACCTACGGACAATTTAGAGTTATCAATTAACCTAATCCCCAATCTGCATGTCTCCTGGAGTGCCTGGAGAGAACCCACGCTGACACGGGGAGAACATGCAAACTCCGCACAGAAAGGCTCCCACACCCAGGATCGAACCTGCAACCCTCTTGCTGTGAGGCGACAGTGCTAACCACCACACCACCGTGCCACCCCACATTTATCTCAAAATTTTTAAATAATTAGAATTTTTAAATAACTTCTCTTTTTTTTTTTTTTTTTTTTCTTCTCAGAAACTGGCACTCAGTAACATAATGTTAGTTCTTCATGGTTCTCTCCTGCAGTCTGACTGGATGCTGTCAACTTGTTCAAACAAAATGGATCTGGAGAATTAAGTGTTGACTTGCTGGGAATAAATAGAGTTAACATTAATTGATTCAGGAAATAAAGGGGAATGAACTGATTTTTAGCACACTTTTTAAATAACATACTTTAAAAACTTTGGGGCAAGGTATCAAGTATTTTTAAGTCAAAAGGCCCAAGTTTAAGTTAAGTCATGAGCCATTGTTGTTAAAGTCCAAGTTGAGTTGCATATCTTTTTTGATTTTGTCAAGTCAAGTCTGACTCAAGCCCAAGTCATGGGACTTGAGTCCACACCTCTGCTGAATGGAAACAAATCCCTACAGCAGGTTCCAATATCCGGTGAAAAGACTGAAACCAGAAGAGTGGAGGCTGTTGAAGCAGCACATTATTGCCCATGGTTTTGCCATGAAAAAATATTTGAGTGTCTATACATGTTTAACCATGTGGTATATTAGATCTGGTGTCTTATTTCAGTTCTTATAAAAGTAAACTGTTTTATGTGCAAATGTGATTTTAAATAATTTCTGTAAATGACAGCACAGCCACAATGGGACTAAGGTGTTGGATTGTATGAAGCCTCTCCACAGGAGTGATTCTACACTCAGATAAATAACATCCAAAATAAGTAAATGGAACTGTCATAACTGTTTTACTGTCAAGTTTTGTGAAACAATAAAATGTAGACATTATTTATTCATGCAGTCTGAAAACAGAACAAAGCATCACAAACAGACGGCGTGTCCATAGGAAAAACATTTTATTGAAAAACATTTTCAGTTTGTAACAGACTGGTGGAATGTGTGTCATTTATCCTCACTTTGAACTTGTTTTAAATTTTTGAATGTTAAAACCATTTTTTCACAGCCTGGCCATCTCATACTGCAAGGAAGGGGAGAATAGGGCTACAGCCACCCGGTAACCATGACATGACTGAAGAAAACCAGGGGTAGACAAACAAACGATGCAAATATAATACTGTGTTACTTACAAACTGGACTGAAGTTAAATCATAAACAGAACAAAAGAAAAAAAAAAGAAACTAATTCAATAAATATTTATGGTACACACTTATGGCACAAATATGCAGCAGTCGGTTTGGCAACTTTTCTCTCATTTTTTAAAAACCAAATTACCATGGAAACAGTGCAAAAGGGGAGGGAGTGGGGAGGACACGGGCTTTCCATTGAGCGCTAGCTAAAATACATAGCAAAAAATTCAAATTTTATACAAAACATCTTACTTTAAGAGTTCATAAAAAAATGTTTTTATTGGGTTCTGATCAATATTTACATAAGCTATTTCCCAAAAAAGTAGTATGCTCTGTTTTACTGAAGTGTATTCCATTTTTTCTGTACTTTTTTTTCCATTTACTTTCCTAAAAAGGTGAATAAGGCTATTGTAACAACCCAGGATCCATATACAATACAAACATTAATGTATTTACAGTTTCTTACCTACAGAAGTACGGTGCAAAATTACTGAGTCAAGTGACCAAGGGCTGACCATACGAGCAAGGCATTTTACAGTAGCCTGAGGTGCTTCTCCTAGCCTTTGTGCTAAGACTCTCACAGCATTGCTACGTCATTTCATAACAGGATGGACCAAACCTGGTCAATGTTGGGAGAGCATTAGTCGAGTGGCGGCTAAGAAAAGGACGTCAGATTCAAAGAAACTAATAAGATTGTCATATTCTGCCGCAGACAGACAGCAACTAAACAGCCATTTCTTTGTTGTATGTGTGTCTTTTTTCATCTTCTTCTAAATACCTGTTCAGGTGTGATATATATGCTTTTAATGGTTTCATTTTTCACAGTTTACCTTTTGTACTACGGCACATAGTTAAAACAGAAAAGGTTAAAATAATACTACAAATAATGCAGGAAATAAAAACTAACAGCAGGCTTGTGTGACATATTTTGCTAGTTTTGTGTCATTTGTTTGTTGTTACATCTTTCAGTGGTTAAGAACACTTTTCCATAGGTGTTTTTTTTTCTCAGAATTGATTAAAAAAATAAATAAGAATTGCATATTTGCAGATTTTGTAGCCTCTTAGAGGCACAAACCTCAGATCATACAAGGCTTGGCTTTTCGGTGAAATTTGATGTTCTTTATGAACAAATGACTATGTTGACGATGGGCTGACAACTTGCTCCGGGAGCAGCTTAAGTCACCATTATGATCCTAGGCCTAAGATATTAATGAATGTGATGTTACTGAAATATAGACTTGCTCAACACGCACACACACACACACACACACACACACACACACACACACACACACGCACAGAGAACATGAAAGGTGTGTATGAGGAGAATCGGGGGCACTGGGTGTTGATGATAATTTTCCTTTGGGAGATGCTACACTGAGTGAGTGTGGGAGAAACAGCTACTCTGCCCTTGCGTACACCAATGTGAGCTATTTTGGGTCAGACAACTCTACTCCCCTCAAGGCCGAGGCCCAGGCTGCCCTCCCCTGGTCCTTTTTCCCAGGAGTCCTGTGTCTCTAGACCAGAGCTCATGAATATGTGGGACTCAGTGGGTCGAGAGATATCAAATAATCAAAAACCTAGATTGCATAATGTGCACTTATACCATAATATATTAACATTACTTCTTCTCCATACCGCCTGACAACACCTGTGCTCTATGTGTCTATCATAAATAAATTCTGCTTTTTATTTCATTTTTTTTTCATCTTCGTAATGTCCTTTTTTAAATGTACATCTATTTTGTAAAAAAAATTAGAAGTAAATCAAAAACTCACAATATGGAAATGCTAATGGAGATTGAGAAACAGTGACAATGTAAGAGGATGTCCCTGTGCTTTTTTTAAAAAACAAGAATAGGAGAGCACCGGTCACACTGATTTTGGGCCCTTAGAGCACCCTTAATCATCATTGGAGCCCCAGGAGTAAACATTACAGTACCTAGAGCTGTTTTAACCAGCTATGCTAACCTCAACTACATCTGGGGCCTCTTCTTCTTCTGCTGCGAGAGAAAAAAAAAAACGGCAGTAAGGCGAATTGGATTTTTTATTGCCTCTGACACATTCCCGTTTGCAAAGCCCAGGTTCTAGAGAAGTTGAGGTGAGCCCTCACTACTAAATCTGACGGGATACAGCTGCTCTCCCATATCTAGCTATCACTGTGTCTCTGACTGCTGTGAAGAGTGGAGGTACCAAGAAGGGGTTAAAAGTGCTGCTCTATGTGTATGAAAGTCCTCCACTCTTCCCAGGAGCCTCCTGGGCAGACCTGACATGCGAGAGGGTGCAAAATTGAAAAAAAAAAAAAACACAAAGAAACTCACTCTTTCTTTTCACGGTCTTGCCACTCCTGGCCACTGTTGGGTCACTTGTGTTTGAACGTCACATACAATATGACATGTCACTAACAGAAAAGAAAATCTGCGTTTGAGCTATGCCAGGATATGAAAACCAGATAAAACCAAAAGCAAGATCAGTAAATGTTGACAGTACAAAAAAAGGGAATCTATTTTTTTTTCTTAGAACCTTCAAGTAACATCTGAGAGAAGTGATTTGCTGAAAATCTGGGAATGAGGAGAAATGGTGTAATCCACACTTAAACCCAAACAGTTCACATTGACTGGTGAGACAGTGTGTCTGTGCGTGTGGGTGAATGTGTGTATATGTGATGGTGAGCATGTGGGTGGCAGGGTGAATGGGTGATCTCTGTGAGTCAGTCAGGAAAGTCCCGGAGAGGATCGGTGTGAGAATCTCTCTCCTATTCCCTTGTCTGACTGGAAAATCCACAGAGTCTCTCTGGCTAGTCAGCATCAAGGGAGGGCAGCCATTTTGTGAGTTCATGGTCAGCCTGTATTCTCCTTTACATCTCCTCCTCACTCGTTTTTGTCTCTTTCCCTCTCTTTTTCGAAGCAGTAGTCTCTCTTCAGGAGAGGCAAAAAATTCTTTCCCCTCCTCCCATGCCAGTAAACCTTCACGTCCATTCATCCATACATCTGTCCATTCCATCCGAGAAAATGAAAAAACACGCTGTGCATCTGTCTAACTTTCTGATCCCACAACACTCAGCTCCCCCAAAATGCTGGCTGCAGTGCACAAAACAAGACAAGGAGCAACACTGGAGAAACTAGAGATCGTCCTCTCTTTTTCCCAAAAGCCCCAGGGAGCAGCAGCAGTGGCAGCAGTTGCCTTCTCTCTGGCCCTCCACCCATCCCGTCTGCACTGACTGGGACCAAACCAGAGCGACAAGGTATCCGCAAAACTTTGATAAAGAAAAAGTAGTGACAAAACATCAGAGGTGAGGAGGAGGAGTCGACAGAGAGAGAAAGAGCGAGAGTGACAGCGGGTGTGCTGGCGCCGCCAGCCGAAACTAAAAACCCACTCTGCCCGGGATTGTTCCAGTTTGTCTGTTGCTTTTAAAAGTTCCCCCTCAGACCTTGTAATAGATGTTGGCCGGGCTCTGAGGCGGCATCTCCTGAACTATGTAGACTGGGTGGCCGTAGTCACCGCTGACCTTCTCGTAGTGTGGGCAGAAGACGCTGTCAGCAGTCCTGAGCGGGATGATGATGTCACTGGGCTCTGAACCGTTATTGTTCCCACTGCCTCCGCTCCGTTTAGGTGTGGCTAGGGTGCTTAGAGAAAGCGTGGCCGCATGCTGCGGTGAGTGCTTGCGGTGCCGCCGCCGGTACTTGAGTAACAGCAGTACCAGCATGATGATGATGATGATGAAAATGACGCTGCCTGAAGCGATGCCGACGAAGATGGCCACCTCAGAACCGATGACGCTGGAGGACTTTCCACCGTTGTCACTGTCGTTACTTTCTCTGGGTGCTACACCTGGGAGACAGAGAGAAGCAAAAGTGAGTAAAATGACTTAATCAGCTTTTTGTGCTTTAGTTATACAGTGGAGTTTATACCTGTTTTACATGGTCACACCTGAGGAAAAACTTCACCCACAACATGACCATTTGTATATCAATTAGTCATGCCCTGTTACGTTGAATTCACAAAGAAAATGGTCAGGTTTTAAATTTTGATAGTTTGAGGGAAAGATTTGAGGGAAAATGCTGCATGTTTGGGAAGTACTGAACATATGAATGGATAAATGAGACTTGGATTATACTGCATGAGTTATGTGAGAGTTTGTTAACAGAAGCTTTGATATAGTTTTGCTGTTGTTAAACATTGCCCCCAATCAATAAATTAATATGTTTGCCATTTCCTGTGGAGGCATGGGAGGAAAACAACATTTGCCTTCATGAATGCAAGGTAACATGGCATGACTAACTGATTTACTCATGGTCATTTTATGGGTGAAGTATTCCTTTACAGGTGGACTGAAAAGCCATTACAGAGACAGCTGAAACACGGTACTTGTTTAAATAGGCATACACCCTCTTTCCACAAAGCTATATGGTATAGCACCGATATAGCACTGTATCATGCACACAAAAAGTGATTAAAGTCATTGTGTCAAGAATAAACTAGAATTACTGCTTTGTGGTTGTATGCCTCTGCAAACCACCAAGTTGCAGTTGAAGTTTACATCCATGTCTGTGAAAACATGGATGCCTCACACACATCTCCCCCCCAGCAGCACAGAAGATCTATACAATCAACAAAGTTTCAAGGTGGACACCAAAGACTAGTGTCACCAATTCAGTATCTGACCAAATGTCTCCCCTTCTGTTCTTGAGATATCATGTTGAATAATGGCCAGAAAAGTGTTTTATGCAGAACATTATGATGTTACAGTGAAGCTGACCTTTTCGATATAAAATGCCATCACTTCAGAGTGTTATGGCCAAAAACATGTTTTGTCAGGTCAAACTGACCTTGACCTTTGACCACCAAAGCCTAATCTGTTCATTCTTAAGTCCAAGTGGACATTTATGCCAAATTTGAAGAAGTTCCCTGAAGGTGTCTTTAAGATAATGCATTCATGAGAATGCGATGAACAAGGTCACAGTGATCTTGACCTTTGACCACCAAATTCTAATAAGTTAGTCCAAGAAAAAAAAAAATAAAGTCCCTCAAGACATTCTTGAGATATTGTGTTTATGAGAATGGGACGGATGGACAGACAACCTTAAAACATAATGTCTCTGGCCCCAGCTATCACCGGACCGAACCGATTCTAGACAACCCTTGTGTGGAGTGGGTTTAATTAAGGGATCGTCGGTTTTAGCAAGTTACAATAATGTATTCTGATGCACAATTCTGACATCAGGAAAGTGCAGGGGAAGGGGGTCTCAGATGCTGTTTGAGGATCTAAAAACACTTGAAGCTTACTGAAGCAGGAAAGAGAGGGAAGCAGAAGCAGTGTTTTTAACAGTCTTTTCCTGCCTTTCCCTTTCATTCTTTACAATCTTTTCATCGTGTCACAGTAAAGGTGTAGGGAACAGGCCAGCAGCACAGTGGGCAGAGAGTGAGGCCTGCCTATAGAGAGCTTTTGTATAAAGGTCACATTCGATCAGTGGCTATTCAAATTCAGCTGGTGAAGACTGCAACCTTGAAACTAGGGCGATGCGCAGCCTGATAGGAGATATACAATGGCTGGGGTAGATTTGGGCAAATGGCACTTAGATAAATTACATTTTGAAAGACATAAAAAATAACTTAATTTTCTAACTAACAGCCCCAGAGGGAAGAAAATAAGAAAGAAAGATTTGATGTCATTGTGAGACATCAATTATGAAAGCCAAGCTGTTCTCTGACTCCCAGCGATGGACATTCTGGTTCACATCCAGCACTTCGAGGGCGGGTGTGTTCCATTCTCCCCGAGACAGGAGCGTGTTCCCTGAGCAAGCAGGATTACTGTGTGTCCCTGTCTTCCACTGTTCTCCTGTGGGCCTAAACGTGTTTTTGCAGTGGTAGGGGGAGTGGATACAGGATGGCAGGAAGCCCAAAGCAAGGACCCTTCCGTTGTTTTACACGGGGATTATGCTGCCTCAGACTCTGCCCATAGCACTCTGACGCCCATATGCTCCTGATGGCTGGCAGGATGGAAGGATGAGACATAAAAAAGCAGGGGAGGGGACAGGAAAACAGAGAGAGCAAGGTCCTGATGTCTGCAGAGATTGGTGTCAGCGTGGATTTAACAAGCGGAATGACAGATCTGCATGCTCAACGAGAGAAAACACAAAGAGTCATATGAGGCCACGCCCTCAATGAGCCAGGAATGGAGGACTGTTAATATAGGCCAGCTTGTTTTTGTTCTTGGGCTATTCCTCCTTCTTTTTTTCTAAAAACAGCTCACTGCGGAAATTGCAAGTCTGATTTTCTCCTTGAAGAGATTTTTAACTGCAATATAATAGCAGAGATACGAGTGGCCTGCACGTAGCCGCACGTCTGTCTGAGTTGTGTTTCGCTGCAGAAACAAGTGTGTGGCTGTACTAAGAGCGGGTCTTTAAAGAGACGGGAGACAGCGATCAGATCATTTTCTTGAAAATGTCGGGTTAAAGCTGGAATGGGGCCAGCGTGGAGATACCTTATAAGTCCTTGAGAGGCCGGAGATGCCTATCAGTTTTATGGGCAACATTCAATTACTGGCTGATGAATCGCTGACCTTTCTTTCCTTCACTTTCACACACACACCTCAGTGACTCCCGCAAACACACACACTT
Source organism: Epinephelus moara (assembly GCF_006386435.1). Classification (NCBI taxonomy): domain Eukaryota; kingdom Metazoa; phylum Chordata; class Actinopteri; order Perciformes; family Serranidae; genus Epinephelus; species Epinephelus moara. The sequence continues at coordinate 39,451,210 of NC_065512.1, forward strand.
ACTTACTTACTTAGCGCTATCTGCTCTTAGCTGGTCCAACAATCGCTCACCCAAATGCCAAATTGTTTCGATAAATCCTCCATTCTATTACCTATTTCCCAGGATTTAAGCTGCAAATAGTTGATCTCACCTGGTTTCTCCAGCACATCATTTGGATTGTAGGCCTCCTTGCCATCTGAGTGCTTAGGAGAGTAGGGTACTCTGGTGGGGTTGTCTTTGGGTGAAATAGGGTCAGAGGGATCTGAAAAAATGCAAATAAGATGCACAAAAATTAATGGGGAAGTATTTTTCACTTTAATGTATGTCTATGTTGTTCATGCTCAGAATTTTTGGCTGGATTGCAGAATGCAGGGCCAGCCCTAAATACATTAAAGTCTGTCAGTGAGTAAGTTATGAAGTCACACCATTGGTCGAAGTTAGTGATGATGTAAGTTTTGGTGTTTCCTCATTGGCTGTTGCTCTTTCGAAATGAATAGGCACTGACTGGCTGACAGACCTGCAAGCGCTGAAAGTCCTGTATTACTGTATTCCTCATTTTCTGTAACCAGTGTAGCATGATAGCATGGTGGAATTAGCAAACTAGATAACCAGATAGTTGCCACATGAGTAAAATTCAATGGCATTGTTAGACCCTTGTGTCGGAGTCTTCAGACCCAAACATTTTATACATAGCCCTGGATCTAAATATGTAGTTTTTTTGTTTTTTTTCCCTAAAAAATAAGAAAAGGCCTCATAATAATAAAAAGCCCCAGATATAATAATCTGTCTTCATTCATACTTATACTCATACTCATACATCCCACCACTGTAAAGATATGTACATTTAACTTAACTCTAATAAATACATTTTTTATAATAGCATTAAAACGCATTAAAATAGGGCTTGTTCATCAAAAACATTTCCCAGGAAAGGATCCCCATGGAACCCCCTACAGAGGTTCGTTCTCAAATCCTAGAAACACTCCTGGTAAAATTTAACAAATACATATTTCATGTGCATTCTCTTGTCACAGCGTAGAAAATAACATTGCTGTTGTCAGATTTGTTCAGCTCATTTTCCATCCGCACTGTAAGGTAAGCATGATAGCATGGTGAAATTAACAAGCTAGCTAGCTAACTAGCAAGCAACAGTAGAAATGGCAGTTTTGGTAGGAGGAAAGAGAGGATTACCTCATTAATTTGTTTGAGGAACAGCCACGTCTTTATGAAACAAGCCTTAAAATGTATGAATAGCGTTATTGAGCATTACATGTTACTATGCAGGAGCGGGTGCCACCACCATTCTGAGAAAAAAGTGGATATAAGATGTCGGAAATGGTGCAGCTACTGGCTGAAAATTCAGCCCCCCATAGGACGTTTTACAAACTATTATTATCAGCAGAACTTGGCTCTGATGATGGCTGATAGCTGTGCAGCCTCCACCAGTCCCATAAGGACATAGGCTACATCACTGATCGTAGCTAAAGAGAAGAGGATTGTGTGAAATGACCATTTTCTACAGTTTCAAAGAAAGCAGGTCTCTTCTGCTGTTTAACTTAAGTGTACTGATTTTAACATGTATTATACATTTTTAAGTCTGTGACTGAATGAATGTTGTCGCTTCCTGTTACAAATTAAAATCATTTCATACATGGTCCAGTCATATTCTAGGTTATGCCCTTTTTTTGTTTCATGTCAATCAGGTCGAATCTTCATCCCTGTTGGTGTTTTGTCTTAGTAACAAACTACATGTGAATACCATGGAAACACAAAGAAGAAATTTCCTACTTTTTTTTTTTTTTTTTTTTTTTTTTTCAAAAATCTGAACCTCTAAATGCTTCACCAGCGCACCTAGCGGCCACATTTTCTTCTTTTGTACACAAGGCTCTTCATGACCTAGATATCATTGTAATCAACCATAAAGAGGAGCTAATGGGTGTTTGTGGTTCTGCTATGAGTCCATTTGGTTCTAAATGATCCTTAAATGTCTGTCAGTTTATGTGTTCTAACGCTGAGCAGATTCAAAAAGTCATGCTGAATTGTGGAGTAATTCACTGTGCATCTGATGTTATAATCACTCTCTGGTTAAACTCTGTGCACCGTCAAGCTCAGCTGTACTAAAACCACACTTAATAGTACATTTCATTTAACAAAGTCACTGATTTGTAAGCAACTCTTGACACAAGCTGATTTTCAGTACTATTAAGCTGCAGAGCCAGTTTCCAGGCCTGTTCAGCACCTGTTCTTTTCTTCCTCTGAGTGCAGGGGCTTCGATTAATTCCCTGACCTTCAGCGATTTTCAATAGCACTGGAGTTGGTGTTGACGAGAGGGCCAACCCCCGGAAATTACCACTTTGGGTTTCAGCTGGGCCACCGATTTATGTATAATTATTGCTATGATTAAGAATAGGGTCCTATCTGTCTGTGAGGGGGGCTTACTGTGCATGTGTGATTCAGATGCAGTGTGTAGAATGCCCACTCAGTGGTCAGTGAGTGTGTGGGTGTCACTCATATATATGAAAATCACTGTATGTGTTAGTGTGCCTCTAAACTAGATTTACATGTGTAGAAAGCCTTCTAGTTAAAAGAGTGTATAACAGCAGATGCTTTCAGTGCATGTGTGCATGCAAGCATACGTGATAGTGTGTGTGTATGTTTCAGCACATTAGGCTTTCGCTATATTACATCTCCTGCCCCCTTGCAGCCCCAGGTGTCATGGAGACGATGGAGCTGTATGCTGCACAGCCTCCTATGACCTTATTAGGGCATTTTCAGACTCTCACACAATTTTGTACAATGTACTAGCTCTGCATTGTGGCTGCCTGCTCATGCCTGTAGGCACTCACGGCCGTAATTCAATAATACAATACTCACTTTGTCCCACTTTCATGATTATCTTCATGGACTTGGTCTTGCACACTCCCCCCTCCTGGTTGTCGATGCCCTCCATGGTGCCGTTAGATGTAGCTACAGAAGGTGCAGAGAGAGAAGGACAAGGTTAGAATTAGCTGTCACTGCGAGCATCTGGTACAGGAAAGATGTGTTGGGGAAACTGTGTTGTCGTATATGCCTTAAGCCTATCTCAGAAAAACAGACAGTTTCCAAAGACAACAGAGGCACTGAAAGCTTTCCGCTGAGAAAGGATATGAGTCATATCCCCTTTAATAAAATCACAATTCACCTGTTCATCACCTCAGACGCTCCACTCCAGAGGAATATTTCACATCCCCAAAGTCAATTAGCTTGAGTAATTGTGACTGTAATATCTCTAACTGTGCTGATGGGCCTCATGAAGAAGGCAGTAAAGGGAGGTGAGGAGAGGGGAGAGAGAGGGAAACAACGATGGCTGCCACCACAGCGGCCATCTTGGCAGGCCGCGGGAAATTCGGCGGCTTATCGTGCATTAGCACTAACAACCCTCCAGAGAGAGGTAGCCCGTTATTAAAGAACACACTTTTGGATTTTAAAAGGCCTCAAATGCTCAGATCTAAAAGCCAAACTTGCTGCCAGGCTTAAGAAGAAGGAGAGACCTGCTGACAACATGAAAAAAAAATATTCTGGGATGTAAACAGGAGGGGATGAGGAATAGTTTAAAAAAATAGGGCACTTTTCCAGGTAGTGAAATTAAGGGAACAGAGGGAGGTGATAAATACCTCAATGGCCCTTAGATGAAAACAGCTTAAAGGATCTAAAAAACATTTAAACACAGCAGAAAACAGAAGTGCACTGCTAAACACTGTGTTTAAGGGACAGCAGCAGATGTTTGGAGAGGAATCTGGAGGGGCGGTGCAAGACGTCCCACATGAGACAAGAGGAACAAAACGGGCCCTGCAAGCAGATGCTGTAAGGGCCTTTTAAAATGGAAACAGCACTTGTGATAAAAGACATCTCTACTTGTGTCAAACTTGTACACATGCGGCCCACACACACGCAGACAAAATGCAAAGGCCGCCCTGCCAAAGCTCAATCAGATGGATGCTTTCAAGCCCATTAGCTGCCGCTCCGTCTTCCTGTTCGTCTGTTATTTATCTGTGCTGCCCCTGGAGGCTGCTGGGCAGAACTGCTGCGACCTCGGATCATGAGTGGGACAGGGAACAGGCAAGACAGGAGGGAGGAAAATAGGGAGGTGGGGGTGGTATGGCTTGTGGTCTATCAGGTCAGTAACACAGAGGCTAACGAGCTGCCAGGGCTTAGCAGCTTGGCTTCCCGCCAGCGTGCAGTGGCCCGCATTCACTACGACTGCCCCCATCACCACACTGACCCCTACCCCCTCCCCTCTGCTTCCTCTCCAGCCTCTCCTCGTCTTTCCCCTCCCTTGCACAACACCCCATCATCCCCAGTTTCCTCCGCTCTAGGGCGGCCACCTTGTAGCCACCACCTTCTTCCCTAAACCCCTTTACCCCTGAACACACTCCCTGCAACATGTTACCATTCCTGCAGCACGCAAAGCTTTTTCATCAACCGCGTGTGAACTGAAAGGCAGGTGCTGAGATCCCAATTGAAACAGCTTTGAAAAATGAAGCTCTGCATAGTCTTCCTCCTCCTCCCAGTTGCCCCTTTTTCCTTTTTTCCTTCCTTTTCCACCCGCCCAGCCACCAATCATTTTGATCCGAATCCCCTTGCTTCAATAAGACGGTGATGGGAGCGGACACAAAGAGCATGTTAACAAGGACTCCCTCCCTCTCTCCCTCCCTCCTTCCCACCCTCTATCTCGCCTCCTCTCTCCCCCTGTCTCCTTCTCTAGCTGACCTATGGCTTTCCAGTGGAGACCGAAAAGCACATTACAGACAAAGCTCCTTAAAGGCTTGCGCCCCTGTGCCTGTACCCGCATGTGTGTTTATTTCAGAAACCTGTTAGCACAACACACATAAATTTTACAATCCTGCAGGATGTCATTAACCATTTTGACAGTGTTAACTTTGTGGAGTGATTGGCATGATGATGGTGTGCAGTAGTGTTTGAGGCATTTGTTCCTGAGAGGTCAGAATTCACAAGGTGTGGAGGGCCCTGAACTGCAAAAAATTAGGTTTGACACACATATCACTACGTTTATCACCTCCTTTCTTCATTCTCTCCCCCTTTCCCTCTATTTAATCATTTAACACATCAACATCCATCCACACTGAAACAAAAATGAAACAGAAAAATCCTCCTTGTCAAGCCTCCAAAAACAGATCTTTTTTTAACTTGGCCATAACATTTCCTTGACATTTAAGAGACGTGAAAAAAATCCTTCGGTCTGGTGTCATTTTAAACTTAAATTCTTCTTCTCCTTTAAATGCTAAGTAAAACACACACTCACTATGCCAAGGCTGCAGCCCCGGTAAGCCTGACTTGGATTTAAACAGAATGTGATTGTTGAATTGGCTAAGGCTGGCTGAATGACTTGGCCCTCCTCGGCCCAACCAGACAAGGCCAGGCTGGACTGGCTGACACACTAGCTGGCTAGAGTTAACCAGCAAATCCATGATGCTGGGGGGAACACGTTGGAGGGGGAGGAGGGAGGGAGATAGACCTGGTTCATACAAGGCCCTCACAAATGGATTTCATCAGCAGCTAACTGGCATTACAGCACCCAGATAAGACTTGCAGACTGGGACGGGGGGAGAGAGGTGGGGGAGTAGAAGAAGGAAAAAGGAGAAAAAATAGTGAGAAAGATTAACCCACTACTTCAACTTGTGTGTGACCTTCTGCAGGGACCCAGAGAGAAACAGTGAGAGAGAAACAAGGAAGGAAAAAAAAGGAAAAGCTCCGTCTGATTTTCCTTCACCATTCACTCCATCTTGACTGTGAATTACAGAGTATATTTTCTCACTGCTTTCCAACTGACAGTGTGGTTAAGATGGGTGTTTTGGGGCTGAATAAGACTGGTCCCATACACACAAACACATACACATACACAAATGCAACAACAGGCTCCAGCACACACACACACACACACACACACACACACACACACACCTGCAGCCACACACATGTTGCATGTAGTCTCAAACAAATGGCAGAAGTGTGCCAAAGAAGTGTCCTCACTTTGAGTGTCTGCCTGTGTCAGAGCCACCTGTAAAATTAGCGCTGGCGTATACAACACACACTCCAACCACAATCTCACCCCATCACCGCGTCGTAAACACACCACGTCGCCCCACCCGTCCTCACCCTCCTAAACTTAATTTAACCTCCTTAACTTAATTTTCGCCTGTTTATCAAATCAAGAGAGTGGAAAATCATCCTGTGTTTAACGAGACAGTCAATTGTGAGCTGCGATCCAGACAAAGACTGTGGGCTCCATTTCCTGCTTCCTACTGATGGAACTCGCAAATAGCAAGAAAAAAAACCCCAGTACTACATATCCTAACTGTGATGGCATTTAGAGCTAGTTTAATGTAACAGTCAGAGTGGTGTGAGTGGTTCATAGAATTTTTTGGGAACGACATAATGTCCTTTTTTATGGCAATTAAGAGAGAATTAAGGGGTTGAGCATTTTTACAAATACTCTGGTAACTAACTTGCAGTCCAGTATCTTGAGCCTTGTAAAGTTTCACTGTACTTGGATGGAGTGTTTGTATCTTTTTCTGAACTTGTCAATAAATGATTTGGACAGTAAAGGTAACTTGTAGAAGTACTTATAAATTACACAATGTATCACTAAGGGCCGATTCATTCAAGGCAAGAGTCCAGTGATGGCACTTTTTTTGAAAACCTTTAATAAGTTACAGAAAGAAACTGATGAAGCTGAGGCTACCATGCATGATGACCATCAGCAGCAATTTGGAGTTCAGTATCTTTCCCAAGGATACTTCAACATGCAGACGAACCACTCTACCTCTGAGCTCTGAAATGTCAGAAAGACACCACAACGATGTCTGTGTAAAAGGGACAGCTGGTAGGCTGAGATCACAGACAGGAAGGGTGTCACATTTTGATGTCGTATTATGTGTGCAAACCATTGCTAGAAGATTTAAAAAGTAGCTGATAGCAGTTAGCAGCTCACTGAAAGAAGAAGGAGAGCAGCAGCCAAAAATGTGCACAAATTGGGAAAACAATAAGGTCCAGGAGCTCCTTACCCTCTGAGCTGATTAGGAGATCAGCCGCCATATACCAGGGACAATAAATGATTGTTATTGCCACGTTATGCCATTGTTATTGTTAAGAAAGCGCTGCTGACGCGTCTGTTGTATGTCACAATAGAGGCCCATGCTGTTGTGTTTCATGTGCTGTCATGCCTTTGTCATTTGCGGGATGCCTGCATGCTGTCTAAAATCACATACTGGAATGGCATGATGTTCCATGTAAAAACGCAGAGAAAAACGGCATAAAGAATGGACGTTGTAGCAGCCCTATAGTGCAATTTCTGTGTAAAAAGAGCGTATGCCTGCTAGGGGGCCAATTAGAATTGCCGAAAATTACTTGCAGTGATAAAGGTGAGGCTTGTCACTGCTGCCTAAAGTTTATGGGAAAGTCCTTCCTCTCCAGATCTTAAAGATAATGGATGGAATCTATGTCAGATGTCATATGAACAGATGCTAGTTAGAGTCAATGAGAAAGTGAGAACTTTAAGAGGTCATGTGACTGCCTTTTTACTCACAGCATTGCTGGGGCACTGTGATACTCTGATTGTATTTTTATTACTGCTAAATGTTCATTTTGGCTGTTACATATGTGCATTTATCACACACATTTGGCTTTTATATAACTTAAATTAAAAATATTGTCTGTTTGTGTATGTTTAAATAAATCAAAAATTATATTACAAAAAAAGAAAAAACACACTTCTGAAGGTGCTTCACTAACACAGATACTGATACTGTCAGATACTGTCGGTATAATTGATACTCAGTGCACCACAAACAGGCAATGCTTGGCCACTGATAAATAGTGGAATAGAGCAAAGGCATGGCAACAGGAGACTGAAGAGGCATCTCACAGAGACAGATAGGAGGGAAGAGGAAGTGTATTGCACACAGCAAGAGGATCTGAGAAGGAACGGATGGACGGAGTGAGGAAGTGTCCCAGAAAGAGAAGAGGAAGAAGAAGAGAGACAAAGGTGGCTATGATGTAAATGCCGAGCGTAATTGCCATTCGTCGGGTTGCCGTGGAGCGTGAAGCCATCATCACAGTACTGGGGTCACAAGCTGGTTAATACCCGTCACCACTGTGTGCCCTAATCGCCCATGACAGGGGGCGCCTCGGTGTTTAGGGACCCCGGTGACCCTCAGAAACAGGCCAGGGCAAAGCTGGGTCGCCGCAAATACCCAAAGCTGTCACCACTACCAATCTCAATTCTGTTTTCTCAAAACACAAACATTTCTAATCCATTATTGAAATCCACTTAAGTTTAAATAAACACTCAATTATTACAGCAGCGATAAGTGGTTTAATTGCAATTTTGGGTGGAAAATGCACAGTTCAACTGAAAGCTGTGGCAAAAAGTTTTCAGCCAAGCAAACGCATAGCAGCAGCGACTGTTGCAACTCCATTATCATAATGTGATAATAATGTCACCACCAATCTAATACAATGAACCTGGATGTATTAGGGTGAATAAAGAACTGATAGTTTCAATCAGACAAATCAGACAAAAACCTGAGAGTGCATTTTAAATTCAAATTTAATGAGAGGAATTTTCCCCTTCAGAGCTCACGTTAGATTCAGTCGACAATCAGAGTAGCAGGGAGGTGACGGGACTATTTTCTGTTGTGACTGAGGCAAAAGGTGATTAAAGTCTTGATGAAATTTCACTGTGCATGTCTGCTCTGACTGTAAATTCAGCCTTGTCCTTCTTCTGCCCTCTTTAGCTCATCATCTCTCTCTCTTTCTGTCTCTTGCTATACCCCCGTTCCCTTTGGCTCTACTTCTCCTCTCTCTCTCTCTATCCCCTCCTTCTCTCACTCTCTCATTAGCTCTCTTTCGCTTTCGTCACTCTTTCTGCCCCCTTTCCATCCTTATTCATCTCTCTCTCCTGGCCTCTGTCTCCCTCGACCCCTCTCTCTCTCTGCCTCTTTAGCTCATGTAATCATCCAGCTCACTACGTTCTCGGCTGCAGGCCATGCTGCCGCAAACAATCACATCAAACTCATCTGCTCTCAACTGGAGCAGCATTGTGCGCGGCCACTTTAAAAAGGCACACAGGAGTATGCGCACACACAGACGTGTGCATGCACAAAAAACACAAACGCGCCCACGTGTAGGCGCGGTGACAGAAATCTGCAGATATACAGCAGCCCCCTTTCTACACACGCAAGCAAACACAGGGCACAGTGTGCAAATTCACAACCACACACACATATGAGCTGACCGTGTAATGCACGCAGACTTACACAAGTGTTTTTTTTTCACCGGCCTCCTGTCAGTCTCCACTACAGCACAGTACAGGATGAGGTAGTCAAATGCTGAGGCCTGATGTCACAGTTGTTTGAATGGGTGGTTTTCAAGTTGGGGGGTGGGGGGTCGAGCATCTAATCTAAGTCTAGCCTTGGCACAATACTCAACACAAGGCAGCGCTAATCCAATTGGTTGAGACTCAGATCCGTAGCATTGATGTGGGGGCCTTGGCAATTGTGAGAAGAAATGGAGGATTAAACGCTGGTTAATTAATTACGTATCGAGTGCTCACTCCAAAAGACTAATGAAATCCTCACGGTGAACTTTCTGAGGCGGTGTCACACTCTGATGGATCTTGGACAGCACTGCTGGAAGGAAAGCGGGGATCGGGGGGACACACTTACACACAAATAACAAGATGGAGATGCTTTGACGAAGAGGTACACAGGGCAAGTCAAGCCTTAAGTATATGTATCTATTAATTCTCATAGCTTATTCACCCAACACATAGACACACGCAGTTACGCCCACAGGCAAAGCTTCACACATTGGCTCACTCTGACACCGCAAGGTAAAAACAACCATGAGTCTGATTCCACCTACGCACACCTCTACGCGTTTCTCTCATTCTGTCTCTTTGTGTATGTGTGTGTGTTTGTTTGTGCTTTACTCCTGGTGTTTACCCATGCAAAGCTGGAGCTTCTCCAAGAGGCCGATTCAACAAAAAAGGAACAGCACTAAGTACACAACGTAGCACCACAATGCAACTGCAGTGGGCTGTTAAAGCTGCAGAACTGGGGCCAGAGCTAGCCAAGAAGAGGCAATTAACAGCAAAACGTGACACACTCCAATGGAGAAACAGCTCCCTCTCTCCCCTCTTTAGGCTACACATTAGCATTTTGGGTAGCTGTGAAGGGAGGCAGGATGGCGGCGGTACGGGGAGAGGGATGGAGGAGCGAGGATGTCGGTGGAAAGGGAATTTGCAAGAAGTGCAAAATTGGATTTTCCAACCCCTCTTTTTAAAGTTCCGAATTGAACTTTCCCACCGCTCTTTTTGTTCCAACTTGTCGACTCTGCAGGCTGATGAAGAGGAGGGTATTTAACATGAGGCAGTGGGAAATTAAATATTCTCGTCTACTCCGGGCGAAATAGAGAGCCACAGAGAGAAATACGTATCATAGATGTATAGATAGAGTGAGCAGGACTGTTGTGGTCACAGGGCATATATACCAGTGCAGCTGTGTGTGCACAGAGTAGCCACTTCAAGCTGTAGCTCCAGCCTCCTGAGGGACGATGTGTGTGTGCATTATCAGCATGTGTGTATGTTTGCCCTTGCAAGCATGTATCAGCCTGTGATGGTCTACATTGCATTTTCTTATCCATGTTCTACATTAACCCAAACTCATCCCCATCTTCACTTCTGATTCTGACCCATCACAATGTGATCACGTTGAGGCAGAGCACCGGGAGAACCAGGGTAAGTAAACACCAGCATCGGCTCATCAATAATTAACTGCAGCGTTTGGGTGGAGGGAGTTGAGGAGGAGACGAAGGGAGGGTGATCGTGTCTGCGCCTCTTCAGTCAGAAGCCTTTGTAGTCCTTGAGCACACACACACACAAACCACATCTAATGGTTTGTTCCTCCTCTGTAGGTGTGGATGCTCAAGCATGTGCATGCTTGTACATGTGTATTTATTTGTGCATCCACCAGGTAGCCCCACATGCTTTGTTCCCCACCAAAATGTAGTGTCATTTTGCCTGTGTGCTGTCGTCAAGCATTTAACCTGTTATATTTCCTCCAAAATATTTGCCTGAGAACGTGTCTCACCTGCAAGACCACAAAAGTACCTGTTAGACTGTAACACAGTACGACATGCCCCGCCATGCAAATATCCTGCAGCTATGACACATTAGTGACAGAGCAGCCACTGTTGCATGTTTGCTTTTAAACTAAATTAAGTGGAACTGAATGGGCATATTGTGTAGGTGAACCTGTTTTTCTGAAACAGCTGCTTGCTGGTTCTCTCTGCGGGACTTCTGGGTACTGTGGAGCGCAGAAGAACATAATTCACAGGAGTCGGCTACTGCAGGCAGTTTAAAGTGGGATTTATACAGTACAGTACAATCAGTTGTTACCTTGCACATTTGTTTTGCAAAATTTAACTTCCTCTACCACTATAGACTGTTTGGATAAGAAGCAGTATTTCCTGCTCATCTTTTCCTCTCATCACTCTCCTTTCTTCCCCTTCCTTCTACTCAGTCAGAAACATGGCCTTCCCCTACTGTGACAGCTCACAGATGGCTGTGGCAGAGCCTCACAGATGGTCCAATCTGCGGCACACCCCCCATCAGCGTCACACAGATGGTTCAGTCCACCTCCCATGTTTCAAACCAGGGGGCCGCAGCTAAACCCCATCAGAACTTCCTCCCAGGATGGCGTTAGTACATCAGAGGCAAAGCAGAGTGGCCACACCGGCACCATGAGACTGAGGAGTAGAGGCTACTAAAGCTCTCATAGCTAAGGACCAGTATGCTTCAAAGCTGTTTGTACTGGGTATAAAGGTATTCACCGGAAAGGTGTGGGATAAGGGGGATTCAGATGCTGTTTCACGATCTGACAGGTACTTTGTTTAAAGCATACAGAAGTCTTTAAACGTTACAAATTCCCCTTGCAAAGTTTTCCTACAACCTTGAATGGCGTGGCTTTAAGATTCCCATCTTCTCTTCTGTACCTTGCTAAAGACTTGAGTCGTACAAGAAGCAAATCCAACAGGAGGAATATTTAAGAACACTACAGAGTCCTTTGAATGGACTGCTAGCATAACTTCAGATGGACTAAATGTTTACTTATGTGTTTATATCTGTAGGATCTCTAGGGAAAAAATATCCTTTTGATAACCTCAATGCCATTTAAGGAGCTCTCTGCGTTATCTGCCAATGAAGCATCTGTGACTTTCCCCATCAATCTCAGTCTCAGCTTCGTTTACTTCAATTTATTTCCTCAGAATGTCCATCAACAACATCTAAGAATGTAATATATGTAGGTGGAGAGGCCAACAGTGAATGCATTACTGACGTACAAGCAAGAACAAGTAACTGACTGATGATACTAAATGAGTCTCACAAGGATGATAAACAAAACTACTATCAGGATAGCAAATTAACACCTCTGTTTGACCACTTATTGACTGGAGGAAGAACACTGCAGAACCACACGACAAACTTGGTCCACAAATGCATGGAATGTCAGCAACAGCTGGTTTTTAAACCTTGCCAAACTGTTTAAGGCTGTGTCCCCCCCTTAAATTATGCAGGGCCTAATTTATTATTGCTTCAGGGTAAGACAAGTACTTACAGATGATGTAGTAGTCTTTCCCCCTGAAGAACTCCAGGCCCCATAGATTGGGGCTGAACTCCTGAAACTTGAGGGTGAACTTGACGTCCTGGTCGGGCTTCACGCAGTTGAGGAGCGGCGTGTCGGCCTTGGTGATGGTGCAGCTCTCCAGCTGCTCCCTAGGCACCATATATACCTTGTAATACTCCACGCCATCTCCGACCCCACCATCCACGCGGGGGCACACAATGTCCAACTTATCCCCGATCTGGGGGTACAATACCACTCCTTGGCCTGGCACGAATCTGAAAAGGAGACGTAAGGAGGCGGGGAACAAGAAGAAGAAGAATATTAGTTAGCTGCAGAAAAACAGATGATAAATCATTCATTATGCATCGCGGATTGGAGTGTTTGCCATTGAGCCTCTCCATATCTTTCAAAAAAAGAGAAGTCGGCTTAATTATTGATGTGGTAATTACTGATTGGGTCCATTAATTTTAGATGATGAAGGATAATGGCGGAATGTGTGATGTGTGTATATGGGTGTGCACATGTGGTGCAAAGTGACCCCATATCTGAAGATAAAATCACAGCTTTTCTCCAGCATTGTGGCAGCAATGGAAAGAGAGAATAATTAACCGGATAAATGAGGAAAAGGCGACGAGCTTCCCGGATGCCAGGGAAATGGGCAGAACAGCTTTGGCATACAAAACAGAAAATTAAAAAACAATAAAAGCCCAGCTTGGTGAAGCAAAATCACAACAACAGGAACAGCAGCAGAAACATGCACACAGATAGAATGAAAGCCTGGAGGGGTTTGTCTGGGAGTGTAGTTGAATCTCCCTAAATTCTTCCCAAAAGTAAAATAATGTTGCCATTTAGTCTCTGAGTACAGAGAGCCCCTGCAGCACTCCTGTGATTGCATGCACACTCACACACACATTCACAGTTGGAGCTCGAGTTGGAGGTGAAACCTTGTATTTATCTGCTAAACCAATTTGCACTACGCTTGAATACTATTTGAAATGTTAACCATGGATGCCCTGGAGGCCCTTTATGGCATACTGTGAAGACTGGTGCAAGTAAATAGACAGGAATGCATTGCTTATTCGACCACTGAAAATGATGGGAATATCTAGTGCAAGTGTTTAGTATTAATGTGTTGATCATATGTACGTAAGGATGGGTTTCTAGCAAAAAGGGTCAATTAAGATATTAATCAGCTGACAGAGAATTGGTTGGAAACTATTTTGATAACTGAGTAATCATGCAAGTCATTTTTCAAGCACAAATACCAGTCATTACCTAGTTTCCCTTCTAAAGAGTGATTTGCTGCTTTTTTATGTGACAGTAAACTGAATATCTTTGGGCTTTGGATGGTTGGTCAGATTAAACAAGGTGTTTGACTACTTCACCATGAACTTTCAGGAATTGTGATGACAATTTTTTTTACAACTGTGACATTTAACAAACCAAACAATGAACTGATTCAGAGAAAATGAAAAATGAAGGAATGAAAAATAGTCTGCAGATACATTTAAAATAAAAGTAATTGATAGTTGCAGCCCCATTGTAAATTGCAAATGTTTGACATTCGTGTTTGATGGGTGACTTTAATTGTTGATATGTCATCAAAATGATTAATGAACCTCTGATAATCAACTTATTTTTTCAGCACCAGTTGGTTCCTTTTTATCCTCTCCTGTTATTTTATCTTTCAGTCACACCCATTCTTGTATGTAAAATAGGGCTGCAACTAACAATTATTTTCATTGTTGATAATCTGAATATTATTTTCTCTATTAATCAATTAGTTGTTTGGTCTATAAAATGACAGAAAATGGTGATATAGATATTCAGAAAGATATTCAGTTTACTGTAATACAAGAGTAAAGAAACCAGAAAATATTCACACTTAGGAAGCTGGAATCAGATAATTTTGAACCAACTTAGTTAATTAATTATATATAATTAGATGACTAAGCGATTACTCTGATCAATTCACATTGCAGCTCTAATGTAAAATGTATACTACATTCAGCATCTCCAAGTGAACTCTGACTTCTTTTCCTGGAAGAAAGCACAGAGGAGCCTGAGATCGTCTCATTACAAAAGCAGTGAGACCGAAAACAGCACACTCTTCTGCTCTCCCAGTGAGGCCTGACTACCAGCGTCAGGCTTTTACTGTTTTTTTTTTCTGACTACAAAGACAGCCACCACAGGGCGGCAGGGGAGCCTTCACACAGGGGATGGGTGGCAAGGCACAGTCGATTCATAATTAACAAAGAGCACTAAATGAAATAGTGGGGGGGAAATACAACGCATAATCAGTTTACATATATATATATATATATATATATATATATATATATGTATATATAAACATACTGCCTGCTAGTTCTCAAAGAAACATTTTTTCTTCTTCTCCTCTCTATCTCTGTCACACACACTCTTTGTCTTTCAAACGTTCAAATGCAGACACATACATTATTTTTCCTTCCTTCTCCAACAGCATGCATCATCTTGGGCGCACAGATATGCACACCAACACACGCGCAAGCTCACACGTGCACACGCAGGGGCTAACTAGGCCGAGTGAATATTTTTTCTGCCCCCTGGGGACACACTCAGTGGTGGTACAGTGTGTCCAGTGACGGACACAGGGGGAGAGAGAGAGAGAGAGAGAGAGAGAGAGAGAGAGAGAGAGAGAGGAAGGCTATGTATGTCTATGCATTGCAGCGCCATCTGGCATCATCTTTGTGTGTGTGTGTGTGTGTGTGTGTGTGTGTGCGCGCGTGCGTGTCGGGATGGGGGGTGGGGTGGGGTGGGTGCCGTTGGGGGGGCAGCGAGAGAGAGTGCGAGAGGAAAGGTCCTTAGAAAAGCCTTGGGGGCTGAGCTTCTCCACAAACACTGTGCAGCTGTAGGTGTATGCATTAACCACGTGTGTGTGTGTGTGTGTGTGTGTGTGTGTGTGTGTGTGTGTGTGCATGCGTGCATGCGTGCGTGCGTGTGTGTGTGTGAACATGGTTGGAAACATTCATTCATGTGTGCGAGGTGGCATGTGTGTTTATACAGGGGTGAAAGCATGCATGCATGTGCTTATTTGAAATGTGTGTGTGTGTGTGTGTGTGTGTATGTGTGTGTGTAGCGTAGCTTGTGGTGGCCATTATTTATCTAAAGAGGTTAATCTAGAAGTGCTTCAGTACTCTGCTGACAACACAACAGTAGATCCCTATCCTGCAGCTCCGCAGCCTTATCACCTTGTCCCATCATGCTCAGCTAGTCAGGATCCATGTGTATCAGAGTTGTTTGTATTCTGGTGCTTCCGTGCCCCTAAAATTGATACCAGTCTCATGTCTGTGTGTTTAGTTTGATGCTACAGTCAGGACAGGTTTAGCCTGGATTTGTATAAAGGCTGAAGCCATGGGGAAAGAGTCAGCTGGCTCTCAGTTAAAAAAATAAAACTGCAGCAATTCAGATGTTGTTTATTTACCCATACACAAGAGAAATGTGTGGTTTTAGGGGCAGTTATGAGATAAAGGTACTAGAGGTGTAATAATCCATCTATCTGGATCGATATATCAATTCAATGATCAAAAATCCAATATCATCAATGCAAAATTAAAATCCATATCATCATCTTTAGGTCACGCCTTTATTTTGAAAGTCTGTGTCAAACAGCAGCAGGCAGATAGTGACAAGCAGTCAAGAGAAAGACGACAAGGATGACAGTATTTACTCGGGAATAAACTAGAAGTGTGGAAGCATTTTTGATTTCATAGAAAATGGCTGCTAGGCTAATGCGATCCAGTGTAAATGTGCTTAAGCTAACAATGAGTGACAGAACAGTTGTTTTGTCTCTGAACCTTGACAGGTATTATTGAGCTGAATTTGATATTTCTATTAAATCATGTTGTCGTTAATCCACATGGCTGTTATGAGAAGTTTGACTTTGGGGCTTTAAACAAGATAACCCTGATTTTTAGGAGAAAGCTCTGGAGATTTACTTATCTCATGCGCTGTTTTATGTGAGTGAGTGGAGTCAATATAAAGTAAACTTCACTGTTCTTATTATTCATTTGTTGTTTTTATTTTTATGGTCAAAAACAAAAGAGAAAGGGGTGTCAGCTTCTTCTGTAACAGACTGTGTTAAATTATCATATGATATTGTCTCGTATCTATCACAGGCCCCTGAATTCTATCAAATCAAAATCCTATCATGGCAGATTGTGTAATATGGGCAAATATCATATTGCTGTCCAAAAAAATCAATATTGTATCATTATGAAACCAGTGATTTTCACTCTATAGCTGAACAAAAGTACTGGATAAATTGTTTTTCACAAAGAAATAGTTTCTCCTTAAAGCAGAAAAACAAAAACTGTCTTAAAATCTCAGGTGATTAGAAAGTCAAAATATGACAACACATTCACACACACACACATAAAGGCACAGGTCCACACCTACTGCGCACATGCATAAACGGCGCCCAGGTGAATCATTTCCGGTCTTTTCTGATGACAAATTTTACCAACACCTTTGTGACAATCCAATCAATCAGGGCGTCGGAACTCCTACCCACCCCGCTAGCATGAATGCTATCTCTAGAGGAACTGGGTGATTAGCAGGAGATCAAACATGACTAAACCTACACAGAGCTAACGCACAGAGAGAGCTGAAGAACACAGCACACACACACAGATATGGAGGAGCTAAAAGAAACATCCTCGTCTCTTTCTGTCACTGTTCCTCTCACACACAAACACACTGGGTGTCTATTCTGTGTGTTTTCCTCACTGAATATGAGATACGGTATCATAATGGCTGTATCCTGTTCTTTCATTGCCTTTACAATTTAAAATTGAGATCTGCCTTAGCCAGGGGCAAAAGAAACAAGACTAACACATACGATCCTCTCGATTACACTCTTGTATTTTAGCCAGCTGATTTACAGCAAAGTGCTGTATAATGAAAGTATTCAATAAACGCTGACAATGAAGAATAAAATTGTTTGAATGTAGGTTTAAAGATAAGCTGCCAAGAGGCTGATTGAGGGCAAATATGAGCTATTCTGGATTGTCTCTTAGAAAAAAACACTCAAAGGGGGGGGATGGCAAGGAACGAGAGAGGAGATGAAGACGGGGAGACTGTCAAGTTGGACGGTCATTCATTAGTTCTGCACCTCCCTCCCGCGCTCTGTCTCCTCCCCTGCCTGCGTTTTGCAACGGGTGAATGTTTGACAGATACCAGACACCTGGCCCAGTGGCAGCAATTAGAACCAAACACCAGGTACACAAGGTCACACGGACAGGCTGAGGAGCCAGATACAGCTACTGCAGAGATAGCAAGGGTGAATAAAGGCGAGGGAGGGGTGCAAAACAAATAAAAGCTCCCCCCATCTCATGATTGTAAATGCATTTGACCCCCACCCCCCACCCTGCTTTAAGGCACACTTGGCCCTTCACCCCTCCTGTCCCCCTCCTTAAAACACTTCTTTAGTCAGACTCCCCCGCCATAAATATTCCTGAACCAAAGAGCTGAGCACACTTTATCACAGAGGTCTGCAGCTAGTCTGTAGATTCAGCATTAAATGCTCGAAAGGCTGAATGTAAACAACTGTGGCATAATGTAAAGACATTCATTTACTTCAAGTCATTCTTACCTTATTGGTTGCCTAATTAAATACAGTTAACCTTTTAATACCCAATGTGGGACACTAGCAGTCTGTGGAACTTGATAAGTTACATGAAAATGAAAGTGTACTGGGGGGAGCGGGATCCGCTGGGACACTTTTTTATCAGCACAAAATAACCTTCCATTATTCACAGACTACTCAAACAGTAATGACAGAAATGCGATCCCTAAACAAAAACAGGCATCTGCTATCAGTTTATCAAGTTTTTTTTATAGAGCCCAACCATAATATAAAAGGCACAATTTTCTTAAATGTACAAGGACTGGGGACAGTGGATATGGTCAGTTGAGACACCTTATTCTGGGCTAAAAAATATATCATTTAAATTAGGGGGAAAAATGCATCCTAAATTCTATTTATAATGGCACTTGTCCACACATTCTTTGAGAAAGAAAAAAATTAAAACCTTTGTAAAAATTATTATATTCTCATAAATTCCCCTATGCAGCAGTTTTTTAAAGGGGGCAACATAGGGTTTCTGACTGGTTGCCTTTGAGTAAACATCAGTGACTTCACACTGGGTCCTATTCAATTAGGAAAAGCCTTTGTCTTGTTTCGTCGGCTTTGTGTTGATTTGTAACAAGATAGGAAATTAAACAGTGCTCTACAAACTGCCGCGAGTAACTATCCCAACTGTCCCAGGGAGGAGAGCAGGTTCAGCAGGCATGTGGCTGCAAGGTGAACGGCATAGGCATAATTGCTTTCTAACTTGCCAAAAAAGTCACTGTCACAACTGTCCTACTCTCCCAACAGAGCCTGCTCTCCCCTACAAATATTGATATAGATAGAGGATTTCTTTTCTTTTTTCATCATGGTCATTTTTAGAAAGATTTCCATGTCATGAAAATAAAACATGGCGGAGTACTTGACAAAACATGATGTCACACTGACAGTGCTATCAGTTTGTTAACAGCAAATGTCCAAATACATCACAATCAAAAACAGTAATTTAGATTGGGAGATTATTGAAGGTGAAATATCAACTGTGCGTGCTAGACTTGAGCTCTGTGTGTGTGTGTGTGTGTGTATGTGTGTGTGTGTGTGTGTAAAAAAAAACCCACTAAATTTACCAAAGTTGATTCCTTCTAATTTAAAAGATAATAACAATCAGAAAACTTCATGTAAGTTGCACTGTAGCATAGAGGTGATACAGATAGTCCATTGATCAATTAGTTTACCAAGCCAACTTTTGTAAATGATTACTTGTTGAAGTGTTTCTCTTCCTGGTTGTGAGGATTGCTGCCCTTGTCTGTTTTGTATCATGTAAAATGAATATCTTTGGACTGTTGGTCAGACAAACCGAGATATTTAAAGATGTGTAATGTTCTATCCTTTACTATTTTAGTACAATTAATTGATTACTTGACAAAAGAAGAACTAATAGATTATAAAAACGCTGAAAATTAAGTAAAAATCATTGTGCATTGCAGGCTAGTTTTCTGTCATGTCACAAAGGATTTGTCCTTCCCCACAATGAGGGCGACACTCCTCGAAAAGCGTACTCCCACAGAATGTATAATCACAGGAGGTGATGAGAGCGTGAGGGAGAAAGAAGGAAAAAAGCAACAGAGACACAGAAGCAGTCCTCTCCTCCTCTCAGTGTTTATCTCTCTATCTGCCGTCCTCCACCTCCCCTACAAACAAACGCACCCACTGCTCTGACGAAGCCAGCACAAGAGTTAACAGAGAAGCTGTGGTGGAGCTGTTGGCTCTATCAGCCGGCCTCATTTCTCTCATCTCTAACCACACCGTCAGGCCATTTGGTGGGAAAGTGAGAACAGCCACAGGTGCCTGAACTCCCTCCTCACAATCTCCACGTCTCTGTCAGGGTTAGAAATAAAGGCTTTTATACTGAGATGGTTTTCATAATGAAACAGCAAAATCAGACAGCTGCAATTTTCTTTGAACAAAAAGCCCTCACTGCCTTGCTTGGAGAAAAAAGGTTTTTAAAGCAGTGACTTGTGCCTATGATTGCTCTTTAGTGCATGTCCATGGTTTGCTTTGTGATGGCTGGAACTTTCACAAAAAGGCAACACACTTAGAGATGAAATTATCTTTTGTGAAATATGGAGTTGTAAATTTTAGGTTGAGGGTACTTTTCAAACCCTGCTGACTCAGACACACAGCTGGGTGACACAGTGGGTGATTCCTGGAGACTTGAAAGTGTCGTGTGACATCTGTTTTTCTCATTTATCTTCTAACCACCCTTCTTCACCTTTGTTTGATGTCTTTTTTTAGTGTGTGTGGAGAGGTTTGGGGTGGGCAGAGGAAACATTTGGGGGTAAAACAGGCTAGGGAAAAAGGTAGGAGGAGGACTGTAGACCTACTTCCTGACGTCATGACTGCTGCATCTGTCACCAGTAAAAACAACAAAAAAGTTGTCATCTGTGAGTCCCTGAAGCCTTCTGCCATCTCGCTCTCGCTCTCTCTCTCTCTCTCTCTATCTCTCTCTCTCTCTTCTCTGCATCCTCCTGTCAATGCACATCTCCATATAACCCCCTTCATTCCTCTCCCCCGCGTCTCTCTTTCAGACTCTCTATTTAAACCACTGGATTGTTGGATTTGTGTGTGACATAACAGAGCCACGGTGGCCGCCCCGGTGTAATCCCTAGTCCGAATCTCCCCTCCACTCGCTTCCTATGGCCCCAAAGTTATGAGAAAACAAAGTGAAACAAGGGGAGGGTGAATATTTACTGCAGATCGAGAGCAACTGTTTGACTCTGAATCCCAGCTGCAATGCAAGGATTCATTAAGGCAGCAGACAAAGAGGCCAAGTCGGGGCACAGTGAGGGTTAATCCACCCCGCGTTTCTTCACAACGCCCTGGCTTTCGCCCTCTGTCGGCCGAGGGGACAGAGGTATTTACGCCGCCTGTCACCCTATCCCCCCTCATCCTCTCTCTGGTTCTGTCTGTGCTTAGAGCCCTCGGCCGTACCTTTCATCCAGTAATCCAGGCCTATGGGTTCTGAGCAGGCCTAGACATAATTACCCTCCTCGCCCCCAAGGGGCCCTAACGCTCTCTTCTCTCCCTCTCTTTTTTCCTATTCTCCTCACTCCCTGTTCTTTTATTACACAATCTTAATCATCAACTTTTCTCTTGGCAGTAATCATTAAAAAGCCACGTCAACCTCCATAACCCCGGCAGCATGAACTCTGTGTCGAACATGGCAGGATTTCACTTTCTCTCCCTGTATTTTTCCCTCACCCCCTCGGCCGATCGATGGGGCTAAATTAAAGCAACTGATCTTTCTCTCTCTCTGCTCCACAAAGAAAGGGAAGACAAGGAAAAAGGCAAAATAAGAGGCACCGCAGGGGCATTTTGGAAGGAGGGATGGCTGGAGGAAGAGGGAGGGCACTGTTATACGACATTCAGCACAAGGCCTCGTCAGTCATTCATGATGGACTTGCATCTTTATGCCCCCCCCCCCCCCCCCCCCCGCCACACCAAC
>NC_065512.1:39473001-39511272 GCF_006386435.1 Epinephelus moara
CACACACACACACACACACACTCGCTCTCTCTCTCTCTAACCCCCTACATTCACAAAAGGACCCACAGAGGTGCCCCCGTCACTGCCCGGTCACAAAGGGCCTTTGGGCTTCTATGTAATCTCTTAATGAACTGCAGTGGAAGAGAGGGAGCGCTCCTTTTACATAAACCATGTAAAGCAGGCCTCTCTTTTGTTTCTCCCTCCCAACTACAAAATGGATTACCAGAAGAAGGAGTGTGTGTGTGTGTGTGTGTGTGTGTGTGTGTGTGTGTGTGTGTGTGTGTGTCTGTGTCTGTGTGTCTGTGTGTGTGTGTGTGTGTGTGTGTTGGGGAGATTGGGAGGATGAGGAGGGTTGGTGGGGTCATTCTCTCTTTTTAGGAGGTTCATGCATAAGGGCAGTAAAGAAGTAAAGCACAAAAAACAATGAGGTTCAATCGACACAGCCATGGGCCCTGGGGAGGGATTTTTTTTTCTGATAGATGCACACACTTTTGGTACACACACACACAGTGAGAGAGAGAGAGCCTAGCTGTTTCTTTATCCTCTCCCCCGGCCGACACACACAAAGGCATTAGACTGGCCCGCAGCATTCACATTTCTAACATTCATCCTTCCTTGAATAGTCAAAGAGGAGGACTAACACAAACTCAAAGAGAGACGCAGAGGCAGGGACAACTTGGGCTGTTGAGCATATTGCTGACCTGCTGCATAAAGATATTCACGCTTCGGGGTTCTCTGTTACCGAGGAGGAATAAGTGACACACAGGCATGAGGACTTTCAACAAGCTGTGAAAGGGGATAATACACTCACAGGAGAGTTATTTATCAGACATTAGCTGGGTGGAAAATGAGATGTACGCGTTCCATCCTGATCTCAAACTTTAACTAACTTGTCTGCTCTTCCTCATCCTTTGGTAATGAGTAATAAGGAGAATCAATAAGAAAAAAAAAGAAAGCTGAAGTCCTTTGTGTGAAATGACCCACATTTGTTCAGCCTGCATGAAACAGTTTACATTTGATTTTAGCCAGAGAACTTGAACTCCAAACTGAAGTTATTGTTCTCGCTCTGCTCCAAAAAGAGGCAGCTTACAAAGGGGCCTTTAGCCTAAAGAGAAAGAGGTTAGCGGTCACACAATGATATCACTCTCTGGCCTTTTACCTCTGAACTCCTCACCCAGACAGAACGCAAAGAATGCGCACATGCACGCACTAATTCCGCGGAATGCCCGCTGCATTTGTGGCAGCCCAAGACCTATACTTGCTCTGAGGGTGGACGTGCTCCTTTTTTTTTCTTTTTTTTCCCCACTCCTTTTCAAAATCAAAAGTGACGGGCCAAGTGAAATGACACACTCATTTGGGAGAGCCGTAGCTCCAAAATGGAGAAGGTTTCATGTTCTGGCTCTGTAAGAAAGACATTTTTAAAGAACAAAATGACTTGATGGGTGATCCCTATATAGAAACAAAGCTTCACTAGGAAGCAAGCAAACTGAACTACTATATATATACATATATATATATATATATATATATATATATATATATATAAATGTCTTGGTAGTGTTTATATTTGCTGTCACTTTGCATTGGTTTCAGACTAAAATAAGCATTTTGGGGTGCTTTGTCGTCACCATCTCTCAAATAAGACCAAATGGTCATCAAATGGAACTAAGAAAAAGAAAAAGCTATAGGCAGTGGCCTAAACGTAACTCAGTACATTTAGAACAGACACACAGTAGCACAGTGCCATTGGGGCTGCAATATAGGTGTGCAAAGTGTCGTTTGTGCGGCATCTGTTTTAAAACGAGGTAAAGGTATAAACGAGTGCGTCACTGGATCAAGTCAGGATTCTAACGCGTCGAACACAGATGGCCGTGGCAGTCAAGAGGCTAGAAGGCCAAGCATACTGCATATAGAAAACCAGAGCTCTGTTCCGCAGCAAATCCTCCACATCTACTGAGGTGCATGACACAAGAGGCAAACAAGGCCCGAGTGCGCACACCACAAGTTAATGTTCATGTCCAGCACTTAAAGGCCACGCAACAAAAGACACCTGTTAAACCATCATAACGTCTCCATTTTGTGTGTGTGTGTGTGTGTGTGTGTGTGTGTGTGTGTGTGTGTATGTGTGTGGGTGTGGGTGTGTGTGTGTGTGTGTGTGTGTGTGTGTGTTTGAGTGAGGATAGACAGGAGACAGAGAGGGAGAGGGGCTTTCTAGCTGCATCAGAGCCAAAAGCTGAATTATTGAGCGACTTGGAGTTCGGCCGTGACGAAACGGCCTCAAAGAGGGGCGCCCCCCGCCGGGCTGAGACCAGGGGTGTAGAGGGGGAGAAAGACACCTTTTTATTTGCAGAAAAGAGTTTAACCGCCTTTCTTGGCCTGTGGGAATATTTAGGAGGCAGATGGAGGGTGTAGATTATTTCAGATTGCTGAATGTGATATACAAAGAGGCAGGAAGACGGGTATTTGGATCTTCTGGGGCCCGTGTTTGTTCGCCTTATTTCCTGATAATCACCCACCAGTGGTCATAGCTAATACACTATTTTTGAAAGACATACACACAAGTGTACGGGACATCCTAGCATTCCCACTCCGCTGTTGTGACGCTTTTATCTCTGTGAGGAGCCAGAAATGGTTGTAAATGGTTGGAGCGGGGTTGTTAGGGCGCACAACTGTCCATTACAAGTTTTTGTCTCATCAACCATATTTTCAGTATAATCCGCCCTAAAATTGGGCCCATTGCTCAGTTAATTAGTTAATAATTTCCACACAAAGTGTTGGAAGCGCAGTAGAGCATCAGAGGCCCGGTGCGTCCCACAAGCTTCATGAAGCCTCCGCCTCGTCACGTTAAGCACAACAAGGATTCATTTCTCTTCCCTCTCTCATTAATATTATCTTCATTACGGAGGATAAAACAAATAACATCCAATATTTGATCCCGTTGAAACACAACTGCGAGAGAATAAACGGGCCTGCTAATGAGCTCAATACAGCTTCAAAGCAGCTCTGCTGTTCTTAATTGATTCGGACCTGTTATAGTCAGATATGAATTATAATGCGCCTTGACGAAGTTATTACTGACCGGGGAAGCGAAGCGTAAAGTTACCTCCAAAATAATTCGCTCCAAACAATCACAATAAGCCACAGATGTGACTAAATCCACAGAAATATGACAATAAACAACAAATTATACATGAACCACACAAACTACTGGGCTGTTTCCTTCTCGGGCGGGTTTAAGTGCATCATAACGCACGGCCGAGCGGGCCCTCGCCGTCCACTGCGCGTAAATATTCCCCAACGGCGACAAGACACACAGTAAATCTATCAGTTAAGCAGCAAAGCAATAAACACAGCTAAATGCAGTTTCCTCTATCTTGACAGGCGTTTTGGGTGATGGCTTCATCATTTTAGGCGTGTGGTTAACCCCCATACTCAGTAGGTAATACAAACCTAAACTCAGCTCAAAAATTGAGTTGAGATACAGAGCGAGTATAGATCGATTTAAGATTTGTACGGATCACGAAGGTTCTCTGGGAGAGGCACAATACAGATAACAAATAAACTGTATTGTAGAACAAAATCTTACTTTCGAGACGCGATTCCAACAGATCGCCTCGGCGTGTTGTCGTGGAAAAGGACTGCGAGAAAAACAGGCGATGATAAATTCAACATTTTTAATCACGCTACTCTGGGAGCTCTTTGTTCCACTCAATGTGTGCTGAATCCAAGATTTGTTTCTGTAAAACTGCCTTATATTAACTCGTGTTATTTAACGCATATAAACCACGGGTGGTAAGCAAGCAAACATTAAATTGTGTGATTTTTCAACGGAGTCTGGCATGAAAATGTCGCCACACGGGAGAGCGTACGGCACTACGGGGGCCAGTAATCAGCGCGGCTTGTGCTCCACTTACTTGGTATTTGTTGTGTTCCAGTAGATGGACTCCAGGATGAGCGCCCGGCACAAGTCCACTTTGAAGGCAATAAACAAAACTCCAAAATAATATCTCCACATAGAGTCCCCCATGGTTAGCCTGCGCGCCTCCGGTTGGGTGCACAATCTTTCTCAAAATAACCAAATATGTCCACAAAAATAAATCAGGGGACAAGCGCTCCAGAAAAGGCTGACCGCGGCAATTTCTTCACCTTATATCCCGATCCACTGGGGATGCGCATGGACCACAAACCGCGATCAGACGTACTAGAGCATCTCCAGATGGGAGACCTGCTCCAAAAACCAAAAGGCGCACGGCAGTAGTTCATTCAGCTTACAGTGGGTTTGTATTCTCCCCTGTTCAGAGCGCAGACTTCACCCCGCTGTAATACATCCCTCAGAGAGAAAAAGTGTTGGTGTCCGCTGTGGGCCGGGCGGCAGATGGAAATCAATACAAATATAAATCCCCCTGCGTTATAGTCCAGCAGTGCACGCCAAAAAATCCAGATCTGCAGCGGAGAAAAGGACAGTGATGGCTGGTGGTGGAATGGTGAGATATTCCCCTTTCAGCTGGTGGTGCTGCTGCTGGTGGTGGTGAGCAACAAACTGTGGGTGACAGCAGCAGAAAAATGAGAAGGGCGAAACAATGAGGTCGGATGGTCAAAATTAAGAAAATGATCAAATATGAGAATGAAAGAAATCAAAGGAGCTGGAATGGAAGTTCTCATACTATAGGTCCCCAACAAGTGCTGCGGCTGAATCCTACAGATCCGTCCCAAACGCCCCGCAGACAACGTAGGGATGATGCCTCTGCGCTGCTCCGAAACCTGGATGGAAAGTAACTGCAAGGGACCGCGACTGGGAATATTTGGTGGAGCTGGTTTTGCCCAGGCCCCGCCCCCCGCTGCCGCTGATTGGTCCCTCGGCGGGGAAGTCAATCGGAGCTCTGCTGTCAGTCAGCGAGGGCAACTGGTTCAGTACGGTGACTAGCGGTGAGCAAAATGGGGAAAAATTACAGCTGAATTCTTCTTTTGTCAGCAGGCAGGTAGATGACTTGAAAATGCATACATTTATTTTTTTCCAATTATAACAATAAAACTGTCACATGCCTGCCTGATATTACATAGGCTATTACAAATATATATAATTAGTCCAATAATAGGACACAAAATGACTATGAAGGGGAATTCCCCTACAATTAAAACACAATATGACACTCCTCACCTCTAAAGATCAGAGCGGCTTGACAAACAGCCCAGACTTCATGTAAATTAATCGCGTTTTTACTCCTCATAAAAGCCTTACAGCCCCCACACAACGAATAACGCGCACTTCTCGCGTGTTTATAGTTTCTTTGGATAGTCTCATAATGAAAACAACGAGAAAACATTTGTTCCCATAAGGCTCATAGACACGACTGTATTGAGCCACAGTGCTGCTGTATGTGTCTCCATTGAGAGCGCTTTATTGCACTTCAAGTTTTTCCGAAGGACACGAGCGCCCACTAGCGGAAAAATCGCTCCAGAGACAGCCGAGGAAAGACACAAACCATTAAATTATGTTTCATTTTACATCAAAATGAAATAAAAAAAAATCACACATTAGTGTTTTAATTTATAACAAATAAAATACACAATTATAGTACTCAAAACAGATATTATTTCTTAACACAAAGGTGTTTTTTTGTTTGTTTGTTTTTTTGTCTTTTACTGGAGGCTTTCCCCAGTGAACAAAAATATTCAGTAATTATCAGTTACATTATTGGACCTAGTATCGTGGTGTGTAACTGCTTCCCGAGCTATTATAACATTATTTTAACAAACATTAAAGTTCCTTCAAAGCCTAATTAAAATGACCCACACTCACACTTTAAGCAAACACTGAATATTTAGTGAATGACATATAATTTAACGCACACACACACACACACACACACACACACACACACACACACACACACCTCTGACAGTTTACAACTCCTCGAATGTAACGTGTGAAGTCTTGACACTTTTTAAGGACTTAATTCGATCAGGGCGTTTTCTTTCACTGTGGATTACGGCTGTTTGCTTAGTTGATAATCAAGCTGATATAACACCGGACAGATAATTGCAGAGTCCGATCCCACTGCTCTGTTTCCCCAGCCTGGAATAAACACAGAGAGGGGCACAGGCTTGCACCACAGACTGCATGTTTATTGCAGTAGCGTGAACGTTACATTAATTTAATTCAAAGACAGGTTAAAGCAAAGGCCAGCGAATGGATTAGATTAACAAGACTGACACGCGCGGTCTAGTGCGCACGGTCCTGCCCAACCTTTTTTTTAAATATTTAAGTGTTTCGGTTTCTTTACGCCTGGAGGAAAGATCCCCCAGATAGTTGCAGAATATTTTATTTATTTTATGATTTTACGATTTATAATGTGTAAGACGTTTTCAGACAGATGTGAATGTCCGGATGTTGAGACAAGTTGAGTTTTTGTTTTCTCCACCTGGTCATCTAAAAAAAGTTTTAAAGTTGATCTTAAAATGTATTTTTATTGTTTGTTTGTTTGTTTGTTTGTTTTCTTTCTCACCGTAAAATATTCCTAAAACATGCCTATTCTTGTACTCATGTAGAATGTCTGTGGCAAAAGGTTCCACTTTCTGAACTGCAAATTGTGATAACTCAAAATTAATTATTTTTAATGTCTTGTAAAGTTGGCTGATTGTGTCATAAATGTATTATTTGAGTGGGAAAAAGTGTGGATGACAGCGCAGAGGAAGTGTGGAGTTTCTTTATTTTTAAATGTCTTCCTTCCTGCCTCTGTGGGGCTGAAACAAGTCAGTCAACCCGCCGGGCAGTGATGGCTGTGGAGCGTCTCTCCCGGAGATCAGTCCGGCTGACACGACAACCGGGACACACACACACACACACACACACACACACACACACACACACACACACTGTGAATCTTTCACAATTACAGCAAAGTAGTTTGGACGGGACTTTATTGTTCCAACAATGTCAAAAGAAAGATTAAATGGAAATCTTCCTGCAGACAGACAGAATGAATAATTATTTAAAATCAGTGCAAAAAGTTTGAGAAGGTCTCAGTTTGCATTGAAAGTAAACTTAAAAGAACTTGAGCAATACACATAGTATTCATATTAAACAGCTCAAACTGATCTTCGACCAACAAAGGTAGCCTAAACGCACCCCCACCCCAAATAGCCTACCATTTAGAATTCTCTCTAAAACTGTTTCGAGGGGAAAAACGTTTTTCAGAGCCAGCTGTTTTTGTACCAACTACAATTCCTCCTTGTTATAATAATTGGACTTGTATGCAATGAGCTGCGCGGAGCTGACAGAGACCGGCAGGAGCGGGACAGGGAGCTCACAGGCCGCGGGACGGTGGAGCTGTTTCTTCCACGGTGTACCGGAGCGGGCTGGGCTGGGCACCGGAGGACCTCTCACCGATAATCAGACGGGTGTCGGGTGATGGACTACGTGGTGTATTTTCTAAACTGCAGACAACTTAACACGCGGGTCACAAATGTTGACATGAATCTAACTTCATGAGAGAGGTATAGAAATAATCAGCAATGTTGCTACTCTGTTCTAGGTAAACAAGTTAGTCTGGTGCCCCGAGTTTAATCAGCCAATAGGAACTGATCTTCACTTATCAGAGGAGAGAGGCGGCTGGGGTGTGACTTTGTTTTTTTACCCTTCCAAAGCTACAAATATTTTTCCTTGAACCTCCCTGAGTGACTGGCAGAGAATGTATGACCCTAGAGTTGAAAAAAGAAAACAGTTTTGACTGTTATTGTGCATGCTGGTAAGTTCTTGCACATGGTTAACTTTGGCCAAATTTTAAATGACATGCAGAATAATAATTTGATAATAATTTGATGAAATGTCAGTATGTAAAAAAGAAAAAAACATCTGAGCTTAAAATACTGTGTCCAAGAACCGTCAGAAATTTGAAAATCCAACGCTAATTTCTGTTTTACAGTTTCTGGCTATGATAAATAGTGTAATTTTGGCAATTCTAAAGAAAACATACCTTTGTTTTCTTTCAAATCTGCAAAAAATAAATACAACTATTAGGACAACTACAACCAAACAACCAATTTAAATTTGTATGCCCCTCCCCTAAGACAGAATAACCTCAAGAAATTATTTAGTATCCCCCCCCCCCCCCTTTTGCACCACACCCTCTGCCCTCATAAGCACAGAACAGTCCCTTACTTTAACAACTTCAGAATATTATTTACTTTCACAATTACACTTCAAGTGCAAAATGACATATTGACATATTTTTTAATTGCAAGACAAAATACAACACACTTTTAAAATAACTTGATTAGTTATGATTATGATTACAGCTGCTAATTACTATTTTGGATGGCAGTGTGTGGTTTAATCACATGTCAATATATGTTATACCAATGTCTTGGGGTAGAGTGATTCCCCAATATATAATTCCTCCCTTGATGAAATCCGTTTGTATTTGCACTGGCCATTTTAATAATGCAATAAACAGCAGAATGAGGCCGCGCCTGCTGAACTCACGGTCGGTTAGCAGTGATCTCAGTCTTTGTCACGTCAGCCTTCACTTTCTGGAAACAAACCAGCAGCTGCACAAGTCTCAAACTGGAGCTGCCAACTCATTAGACGCTATTATTACAGGGATTTGGTTAACTTGACATTGATGTATTGGTCCCGCACGGCCCAAGGGTAGAAAATGGATCGTAGTGTGCAATAACCCGCTGACAAAACCTAAGACGCTGCCAGAAATGCCATTAAAGTTTGTCATTGACCAGGTCAAATGACTTCTTATTTAAAACAATTGTGTGAAGTGACTTCAGTTTGAATTAAGGCCATGTCAGAGAGAAACTGAACTCATTTGGAAGAGCTTGAACCCTTGATGAAACCAATTTTAAGTAAAGTTAATCCTGGTAAACTGAGTTCAGATCGGTTTACTCTGCACTTATTTTTAGTTTAACCCTTGGTGAATAACTCGAGTGGCTTAAGATCATCACAGACACACACACACATCAGTGGAGGCATTCAATGGATTTATTGAACTGTCCAGTCCCTTGACAATTGGGGAAAATTACACGACAAATTCAAAATCCCACAACATAAAAAGTCATTATACCCACCTGAGGTCAGCTCGTCAGTCACAACCACATACTTTCGCATGCAGGCACACATGCACACACACTCGCTCATTCACTCATGCACACTCACACTGCTGCTGACCTCAAACCTTATCTTACCTGAACTTGTCCATCCTACACGAATCAAGACTTACCAAGTGAGGTGCCTTGCCAAGTTAATTTACTACAACAAAACTCAGGGACAGAACACCAACTGTGTGGTTGGGTGTTTTCATACCATTCACTGTTTTCACTTAAGAGTCTGATAAAACAAAACTCAAGTATTTACCATTACTGTCACTTTTTGTTTTCTAACTGTGGATCCAATTTATAACACAATCTTAACATAGGTAGGAGGAGGAGTGGGACTCAGCACATCACAGCAAGGCTAATAAAATTACATCATACATGAAAATGTCCACTCTCCTCCATTACCCACAGGCCCCATTGCTGTAGAAGAGACACATATTCTGCTGTAGGTTTGTGGTTCAGTCATGGGCAGCTTGGGAGTCGAAGCTGAGCTCCCCTGCACTGCAGTGACTTCAAATCTAACGCAAGCTTTACATTTCCTCTCAGGTCGACATGCTGCTGTCATTTAGGAAAAAAAATGATGGAGATGGCAGACAGAGCTGGAGCAGGAAAGAGAGATGCTGTGGATTTATATGGTGAATGCAGCTTATGGGCAAAGGAAGTAAGATAGGTGGAAGACACAAACCTGTCAGCTGGACGGGAAGTGAACTGTGCTTTTAAAGGCTTGGCTGTGATTTGTTACCACTGCGTCAGCCATTTTAGGAACCTTATTTTAAAAAAACAACCAAAAAAAAAAAAAAACAGGAAAACCACAGGCCAACTCCCAAGCTGCACACAAGCTTTTACAGTAGACTGAACTAGACAAAGTCACACATACTCTTCTATATCAGGGACTGGCATTCTATTGTTGTTTGCTGGCTGTGAAGACATGTAAGAAGAGCACAGGCGTACAGTTACTCGCTGTTACACCAGAGTTAAGACTTACAGGGCGAGGGACATGTTATAGCATTCTACATCAAAAGTTCAAGTTCCCTAAAAAATGAAAAAAAAACAAAACAAAAAAAAAACACAAACAAGTCATCTGTGCGGTGGGGATGAAGAAGGATGGAGGGAAGTAATCAGGTCCTTCAAGGTTGAATAGCTGCCTCCTCTTCAAGGCCGGGAAGGACAACATAGGCCTTTAACAGAGACGAGCAAGTTTACACACCAGGTTGCACCCCATTCCTCGGCCTTCCTTCAGCACTTCCAAAACGAAGCGAGCGTTTCACAGAGGAGGAGGGGGAGGGGGGTCGAATGATGAGGAGGGAGAGCTGGGTGGGGATGAAGGCAGGGTGTGATGTGTGGACGAAGGGGGAAGCAGTCTCATTCGGTGGCCTTGAGGGAGAAGGAGAGCTTGGGCCTGGACTTGCCCTTGCCGAGGATGATTTTCTGCTCCTCCTTCTGCTGCCTTTGACGGTCCTGCTCCAGCTTCATGCGTTCCTCATGAATCTTTCTCTGCTCCTCTACAATTCGCAACTGCTCCTCAGCCTGTCGGACATGAAAAGCAAGCAGGAACAATAAGGTCAGACAAGGACACAAAACTGTATTTTACAGGCCAAGTGCCCACAAACTGCTGACATCATCTTTATACCCCTGTAAGATCAAGTATCACACTGCCCACCTCACTTTTCTTTCTTCTTTTTTTTTTGGGGGGTGTGGCTGTCCAAATCAAGCCTGAATCAAATAAACACTGCTTTACAAATTAGTCAGACTAAAGCTTATACAGCCAGCAGGAAAGAAAAGCCACTGGATTTCTAACCAAGGCTGATAACCATCAATTCAAAGCCACTCCATAGAAGTGGTTCTTGCCAAAGGACTATTAAGTTATTTGGTCATGTTGTGGTGTGGTGTGGTGAAAGCCTTGAGGTCTCAATCAGTGAATCAGAGATTTGGAATTAAAGACACATAAGTGACATTAAAACCAGACATGACGTGTGTCGGTTTTTCTTACTGCTCGTAGAAGTGACATTATTTATCACTGGATGTGATCAGGAAACTTAAATTTCAAAACAAAAAACTAATTGGTAGGTATCGATATGATGCAAACATTAAAAGTGAATCAAGGAAGAAAACCCCATTCTTGTGTGGTTATGTTACAAAAACATTTCACATTTAAGTGTAAGTGCTGCGTTAAAAGGGAATTAATGTGCGCTTGTCATTTCGTATGTGATCAAGGCAACAAATTACAATTAAATGGAAAGTTATGCATTTGACTGAAATGGGACGAATATGTCCAGTAGCTGGCAGAAAAGCTGGCAGCTGTGCTGTTCACAGAGCAGGGCGTACCAGCTTGGCCTGAGCATCGGCGATCTTGCGGTTATTCTCCTCCAGGATTTTTTCCAGCTCCTCCCGCTTAGATTTTTCTTCCTCCTAGACGGGTGACACGGTGCCATGTTAGCGCACGAACAGGCTAGAGCCACAAAGCACTTTCTGTACATACATACACATGCTTTCCCTCTAATTGTCACACACGCTTGCCACCAGTACGCACACACGCACACACACAACTTACTCATTACACCACAGAGAAGTTTGTTTAGCCTCTCGCTCATGACCACACTGTGGCATTCTTTGCAGTCAGCCTGAATTGTTTTAAAAATACAAAGAGGGGGCAAAAAGCATAAAGAAACTGTGGGGGAAAAATGAACCCGCTAGTTTTTGTTCCCTCCCTCTACAGCCGTTAACACCCTCCTAGAAAAATTAAAAGCTAAGCCACACCTAGGGTATTATTGTGAAAGACATTAAAATTTAAACAAGAATTGAAAAAGGGGGAAACCCACTCATCACACTCATAAATAGAAGACAGATATAAATGACAGACAATACAATCTAGAGGAAAATACAATTGCTGATTTTTTTAACATCATTATAAGCAAGAGAAAAAAAGGATACAAATAAAGGAGGGAATAGTTTTGGCTCACCAATGCACGTATACCTACGCATTTTCCTTGCCTGTGTACCTACACAACTGGTGAAAGCATTCGGCATTTAACGGTTGAATATTTACTGTCTCGTCCGGACTGTGTGGCCCCTGCAGAGACAGAGAAGCGCTCCTGGGGTGGGTGGGTGGGTGGGTAGGTATGGGGGGGATTCTGCCATACCGCGCCGGCAGCATTCCTCTTTATAACTCTGATCTCTGTACTGCTTAGCCTGCAGCCACAGCTCCCATTCATTTTTAGTGTTTTTTTTTCCTTTCGTCTTTACAGTGGCTCAGTCCCCACTGAGACCATAGCAGAGTGAAGGAGAGTACAGTACAAAGTGGTGTCTGTGTGTGCTCAAGGAAGGACCGCACCATGGTACACTTACAGTACAGGACACAAGTCACAAGTGAGCTGAAAGGCTGCAGGCCAGCTCAGGTCAAGTGCTAGTTAGGAAGTTGGTAAGTTGTGTTTCCAAAATAAAAACAACACAAATGTATTTACAGATAACAATATCAATCTTAGCAGCAACCCTATAGGAGAAGCAAGTCATGAGTACAAAACACAGTACATTTGTTTTTCTAGGGAGAAAAAGCTTTTAACTGTATAAAATAAGGAATATTAGAAATATATTAACAGATCAAAGGTTAGACCAGAGATAGTTAACCTTGTCAAACAGGAAACAGGAAATGTAGTGGTCCATCTTTATGTATCCAAGAGCAGATGTTGTCAAACAGAAGATTCTCAAAACAAGGATTGTTAAAGAGAAAGTAAGGGGTGATAAAGAAAACCTGTACAGGACAAACTGTCTGTGAATTAAACAAATCTGATAAACATTTCTACACATCAAGTTTGATTTCAAATGTCAGTGTAACAGAGACAGAAAATCTCCACAAGAGTTACGACAGTGGGGGCACCTAGCTAAAGCTTCATCAGCTGAATGCTGTAGGGCTGACCTGGACCTTTTGGTTATTAAATGGCCTCGCTAGTTTTACCGGTCTCATCAATCAACAGTGTGTAAGATTGAGAGTGGGAGATTTAGAAAGAAAAGGGTGGTAGCATACAGACAGAGCAGAAGGCAGGAGAGGGGTGACGGACTAAGCCCACGTAGGTAAAGGAGGCATGCTCGGACTACATTTCTCACCCTATTAGTACCGAGCCACTGGCTGCTCCCTGTGCTAGTCAGGGTCACTAGGCTTGAGCTGGCTTTCTCATTCACAAAACAATACTGTAATGTAAACAAACCCCCTTTTCTTAATGAAGCCTTGGGAGGTGGTGCACAGGGGCTGTCAGACAGTTGCCTACCCTTACTCTTTAAAGAGTTCTAAGTAGTGCATAATAACAATTGTTAAAAAGTTGGGCTTATCAGAACTCAAACTACAGCCAGGTTAATCCCATGCATAAAAAAACTATACTTTTTCTAAAAAGTTGATATAAACTAGTTGTTAATTTTAGGAATTTGGGAAAAGTTTAGAAATGGCCAGTGATGAACAGAGGCGGTGAATGTAAACAGTAGTGTCATCTTAAAAAAGAGAGCTCTTTATTACATATATACACAAAGATGCTAGCAAATATGAAAAGTAAAAGATTGAGCCGAACCAGGGAAAAAAAAGAACAGAAAAGTGTTGTAACCCTGCCATGGCAAAACTCTCACTGGCAAGTTAGGAAATCCCTTCAAGATGCCAAAATTAATGGTGGCTGTAGTCACATTTCAACTTTCAAGTATGAAACAGGCAGTTGACATCCTTAAAGACTAAATTGCCGCTTCAGTTCCAGCTGTTAGGAATTCAAATTCCCATACTTTTAGCTTCTTGGTGCAAAATCTGTTAAGTGGCTGCGAGAAAATAAAGGATTTGAATTGCAGGAGATGTGACTGTGTGCACATTGTATACAGTTCCAATATTTTGATTAATTTGTGCCCTTGTGAGTAATGTGCACTTAAGTTCATGCACAAAGTTTCTCATCTCTCATATCTGAAATTGTAAGAAATGACCATATAAAGATTTACAGGGACTCTTAATGTTTAAAAAATCTGCCAAGTTTAACTTCGCTGCCACAACTTCATAGATAAAGAACTACAGGGATGACTTGATAAGTCAAGAGACTGTCAAACTGGCATCATTATTCTCTATATATTTTGTTTTGTATGCAGAAAAATCCTTGGCAAACCTCTATTACCATAAAATACAACCACTTAGACCACTTCCAGGCTCTGCATATACCCTCCCTGCAGTGAAACTTGTACCATGGCTAGATTATATTCTGAAAATTAAACTGGGAGGGGTGGGAGGTCCCTGCACCTCCACTGTCCCCACATCCCATACAAAGGCATCAGTCGGAGGAGGTGACTGGGAGGGAGATGGGAACAGGGGTTAAGGAGTTTTGTAACTATGTAGGGAAAGGAGGGGCTGCGTTCCAAACGACCGAGCGTTACCTCTCTGGCCTTCTGCGCCGCCAACTCTGCCTGTCGCTGTCTCTCCAGCTCCTCCAGCAACTGCCGCTCCATGATGCGCTTTGCCTCCTCAACACGCCGCAACACCTCCCGCTCGATCTCGTCCTTCCGCTTCTCCAGCTCCTCCTCCACCCGCTTAGCCACCAGCTCCTCCACTCGCCGTGCGGTCTCCTCTTCGATCAGCTTCTCCTCGATCTCCTGCTGCCGGCTGGAGGATGGAAGAGAGAAACAGATGAAAGTAGAAATAAGAGCAGACGTGCAGAGGGATGGTTTATGGGATATCTGGGATGAAACTGATCCCACACACTCTATTAAAACTTTATCCGCAATATTGTTTCTTCCTTCCTGTATTTAGCTCAATCAGTGGTCTCTGTCATAGTCATTTAAATTACATGGGGTGTCACTGCAATAAACATTTTTGACTTTGGTTGATAGTGAGTCCAGTGTAGTTTTTCCACTGGTTGGTACAGCATGCTTAAACTGTGTTGTCTTCGTGTACACGTTTTCACTGTGCGCTCACAGCTGGACAGACCACAGAGCCATAATATTGTGGGTCACTGTGGTCACTCCCCATTGAATGCGAGAGCACACGGTTAGGGTGCAGGAGCAGGGCCAGGCCAGATTTAAATAATTTCCCCTCGGGGATCAATAAAGTATTTCTGATTCTGATTCTGATTCTGATTTGTCCTTTTGACAAACAGATTGATTCAGTATGTGTGCTCATGCAAGAAACTGAACAGAAAGTGCAGTTTTTTAAAACTGTCAGGATATTTGGGCATCAGTGGATCTGCTGCTCCCAAGTAACACAGTTTTCCATTAAGGTTTGCTTCACTCCTGCATTTTTGTTCTTGCTTTCATCTTACAGTAACAGTCTAAATGCCTCTCGTCTCTTTTGCTGTGCTATCAAGGTCATTGTCAAGTCTGTCGCTGTATTACAGTGACTGCAAACTAAGAGTTTTGATTTTGCTGTAAATGTATACTGTTGTCTTTAGGGCTGCGCACTGAGACTTCAATCAGTAGTCAGAGGCGCCTCAGTCAGCTGAGGTTCTTCAAGTCCAGCAATCTTTTTTGTTTCTTTTTTACATCAGTGTGCAGTGTACTACTGGACCGGTGTCAGTCCCCAGATTTAGCTGCAGAAAAAGGGCTCTTCATTTTCATGCTGCTACAGGTAGCTGCGGACCCAGACCCAGGGTGAGTGTGAAATGCCTTTCACACTGCCTTTTCAAGGTAAGAATTTTACTGTGTTATGCCGCCTTGCCTTTCTGTAAAAAAAAAAAAAAGATATAATTGCAGAATGGAGGGACAGCGTTGTCTCGCCATTAAGCCAGGATCAGAGGTAGTAACAGTGCTTAAATGACCTCTATATAAGTGGGACAGCTGGCAGGACGGGACCATGGGCAGCCAAGGCGTGACATTTTGACGACTTGTTATGCCACACCACCATGGAAGATTTAGAAAGTAGCTTGTCACAGTTAGCAGCTAACTCAAAGAAGAACAGCCACCAAAAATGTCCCCAGTTGGGAAAACAATGAGGTCCGGGAGCTCCTTACCCTCCGAGCAGAGGACAAGATCAGCTGCCCCATAACAGAGACGGTAAATGATTATTATTGCCACGTTATGCCATTTTTATTATTTAGAAAGTGCTACTGATGCCTATGTTATATATTAAATTAGAGGCAGACACTGTTGTGATACATATCACAGCTGTCATGCCTCTTTTGCTTCTGCAATATCAGCATGCCGTCTAAAATCACATACTAGAGCAACATGATGCCACCGTGGTTTGGTTCTGTGTAAAAATGCAGAGGTGTAAATAGGGGACTTCATAGAGGCCCTATAGTGTGACCTCTGTGTAAAAAGGACTTGAGTGAGACATAGGCAGCTGCCTAGGAAGAAAGGCATTACCCAGTCAGACTCTTGATATAAAAGGTATCTTCTGCTCAGAAGTGATGAGCTTACAGCTCACAGAAACTTAATGCGATACAGTCTCTGGCTTTTGGTTGATATCTAGTACCAGCAAAAAATGCTGTTGCACATCTCTGATCCATTGTTAGCATAGTTGGCAAGCATTAGCTCAGAGGGCTAACTTGGTGTGTTTACTATGTTGCATGAATGTCACTGTAACCCTGAAAAACCCATCAAAGCCCATTCAAACTCGTAATCTCTATATGGAGAAAAGGAACCAAGTCAATTATTCATACTGAGCGGCCAAATCTGATTCGACTGACATTATTCTGAGTCAGGTAAAGCAGTGGTTGTCTTTCCTTGATGTCACACACACACAATTGTCAACTTGTTACACTATGTCTTCAGTCTGAAATAAGATTCATTGGTCTTTTTTTTTTTTTTAATTTCAAGAGAAACCGCTGTTTCATGTCACTTTGCCAGATGAATCAGTCAACTCAAACGCAGTAGAGTGGGCAGATTCAAAGGTCTAGACACAGGCAACTGTTGTCTCACAATGCAATCCAAAAACGAAGATATGAACACAAATGCAAAACATTAAAATAAAATGTGGATGGTGATGAGCTCCAAAAGTAGCCTTCTCACTGACACTGATTAGTGCAAGATTATATTGTTCCTGGAAACCTGTATAACAATTAGTACACAGCTTATACGTACTATACTTTTAGTGTATAGTATGAAATTCGACTTTTTTAGAGTTTGTTAAATGTTGAAAAGGGTGATATGATGAAAGAAGATGCAGTCACAATGAACTGGTGGATGAAAAGCTGCAGGGGAACAGTGCTTACTGCAGATTAGGAAAAGATACAAGAGAGTGCAGTGCTAAGGCTGCCATCCACAGTGCTATCTTGATGTCACGTAAGCTCCAACCTAAAACACATCATCATAAGTATGTAACATTTTTTACCAAGTCATTAACGTGTTAAGAATGAAACCACCCATGTTATGGCCAAATCACAGGTTGGCTACTTGCACAGTCCAGGGGTTCCAAGTGTGTGATTTGACTTACTGTACCACCTTTCTATACCCTGTCGGGATGAATGAGCCTGCAGCAGCAGAATGATGGTTTACTGCAGATGGAAGTCAATTGTCATTCTCTTTACTTACTGAAAATGCTTTTAAATTGTTTTTTTCCCTCCGCTCTGAACAGGAAGCTATTAGGAGTTGGGAGGCGTCTTGTCACATTGCTTCTGGCACAGCTGTAAACACACAACCTACCCTGCCTAGATCTGATTTCGTTCTGTCAGCCACTGGGAAACCAGAGACCATACCCAACCCAGGCCTGAGTCGCTGCTTATCTACCAACTCTCTGTGTCGTGATATTTACATCTGTATACCTGGTTAAGTGGCCCTGTGGCCATTAAGCAGTAAAAAAGAGCCACTCAGGAGGCCAGGGGTGGTGCAGCACCTCAGATCTCAGGTGTCTGCGTGCCTCTGGCTACCACACACACTTTCACAATAGTCGCTTCCCTGTCCAACAGATAGAACCTGCCAGCAGACAATAAACGGGCTGTGGGCATTATGTGTGGCAACCACTGCAGTGTTTTAAGATGCAGAGTAGTGACAGTGTTGCACTTTTATCAGCACCTCATGTAGCAGCAACTTCACTGCTGCAGCAGCTCTTCCAACCAATGATGCAGAGTCAGACACTTTAATGTTTTGATATGAGGAAGAGCACATTGCTGAAAGGCTAATCGACCAACTTAGATACTATAAGCATGGCTTCTTTTCACGCATTCAATATGTAAATTAGTTAAAGTGCCCACAAAATAGCTTGCATAGTCCTTTTTGATTCTGCATTAAGTTTGCTGCAAAAACAGGAAGCTAGGAAGCAACTTTTCGAAAGCCCTTTTTACACTGCCATATTTTCAGTGAATGCTGGGCCGTTTTGCCGGCAAGCTGCGAGCGTTTAGACACACACAGCCGGACTGGCGAGTTGATCTGAGGTGCCCAATTTTCCGCCTCGTAGGGTAGTCATATTGGCGGAAGCCTTTTAGTTTAAACAGACTGAGGCAGCCTTCCGCAACGGGAGGGGCTGTTGATGACTTGTGGGAGGAGCTGTTGATGACGCCACACGTGGATAAACAGGAAACAGCTGCTAGCAGGAATTAGCAAGCAGCTAGTAGCAAGAGGGAAACGCAAACCTGACAGACACTGTAAAGATGAGCAACTGAGGAGACAAGGAGTTGCGCAGCCTCCTTGCCCTCGCAAACAAAGAGGCCATTAACCGTCAGATGACAGGAATGGTGAAGAACGGGCCGACTTATGAGAGAATTGCCGAAGGACTGACCAGCCGCGGCTTCCCTCCCACGTCACTGTTTACATCACACGCTGAGCTACACGTTTTGTTACTTGCTCACGCCCCCCATTGCCCCGAAAAAGGCTAATTCTGTATAAACAAAAGTAAGAAGGCGGCATTTTGCCGTACTCCCCGATTTTGTTTTTATACTGCCAATGCTAAAAAAAGACTGATTGGGCTTTCCTGCAAATTTGCACAATTCCTATCTATAAAGGGCTGAAGATAGTGATTTACATTAACAGTAGCCAGTCTCATGACAGTTTAGTTGGGCTGAACGACTATGGTCAAAACAATAATCACCATGAGCATGATTTTTTTTGTCACAGTTGTTAATGGTTTTTGGGGACAAAATCATTTTATTGCACTTTCACATTTAAATTAACAAAGCACTGCTTTTACTTCCTTGTTGTGCCACATCTTTGCTAATGTACTAATCTTTGCATCAAAGTGAGACTTAAAATAAGGTTCTTCTTTACCTAAATTCAGTGCAGTGTAAGGATAGGCTATGTATCTGCTAGGGATGTAACGATTACCGATATTACGGTAAATTTCAGTTAATTTTTACACGTTAAGAATTACCGTTTATGTTTAAATTAATTGCATTATTGCGGTGGATTATCAGGATATGTAATAACAGCCTCATTCAAGTCTCGCGATGCAGACGCTGCGTGAATGCGTAGCATGTGTAAACACAAAGAATGAAAACATGGCGGAAGGTGGTGATAGCCGCACTCAGGACATTTTCCCCCCCAACTAAACGCACAAAGTCTGAGGTCTGGGCGTACTTTGGGTTTCTGAAGAATGCCGAGGGACAGCTGGTGGAGGACAACTATCCTGTGTGCAGAACATGCAGAAAGAAAGGTGCTGCGAAAGGGTAGCAATACTACAAATCTGCTGGCTCATCTCCGTGACCATCATCCACAGCTTTACAGCCAATGCAAGTTATGCTATGCAAACGTCAGTTATTGTGTGAGGGACTTCGGTTTTACTAAGATTGTCATAATGTGTAACTCTCGACGTATACGGGACATTTGAGCCGTATCTGTCCTCCTAAACGGCGACTAGGTTTTCCATTTTCGTTTAAGACACTTAGGAGCTAATACTAGCTGATTAGCTAATAGCCGTATTAGCAGCTATGTTGCTAACGTTAAGTGTTTCAAAACGAAACAGAGCTGAAAACACTGAGCGGACCCGACAGAATATAAACCGACGTAACGTAACGCTAATTGACATCAACTATGATTGAATCACTATGATTATGGTTATTGTATGGCGAGCTAGAATCGATATAGATGGCCAGTTATGCTTTCTTGACATAAGCTCAAGGAAACAACATAAAACGCCGCCGTGTTAACCTTTGACCGAGAGCATGCACTCCTTTTCTCATACAGGCAATCCTCTGACTCGCACACTTCTCATGTGTGAATTATTCTGTGTAATGATGACCATTGCCCTTAGGGTTTTTTTGGTTTCTCCTGCACATTTGTGATATCTATTCTATATATTGTATGTCTTTTGTTCTACTCTTGCATTGTTTTGTTTTATATATATTTTTCCTCTCATGCTAAGAAATAAATAATATATAAATTGCTAACATATTTTGCTGACTGTTAAAATGCACCAGACAAATAAGCTTTGCTCCTGCAATGTGTTTACATATTTTGTTAATTTAAAATAAAATTTTCTGTTGCTGTGCCAATCCCTTGCCCCTTTAATGTTAAAGTTTCATTTAAATATAAGATTTTGGCTGTTAACATTTTAGTATGATAAGGAAGTTACAAGATTTAGTGAAGTTATTTCAATGTATCTATTTTTTGGACATTTTACAGCGCCTAAAAAAATATCGCAATATTATCGTTTACCGTGATAATTTGGTCACTATAATCGAGATATCAAATTTTCCATATCGTTACATCCCTAGTATCTGCCACTGTCTTTTTTTCTCTGCAGTGTTTCCACCATGGATGTCTGATGTCTTGTCGCTGGATGAGGACGGGGGTTAAGTGACGTAACATTAACAAATGAACAGAATAATGAATAGTAGAATAAGTATCACTGTATATCTATGGATGATATTCTTCTTGGCTTTCATACATTTATCATTCTGCAGATTGTAGAGGTTTTATTACTGGTTTCACAAGTTGCCTTGTGGCGCAAATCCAAGTGTCGAGCACTCCTTGCACATGATTTGTTCTCTTCTAAATACAAAATACTTCTTAACAACAGATGATGATGGATGGTTTTCATCAGTCGGGAAAGTTTTTCACAGGCTGCCGCTGCAGAGTGCAGAGCTCTTCAAAAGTGAAGTTGTTAGTTTAGGAAGCGCTTGATTTAATATGCAGCAGAATTTTCTACGAGCGGAGCACTCATTTGAAACATCAATATTGCAGACTATCATATATTATCTAAATGTGGGAAGCCAAAATTGTGATCATATTCAATTAACCATACAGCCCTAGAATTTAGCCATAGATGGAGTTTACCACCCACTTTGGGCTGCATACGCAAACAACCCAATTCAGAGAAGACCAGACCCCCATGCAATGGGGCTGTTACCAGCCTCATCCCATCCACAGGCTGAGTGTCGCTCAGAAGGACTGAGGCACCTAACTGACACCGGGCAAGCGGTCTTCCATACACCACATTTCCCCCAAATCAATATATTAATTAATGTACCCCAGCATTATCAACAATCTTTTTATTGTTCTTCAAGAAAATTAACTATGTACAATTTTTTGTCATTGCATAATGCTGTATGGGTGACGATTACATTTTCACAGATTAATCGGCAGCGCTCGGAATTGGGCCGGTTTTCAAGCCGGTCAGTCTAAAATATGCCAATTTAAAACGCTGGTCAAATTCCCGGCGCACCGCATGATTGACATTGTGTAACATCAGCAGCACACACACATGCACATGTGCAACTCACGGCTTGGGCAATGTGAAGAAGGGGGCCTCAGGGACACACTGGTTTGGGTAGGACAACTATGGAGTAAATGATTCCGGCCAGAGAATCAGGTTTGAGAGGATACTTTAATTTTCAATGCAGGAGGTTCACAACAAATGTAGGCTTGTGAATCAAACACACTTGTGAAAAAGATAACGGGGCATGAAATTTTACTGTTTAACAATAAACTCCACTGTTAAAAATAACATCAGTGCACTGAAACAGTAAACTTCATTGGGGATTTAATAATTATAAATTATCCCGCGCATCTTTTTTTGCATGATGGTCTCTAAAACACAAAGTTTTCATATCGGTGCATATTGGCCAACATAAACGCTGATAATGATATATCTGTGATAAACCAATAACCATAGATATATATAATCATAGATGACTCATTCCTGTGGCTACTGTGCGTCAACGTTGCCACCATCTTGGGGAGGTCACTGCCGGCTGGCT
Source organism: Epinephelus moara (assembly GCF_006386435.1). Lineage (NCBI taxonomy): Eukaryota > Metazoa > Chordata > Actinopteri > Perciformes > Serranidae > Epinephelus > Epinephelus moara. The sequence continues at coordinate 39,495,186 of NC_065512.1, forward strand.
AATACTGTTGTGTATGGGGATAAGTCTTCAGCAAACTTGGCGTGCTCACTCAAAAGTCTCAAAGTGTAATTGGGTGCCAGTCCAATATATTACAACAAAGCAGAAAAACCTCCCAGCACTCACTAATAAGTATAATACTTATACTTTAATATAGTGGATTGCACAGCAGCAGTCGAATGGACGCGTTTCAGCTCATAGCCGTCCTCAGCGTTAGGAAATGGCCACTTTAGATTGAAAATACAGACAGTACTTACTCACCCTCATGCCGACAAGAAGTCCAGTGTAGTTTTTAATCCACAAAACTATCGGAGGATAACAGCTAGCCGGAATAACAGCTACACTTGAAATGCACGGAACCCATATTTTGAAAATGTAATAAAACTCCACTAACGCATTTCAAAAACATCAGAACGGCTCATCTGTCGTAATCCAAGTGCCTTGAAGCCGCGGCATGCAACATTGACTTGAAAAGACATAATTTACTCCACTTTTATAGCACAATTTCTCACTGCCCTGCAGGCTTGCTGTGTTTACATGGCAACTCGCGCGAGACTCTAGAATTAGTACCACAACTAGCCATCAGCTAGTCTCGCGCAAGTTGCCATATAAACACAGCACTCCTAGCTGTTATCCTCCGATACCCCAAACAGGTTTTGTGGATTAAAAACTACACTGGACTTCTTGCCGGCATGAGGGTGAGTAAGTACTGTCTGTATTTTCATTCTAAAGTGGCCATTTCCTAACGCTGAGGACGGCTATGAGCTGAAACGCGTCTGTTTGACTGCTGCTGTGCAATTCACTATATTAAAAAAATATTATGCTTATTAGTGAGTGGTGTCTGGTTTTTCTGCTTTGTTGTAATATTTTGGACCGGCACCCAATTACGCTTTGAGACATTTGAGTGAGCACGCCAAGTTTGCTGAAGACTTATCCCCGTACACAACAGTACGAGCCAGCTGGCAGTGACCTCCCCAAGATGGCGACGACGTTGACGCATCGCTGAAACGGACTGAAGCAGTCAACGAGGTATCTACTGTATATGATATCTATGCCAATAACGGCCAACAGATCGATCAGTCAGATCGGTCAGGCTCTAGTTTTCATTAGGAAATATGATGACTACAATGTAATTTTGTTGTATGTGCCCCTCCTTCTGTAAGACTGCTTCCAACTGTTATTTCCATACTAATTTATGTATTGATCTAATATTCAACATCTACTAACTACCTTATGGAAAAGTTAAGGATAGAGGGTAAGGAGCTTAAGAGTGCTTATTTAATCAGACAAGCACCCAGAACATACTCAGAGTACAATTTATGGCATGATTTTCTATTTTATTTATTTTGCTGACGCCTTACACCGTTAGGTATAGTTGCTCAATATATGACGTACACAACTGTGGCTGTTGTGAATTATCATCTGATCAGAGCCAGTGGTTGACACACAACACAGCACTAAGCTTAATGCATTAGCCTACATTAAGGACCAGTGACCTGTCTTGGTATCTGCTGCATTGACAATGCAGTCAGTGACAGTCAATGACAATAGCAGATGGGCATGAACTGCAGGGATGATTACTTTGTTTTTAGATTTTAATGACTCTAAACAACAAACTGATCACTCCCTCTTCACAAATGCGAAATCTTTGACATTACGAATCATTATCTGAGTAAAAAATACAATATCATTTCAGTAGTCTTAAAATCCCAAATGGTCTCACAATTAAACTAACGTTACAACTAAAGGTAAACGAGCTGAAACGATGAGCTGGCCCCTGCGGTGCAGCCGTCTGCTCTGACAGGGATAATAGTCTTCCTGTGTAACGTTAGCCGGGGCCTAGTAGAGCCTAGCTAACGTTAGCATGCTTTGGCGGCTAGCTTGCTTGTGCAAGAGCTAACGCTACCTATACAACTAAATGTAGTTAGCCTAGCATTTAGCTCAGCATATATTACGGTTCAATACGGGCAACGTTATGTAACGTTGTAAGTGCCGAGTCTCTTATTAAAATATACTTACATCTTCCTTTGCCGTTCCATTTCTACCCGTCTTTCTTCTTCCTCCTTCCTCTGCTTCTCGTCCAGAGCATTTCTCTTGCTCAGCGTCCTGCCGAAGATGTCGATGCGCTCCGGCGGCGAGGCTGCTCTGTCTCTGCGGGACGAGGCTGTGGTGGACCGGGAACGAGAACGAGATTCTCTGCGACGGCTCCTTTTCGATTCTCGGGACTTGGACCGCTTCTTTGACCTCTCCCTGTCTCTGGACCGCGACCGAGACCGGCTCCGTTTCTTGCTGTGCTTGCTGCTTTTGGAGTGTTTTGACCGGGATGAGCTGCGGCTCCGAGATCGGCCCATGTTGACCACCTCAACCAGTATAGCGCTTGCACCAAACTACTGAGTCTTATGTCTGATCTGTGGGCAATATCTGGACTTCTGTTCCACCTGGTCTTCTGTAAACTTATTATTTACAATAACTGACCAAAAAGAACTGCTTCAATGATTCTATTTTGGAGAAATAATCATCTAAATCAGGTTGTTATTTTGTCCTACTAACTCTCTACAAAGAAAGATGGCGGCTTGTCGAGTAAGTACTTTCCCAGCAGGCACCGCGGCTTTCGGTATTTTCCGGTGACCTTCGGTATTACCCGGTCAGACCTTCTTGCAGTCCCAAGACTGGAGCCGTGAGTGAAATACACAGCCCCCAAACTACTTTCTCAAGTGAAACAACATTGGAAAATATTAATTATATAATATATGGGGCTGCATGTGTTTATGTTCAACTGTAACGTGTACATATTAGGATTTCATTTGAAAATTATAATAATTATGTTAATTATTATTATTATTATTATTATTATTAACTGGAATGTATTTTAGGCCAAAGAGTTTTACACACATTTGCCCAGAGGACTTTTTTTCCCCTCCAAAGAAATATCTGATATGGTTAATATCATTATAATTAAAGGTAAATATCACATTCACTCATATAAATGGAAAAATGAGAAACCCCCTTTAATATAGTTTTTAAATAAATGAAAGAACTGTTTTAACCTATGCAAATATTAACTGATACACGAATATTGCCATAAATACATTTATTTTTCACCATCTAAATGTATTATTGTTTTATTTTTAATTTTTTAAATATGTATTTATTAAAAAATATATATTTTCAATTATAGCCTTGAAACTTTGATTTTGTTTTGAATCTGTTTTGAATCTGTTTACATTGTCTAGAAGAATGCAAGATTCAATATTCCTGCGATAATTTTTATGTTTAATTGTTCTAAATTAAGTTTATTTCTAAAAAAAAAAAAAAAAAAAAGAGAGAGAGAGAGTTATTGAGGGGGGAAATGCCTTATTTGTGTGCACAAATGACAAATGTATGCTCTCAAACGGATACCTTGCATACAAATGACAAATTTGTGGAGCTGAAGTACTTCATGTGAACTCTCAAAATAAAAATGTGTGTGTACAAATAAGAATAGACATAAGAGTAAACAATAATGAACCTTTTATCAGGTTTTTAATTCCTGTCAGAGTTAATACAACTTTGTAAACAGGACCAGGCTGTGTAATTATAATTTTATTTTAATAAAATGCTTAGGTTGAAAGTAGTTTATTTATGATTCTGGTCAGAGATACATGGATATAATTCAGATTTAGCCCATTTGTATGAGTGTATCAGTAAATTTATTTAGAAAACTCTCCAAAATATTTTTTTCCTTCTACACCTGCTGCACCAAATGCTTCTACTTTCTCAGATTTAAATCCATTACATGGGTCAGTGACAAAAATCCATCATATGAACCATATGAAAGGATAACTGTATGTCAGTCTCGTCCTCTGTGGTACAATGCATCAAAGGCCTCTTACTCAATATAAATTCATAACTGCTGTCAATGTATTAAGTACTACTAGTAGTAGTAATAATACTAATACTAATACTAATAATAATTATAGCTGCTGCGCAGCGATGGGTCGGGTCCGGGCATTTTTAGGCAATTCTGAGCAACAAGCAGAAGAATTGGAAGACATCTAGGAANTCAAAATGCTGTCAAAAATTCAGTTTTTGAGATAAAATTTGCCACACATCATCTACCATGACTCTAAAATTTTGTCATTTTTTCATGAACATTGAAGATTTATTTGGCAAGAATTTGCATGTATATGTTTACAGTACCGTTTACGGTCAAACATTTTGATGCACTGTAGGCTCAATTTTTGATAAATCAAAAATCTGAGAAACGTAGTTTCTGTAGGACAATCTGAAGATGCTCTGTAGCAAGTTTGGTGTCAATTGAGCAAAAATTGTGGGAGGAGATAGGTTTAAGAAGTTTTACAGTTTTTGAAAAACACAGTGATGAACTTCATAATTTTTAATAGGTTTAAATGTACAAAAGTTTCTTCAGTATTGGGGCTACAGTTTGATGAAAGTTGTGAAGCATGTATGGTTGATTTGTTATGAATTTTCAAAGTTTTGAACTTTAGATGCTTACTGTAGCGCCACCATCAGGCCTATTGGCTTGAGTTTACAGCTGAGGATATCTGGCATGAGACTGGACCTTTATGAAAAGTTTGGTGAGTTTTCACCCATGGGAAGTATGATTTCCTCGGAAGAAGAAAGAAGAAAGAAGACAGAAGAAAAAGAATACCTAGGATTACAATAGTGTCCTTGCAGCTTAGCTAATAATGATAATAATAATAATAATAATAATAACTTTATTTATATAGCACTTTTCAAGCTTGCTGTGCGGATTAAAAAATATCCAGAATAAAAATAAAAATCAGAGAGCCATGTAAGCCCATCCTGTATTAGATACAAAAAAATTAAGAACAACAGAGCACTTTCATCAAACAACAATGAGCAATAAAGCACTAAATATGCAATAAAATGATAGAGATGCAAGTACAAATTAAAAAATAAAAAAACTAAATATTTAAAATGTGGATAAGAAAAATAAGCTTATATGAAGCAGATAACATTTAGATAATATAAATAACAATGCATATAGACTGATAAAATTAGTCCCCCAACTCCTGCAGTATCGAGAGGCTTCCTTTGGCCAATATTAAGAAATGTGTTTACATTGCATTGCATTGCATTGCATTTACTCTTTTGAAATCCCACAAACAAAACACACCCCTGATGCTGAACAGTTTAAAAAATCTGGCTGGCCATGCAAATGATCCAAATCCAAATTGTTTATATAGCCTTTACTGCATCTGCGTATGAATTCCCATGACACCACAATGGAGAGATAAACATTTACAAGAAACACAAATGTCTTAAAAGTAAAAATACACAGTTACTAAGCTGCTGAGTAATATAAAGTGTAAACTGCATGTGTTGCTCTGCTGCCTTTCTGACAGCATAGCTCTACACTGATTTCAATTATTGTCCTTGTCTGACCTATGTTTAACTTTGCCTGTGTCCATTCTTAAATGTTGTTTTCATGCACTATCAGGGGCTAAAATGATGCTTTTATCAGAGCTTGTAAATATAGCAACAAGAACATCAGATAACCAACAGACAGAATGAGGGAGAAAAAAAACACAACTTGACAATGACACAGTCCTGCACTAAAAGATTGCCATCCCACTCTGGCAAAATGAGGCCATTGTGATAACTCTCCCTAGAGTGGTGCGCTCGAAATAAACTGGCATTACTATATTTAAAAACACATAACTCAAAATCCCAGTGAATCAGCTTTAAAAAGGTCACACTACTCAAGCTAGCAATGAAAGTGCTCCAACTTCTCAAGGATTGTTTTTTTGTTTCTTTAGTGTTTTTTCTAATTACCTGCAGCTCTATCTCTAAATCTAATTTTAGTAGAAAGAAATAATTTGTTCACACAGAGTTACGCTGCGTGCAGCTTCTATTGTAGATCAAGAATACTTTTAGTTGTTGCAAACTGATAACAGTTGTCAGATGAGTCACTTTCATACTCAAACAGATGACAGGGGCCTTTGTGTTGAGTAACTGTGCGTTCGTCTGCGAGCCTGTATTGTCAGATTGAGTGTGAGCACCACCACAAAAATACAAATTTCCTCAGAATTTAAGCAAAAGAGAGAAATTATAGTGTCAGAAATTGAGGGCAAGTCTTGGTTCATCCATCCAGGAATCTCTTCTCCTGTCTGTCTGCCTTCCCTCCCTCTTTTTCTTCTTCCTCTGCTCGAAGCCACAGAATCGATTTTCTGTAACAAGTGGTTGTGTTTTATTTTAATGAATGTAACGGGAAGGGAAAGGTGCTTTAAGCTCCTTTTGATGAACAATAGAAAATGGAGAGGAAAAGAGTTCCAGTGCAACTCCGATGGGGGAAAAAAAAGAAACTGAATTGGAGAAGCAGTTGATGTGTAAATGAAAGAATTTGCAGAGTTTGGCTGCTTTGCTCTTGGGTAGTTTGGGGTGAATGTCAAAGGAGATGCAACAATAACATGAGCAAGGAAGATGGCATTGTTAGAAAGGGCTTCAAAGAGCCTAAAGAGCAGGTTTCGTATTTCTGTCATCCGTATTTGAAAGGATGCCATGCAGAGGTAATCTCAGGAGAAACAATTTGGATATGTTACTATAATCACATTTCAGTCAAGGCTTAAAGATGGAGGTCTCACAGGAGCACCAGCTATTCTTCTGGCGGGAGAAGTTTCAGCCAAATGAGGATTGACTTGATCATATAATACCTCACTGATTGGCAATATTCATCAGTGTCAGTTTAGCTGTGAGAGTCTGAGAGACTAATAAAATCATTTCACCTGTTAGCTTTTCAAATAATCAGGTCTGAATGAATGAGAACATATAGTTTGTTAATATTAATGCAGGTACATGGACAGAAGTATTCAGCTCCTTCGTTTTAAAATAGATATATTGTACATAATTTTATAGCATCTGTTCATCATCCTATTGTGATTTTTTTCTATGTTTCTTGACTTTTGTAGTACTTGCTTTTATTTATTTTTTACCAACAATTTTTCGCATTTAAAGTGTTCACATACGCAAACATACACAAGCTTTTATCAAGGAAAATAACCCAAGTAAACAAAACAAAACAAACCAACAAACAAAAAAAACAACATAGTTCAACATAGCTCTGTCAACTCAGTAGACAGAGGAAAAAAGAAAAACAAAATATGTGTGTATACATATATATATATATATATATATAAATCCCCCTCTCACCCCAGTGGGGGTGGTGGTGGTCATGTGTCTACCTTAAGCTCAGGTCCCCTACCAAAGACCTGGGAGTTTGAGGGTTCTGTGCAGTATCTTCTTCTGTACAGACCTCAGATGTTGTACCTGGAATCTGCTGGAGCCACTCTCCCAGTGCTCTAGTTACCACTGGCACCACTGCTGCCTTTACTCCCCACATCTTGTCTAGTTCCTCTTTCAGCCCTTGGTATTTTTCCAGCTTCACATGTTCCTTCTTCCTGATGTTTGTTCTTCAAGTGAGGATTAGAATATTTGCAGCTCACAAAATCCAGTCGAAATTAATATATATTTTCAAAGGATTGAAGATCCACTCATTACTAAAATGTCTGTCATCTAAGAGATACAATAAAAATGAATGGAATGGTCAAAGTTGTCATATTGAAATTTAAGGTGTGATGATGGATTCACGACATCAACTCATGCACTGAGTAACATTACAAGTAAACGTTCCACCTTTAAAGTTGCCAGCAGTCGGCCCAGTGAATTAAATTATTTTTTCTCAGTCTACAGCTGTTGCTAGAGGCAGCAAAAAAGCCTTTTATTTTATAGTTATAGTTTACTCATGTATGTAAAACTTGCCACAGTGTAAACAGTGGTTACATAAGCTTCAAAACCAGCCACAACTCAGCATTGAGCAAGTGACCTCCCCCTTTGACCAAACAACAGACTGCAGTGTTTCTCTGTGTGCTAGGTACCCCAACAGAGGATTGACCAAAATGGGGATGTTAGGAACGGTTCCATTGGTACCATCCACAACTTTTCACAGTGGAAATGGAAGAAATACTTACCAACCTGAACTGAACCATACTGTACTACTTGGTGGAAGCAGAGCTTTACTTTCATTTACAATTTCCCAACAATAGTTTCAATCCAAAATGATTTTGCAAATTAACTCCTCAGATTTTGGTGCCATGATTATCCATTCAGGCTTTTGAGTTAACAAAGAGAACAATAATAACCTCACTTGCTGATATGTATTGGTTGGCTCGGTAAGATTCTGAAACAGCTGAACACTGTAATATTGAATTATTTGGGGCAGCAGGACAGTGTATGTACAGTGTGTGTCCTCATGTCACTTGTGTAACAGTGTGGCTACTGTCATCCATGTGATATGCAATTGTTTTGGGGCAACAATGGAGTTCTGTGGCACAGATGAAAATTCCTGTGATCAGCAACACTCACAAACTGTGTGTTGCTGATTGTGCTTCATAGCTCTGGTGTTCTAAGGGCACAATACTGACTTGGTACATTAAAGACGTGGTTTATCCGAACAACATGTCTTAATTAAGATATTTATAAAGTCACTAATTTTATTACAATCTATTAAATGGGATTACACCACTTCCTGTTTTACATATATCCACCACTGCAGCTGTGGTTACAAAGAAGGTGTATGTTGCTTCTTTTGAGGGGAATTTCTACGGATCCTATTGACATCCACACAGTGAGATTAACCTCAGTAATCTCACCAGTCAACATTTCTAGTAGCACACGCAGACTGAAAGGCATTCATAAGTCTGGGAAATATTAAGGTTCCCCCATAATCAGATCCTTTTAAAGAGTTTTCAGCACGTTGAAAACCACTCTTGGTAAAACTCTCTTAGAATGCCTAGCTTATGCATGTAAAAGTTTCTAAAATTTCATTTTGAATTATTATGTTGAATTATAGATTATAGTTAGAACTCAGATTTACAACACTCTAAAACCCAAAGAAACAGAACCCAGCTCTGCTGGCTCAAGTTAATCAAAAAGTCCATCCCTTTCACATTGTGTGATCAAAGTTGGCCCTCTTCTTTCACAAGCACTTTTCAGGTCCCCTGACCCTGCCCCGTGGTTGCTCTTCAGGGGGAAAAACACTTAACAAACACAGGATCTCTTTTAAAAAGCCCCGCCACATTGTCACATTGTCATGTTGATTGCCCAGGGGTCCTGACATAAAGAGCCATTGAGGAAGGAGACCTGAAAGCAAGCTTTACCCCCTCCACTGCCCCGAATGAGAACAGTTCTTTTACCTCGGGCTGGGTATGGGAGAGGTGAGGAGTAGAGGGAGACAAAAGGGGAGGATGGTGGAGCTGGAGATTTTAGGAGGGAGAAGAGATTGAGGATGAGGAGCAGAGGAGGGGATGAGGTAGATTAGGAGGTCAGTGGAGTGGAGAGTCGCAGGGAGTCTGCCTAGGCTGCAGCACTGACCAGTGATAGCTGGGAAACATCATGTCCTCTCTGCACCAGTCATTAACCACTCATTAGAGCTTTTATGGAGTCACCTTCAGTTAGGGCTGGGCAGTCTGACTTATACTTTTAATACTGCAAACTAATAATATAAATCACTGCATAGAACATTTCCTCATTATTTCAACAGACTGTGATTTTAATGCAACGCAAGTCTCTGGGATACTACTTACTTGATGTTAGGGAGGTGGTGAGAGGTAGTTTCATGGTGGTAGTCAAAAGCTTATTGCAGTGCACAGCTGATGATGCTCAGATGCTCGTGTGTGTGTGTGTGTGTGTGTGTGTGTGTGTGTGTGTGTGTGTGTGTGTGTGTATGTGCAGTTTATTTGGGAGTTGAATTGCACACTGCTTGCTATTAGAGGTGTTCACTTTTCTATTCACTTGTCTGATTCCCCAGTGAATATTACAGGTACGTCCAGGGCCGGAGTGGCACTCATTTTCACCCCTGGAGTTTCATGCCTCAGACCACCCCACTTTACATCACAACCTATTATAACCTTACATGTTAAGTCTACAATAGCGCACTGTTCTCTAAAGTCTTGTAATTCAGTGTATTTTTCTAAAATATTTCCAATTCAGTGCAAGTAAGGGTTGCTTCACAATGTAGATTTATTTCAACATGAGTGCACATCTCCAACATTATTCTTTACAACACAACATCCTTTTCAACAATATCAGAATCTATATTCTGTTCAAGTAAATGTTCACAGATATCCAAACCTTAAAAATGAAATAAAAGAATAAATAAAAATATTTAATATTAAATTTGAAAAAATAAAGAATAAAATAAAAAGTGTTGCACTTTCTAATGACACTATTGCTCAGAGTTTTCCCTGGGTTTTTTCGAGACCAAGGTGGCAAAGGCCTGTGGCGGGGGGCATCTTGACAGCTGTACTTTTAGATACGGTCCCCCCCTCCATTAAATATGAAAGGAGGCCCCCACATACTTGAGCTTTACACTGCTAACTTGTATAATCAGAACAGACATGTCCTGTGATTTTCAGGCTTCTATGATTATATTTACCCTTTACAGCCTGTGATTTTCAGGCTTCTATGATTATATTTACCCTTTACAGCAGGCACATCCTGACAGCTGAGAATATTACTGTCAGGTATTGTCCCCCCTCTATTAAATATGAAAGGAGGCTGAAAATCACAGGACATGTCTGATCTGATGATACAAGTCAGCGGTCCTGAAATGTGTGTTTCTCTTCTATTATACACATTCTACATCTCGGAGGGGCGACGTCTTTCCACATACGGGCTTTTTTCGCCTTTCAAACGGGGCACAGCTCCATGGGAAACAGTAGGAGAGACACAGCCTGAGGGGGAACCGGGATCTGACACAACACCGGAAGGAGAAGCAGGTCCGTGGACCTGTGCGCCAGACGAAAAAACAAACGCGTCGCACCGAATGTGCGCCGCTACGGCGTCGCTTTGGGTTGTGAACGCGCATGACCCGCGTCTACATATAGCATACATGATACCCAGTGCCATAACTGAACACCGGCCCAATAAAAAAAAATAACAGAACACAGGCCCTCATGGCCCATCGTCAGACCGGCCCACCAGGAATTGTCCCGGTCTTCCTGATTAGCCACTCCGGTACTGGGTACGTCATTATCATCACAGGAGAAACTTGTGATTTTTGAAGTGAGATGAAGAGTCTGAACTGTGAAGTGCGGGAAAATTGACATGTACCACTTTCTGGCTGCAGCAGCTTGTTGGTGATACGTTATACTGCTGCAACCGTGAGTATTCTCTGGATTTTAGTGTGTATGGGTCGGCTGGTATTTTGGATTAAGTGTAATGATCCCCAGTTCTGTTTAGACCAGGTCTGACTCTGCTGACTTATTGTGAAAACTAATTTATGCCTTTTAGGTTTAGGTAGGTCTTCCACGGGTCCATTTTGGATCAGGTCTGCCCCTGATCCAAAACAGATGCACCAATAGCTATGATAATTGATGAACATCTTAAAGAAATACTTCACCCCCCCATATGGCCATTTGTATATCAATTACTCACCCCGAGTCATAGAGGTTGACCACTTTATTGGTTTGGCTGACATTTTACAAACCAGCCTTATCTGAGGAACTTGGCTCTGATAGTGGCCGACGGCTGCACAGCCTCCATCAGTCACGCAGAGAGAGACAATGTCCGTAACCAGAGCTGAAGAAGGGAGGATTGTGTTAAATGATCAGTGGCTACAGATCCAGAGAAAGCAGCTCCCTTCTGCTCTGTGACTGTGTCTCAGTATACTGTTCTTCATTTTAACATGTATTTACAGTGCAGTAGCGCTAGAGCGAAAATCTTTGAGTCTGTAGCCCTTTTTACACAAAGATTGCTAGATAGAGCCGCTACAAAGACCCTTTATTATGCTGCCTTTGCATTTTTGTTCAGAAACAAATAATCATTTACCGTCCCTGTTTTATGGCGACTTACCTCATCCTTTGTTCAGAAGGTAAGGAGCTCCCGCACCTCATTGTTTTCCCAATTTGTGGAAATTTTCAGTTGCTGTTCTTTTATTTTGAAACAACACGCAGGAAGTTATCTGATGTATCGGCGGAAAGCAGAAAACTTGAATTCAGTTGACAGGAAGACGCGATACTGCTAGCTGCCAGACAAGGTGAGTGAATGACAGTTTTTTTATTATTATTTTAGCGATGACCAAGCAGCCCACTGTAAGTTAAAGTTTAAGAAAAAGTTAAGTTCTTGCTAAGTAACGTTAATGTTAGAAGCTTTAGCTGTGACACAATGGGTTGAAAGCTACTGGCTAATCATGCATGATGTGAGCTCATTAAGTCAGTGCCATGCTCCCGAAGGTAACATTATTTAACGTTATGCAGTTTCATGACCCAGTGAAGTTATATGTATATACAGTATATATATATATATATAAGACAAAAAATATTGAACTTTTTATGATTTTCTAAATTATGGTGATGCCCCTGTATGTTGTACACTGGATTTGATTGAGGTGGGTATTTGATATATAATGCACTGGGCAATAAGAGCAGGGCCATGATCATTCCTTTTATATAAATTACTTTGAGTTTGATTTTAAGTTTCAAATTTATACTTTTTTTTTTAGATATTTCTTACTTCGACTTGCATGTTCATTCCAACAGTTACCCAGTTTTAATAAAGTCAAAGACTGATCATATCAGACACGGATGGTTGATATTGGCCGATTAATCGGCTAACAGCTTTTTTAGGTTCCTGTGTTATGTTGAGTTTAGACCCATACACTGTGAAATTTTCAAACATGAAGTGGAATGCTTTAAAGAGACGATCTATCTCCTTCTTATTCTGCTGTTTGATTTGTTCTGCCACTTTCCTTTAACGTCACACACTATCTGCTACCGTGTGACCCCAACAACTTTCATTGAGCCACTGACCAGCTGCCCATCCTCTGACTGACCATTACTCAAGAACAGCCATCCCTACGATTCACTCAATTCAAAATCACTAACCCTTAAAAGAGCTCCCCATTCACTATGGCCACCATATGCCTGATGTCTTCCTCCTGACGATTTGTTTGTGTCAAGGCCAAAGAGCTCGAGTCTGCCTCACTTGTGACAGCCATGTCCCTTTCCCCGTAAGAGATGTAATTAAGTGTTAGATGAGCTTCAGGGATGACCTGTGTGACAAAAGACTCTGAGGGAACTTGGCTGTCATCACCAGGTATTTATGACAAGTGGTGGTCAGTTCCAAGGATCATCTTTCTCGGGTGGGTGGGGTGAGAAGAGAGAGAGGAGGACAGGTGATTGTGACAGGTCAAACAGGGAGGTCAAGGGTCAGGTTTGAAGTATTGGCAGGCGGGGAAGTTGATCCGGTTAAGCTCTTGTCTCTATCTTCATCTGGGACGGGCTTCTCTTCTTGTCTTGGCACAGTACTCCGGAGGTCCCTCCCTCCCCTGCCAGTCAGAAGTCAAACGAGCAAAGTTTAGGTATCAGAGCAATTATAAGCTGAAATTAAAAACTGCTAGTGAACGCAGACGGGTTGGCCCGTGTTTGCTCAATTGAAAAGACACATGAAAGGACAAAGGATTGAAGAGAACATGATCTGGACAGTGTGCCGGGGCACCACGTTCTCTGTTGAGGCTGCAGTTTTATGTCAAAACAGGGGGGAATAAAGAATTTGACTTGAAAGACTCTCAGCCCTCCTGAGTGCGTCTTTGGCATATCCTTTGGTCATAGGGGAATGAGATTTACTCCTGTGACTCTTTCATCTCCCTCCTCTCTTCCTTCTTGTGCCTGCTTTTCTCCCATAGCATGAGCAGAGAAAGCATGGCGGCATATGCGTGTGAGCAAATGTGTGTGATTCATAGCATGGGAAAAAAGAGCACTCCTGAGAAACTACAAACAGGAAGAGAGACACATCCATCACAAGCACGCACCCCCCTCCTCCTGCCACCAAACACACACACAGTTCACAATTCACTCTCCTTGCTTGCCACTGTTAGCCACTGTAACAATGGATGTTTCCTGAAGACTGGGGTCATGGTGATGTTGTGAGCGACGAGCTGCCAGTGTGTGAAAGCTCCAGAACCGGCAAATAGGAAGGAACCAAGGTCTTTCACCATCCAATCATCAATCAAAGGACATTTCTCGAGAAGCTTACACAACTAGAGTTTTTATATTCATAAGTTTCCTCAGTCAGCTCTCATCATTTTAGCATTACAGAAATGTTCCACGAGGGAAGGTGCAGCTCACTGGTTTGCTGCCTCTGAATACAGCATGACTCAGTTTAATCAGTGCAGTGCAAATACACAGCAGTGATTTCTATCTGTTCACAGGCTGGAACAACATTGCTTCTCAGATATGGACTTACTGGCTGCTGTTCAAGAATCACTTCATCTTGACTGGTACGGGGAGTACATTCACTGTGAGGTCAGAGAAGGGATAATTATTCATATATCCAGATGAAAGCACCAAACACTGAAGGCTTCAGACTCCCTCCATTAGTTTGATATCTTTAGAGCAACAGCAAGTACATCAGAGTGAACGAGGTGTTGTGCCCCTCAGGCTTTGTCAGGCTCATGCCTCTCTTTGTCGAACTAGCTCTCATCTATATCAGCTTGAAGTGAAAAGAAGCCGCTCTGTCATTTTCACAAAGCGCTGACAGCTGTGGTGGTTAGCATGAATAGATGAGTTTGCCACCTCACACCAATCCACCCACGACCCACTCCCTCCGGTCTTTTCGACGGGATTCTGGAGGGGTTGCACGAGTTCAGGGCAAATGTGTGTGTGCGTGTGTCACCTCTCAGTGCTGTGGGAAAGGTGTTATCTGGAGCACTGAAACTAGAGGGTCTGTGTACATTTGCTAAAACCATGAAAAAAACACACACAGCCCCCACATCTACTTCAGTGAGCCTGGGCAACAGGCAAATTTTCACTGGGGATGGGAGACACATGTCCCTCTCAAAACTGAAATCCTACCTGTCGACCTTAAAACAACAAGAGAAATGCTGCTCAATACTGCTACGCAGTCTACGCAATGCTGTGTCATGGTCTGACTCAAGCCCTGAGGAACAGTTGGGCTTCAAAGCCATTTTGATATAGTGGCCCTACTGTGGAATTACAACTTCCAATTTCATCACGTGATGCCATAGGGCCTAAAACAACCTCTGTAGAAGTCTGTAGATGTGTGTAAATCAGTGGATAATGTTTTGAGGTACATAAGCGTCCCAATACGAACACTTAAAAAGCCCTACTTAAATCATTATTCCCTGAAAGTTATAAAATTCAATAATAGTCAAATCCAGCTATTTTCTCATTGTCATTCATATGAGCCCAAGATTAAAGCCCAACTTGCAGGTTGGAGACCATGGTGAATAAATGTGTAGGAAAATGATCTAGAAACTCGATTAAAACAAAAAACAAAAACATATACACACTACAGTGACCTTTGGGGTCGTTTTTGTGAGAGAATTTTGCTTCCGCATCTAAAAACCCACTAACCGGAAGTGACGTAGCATAAGGGAGTCCGGCCGAGTTCGACTGAGTGTAACATTAATAAACATGGATCCAAGTACTAGTTTTGAGACTGAAGAGGTTGAAAATGTACAGCATATGACGGCCCACAGGCTTATAGTTATGAGCCTGCTAGGCTTCCAAGGTGGCCGGGAACAGATCAGGGTTAGGAGAAATAACGGCCACAGGAGAGAAATAGAGCTGTGGTGTGAGGAGAACCAGTGGAGAACTGGGCAGGTGTCTTGGTGAGCGAACAGCGTTAGCTAACGACAGCTAACGATGTCTAACGCTGTGTTCACATCACGACAACCTCACGGACTGAATTTTTTCATCTGCGTAATATTGCGAAAATTAGGCCTATCCTGACCCAAAAAGATGCAGAAAAACTGGTCCATGCTTTTGCTCAAGGCTGGATTACTATAACTCTCTATTATCTGGTAGCTCTAGTAAGTTCTTAAAAACTCTCCAGCTAATTCAGAATGCAGCAGCACGTGTACTAAGGGGAACTAAGAAACGAGATCATATTTCTCCTGTTTTAGCTTCTCTGCACTGGCTCCCTGTAAAATCCAGAATTGAATTTAAAATCCTACTGTTAACTTATAAAGCTCTAAATGGTCAAGCTCCGTCATATCTTAGAGAGCTCATAGTGCCATATTATCCCACCAGAACACTGCGCTCTGAGA
>NC_065512.1:39511753-39548653 GCF_006386435.1 Epinephelus moara
CATTGTGTCATGCGGATTACTGTTAATTTATTATGCTGATCTGTTCTGTACGACATCTATTGCACGTCTGTCCGTCCTGGAAGAGGGATCCCTCCTCAGTTGCTCTTCCTGAGGTTTCTACTGTTTTTTTCCCCCGTTAAAGGTTTTTTTGGGGGTTTTCCTTATCCGCTGTGAGGGTCCTAAGGACAGAGGGATGTCATATGCTGTAAAGCCCTGTGAGGCAAATTGTGATTTGTGATACTGGACTTTATAAATAAAATTGATTGATTGATTGATTGATTGAACATTAAGTTTGCCATCGCGTATTAGGTTATAACAAAGCTACCAATAGTTCTGCCAGTATTAGATAACTAATGCTACTTACCCGTAACAGAAACTAATGCGCAAATATCAGCTTGTATCAGGCGTATCTTGCTATGTGTGTTATAACTCCGCATTACGGTGTATTGACGTCCGCAGGGGAGAGAGGGAGAGAGAGAGAGAGATACGAAGATTTCCTGATCATTTTTTGTACGATAGGTGCTTGTGTGGGAACTGCCAGCCCATGTCCTCAGCTGTGGAGAGTATGTGCTGCAGGAAGGTGGATGCCTTCTGGGCTCTGGTGGAGAATCTGACCCCCAGACCAGACATAACATGCCTCACACTGCCCATCAACGCTCACACCGCCCGCTCCCGTCTCAAACATGGAGGCCTCCCTCTCCGCGGAGCCCGCCCGCCCTCGCACATACCCCTGAGGCTCGGGAGACCCGACTCCGCCAGGAACATAATCCTCCTGTCCAAAATAAGTGCTGCACACGACTGCGTTTTTGGTCACAGATGAAGCCGTGAAATCGCGCCTCTTCACCTGCACAAAACGCACCCAGGCACGAAAACTAACTCCACTCCTTTATCTGTCCGGAAAACGGTGGACTCTATGTCCTGACAGACTCGAGAATAATTCGGCATAATCACAAATGGTGAAATGCATAACAACCGAAAAAATACTAACTCACAAGTTTACTACCGCTCAGACTCACTACCACCTACTACTGCGCATTGGACAGAGGCATGGTCAAGGACGCAGAGTCCCTCTCGTGACGTAGTATCAGGCGATGTTGAAAAAAAAGCGTTTTTAGAAGAGGAGCTAAAAAGAGCCACTTTTTCCTCTGAATTTGTGCCCTTATGTCGTGTAAACCATAATAAATTCTTTTTATGTAGTTTATGTAGGTTATGTATATATTTTTTTAAAAATTTAACCTGCAAGTTGCACTTTAAGCATTTGGGAGGCGGGGTTAAAGGAAAAGCTAATGCACTTGCTCTATGGGCCCATGGATGCAGAAGATCTGGGTAATTTTATATGCCAAAGTGGATGTGTCCAACAACCACTGACTTTCACCTAGGAGATCAGAGTTCACTTCCCGTGAGACTGTAAAGCCAAACCCTGTTCTTTTTTCCTAAACCCAACCATGTGCATGTGTTGGCTACACTTTTTGTTGAAGAAAAAAACGTCAATTTGTGGTGTTGTACTGACGTAATGCATCTACTTTGAAAGCGACAATATGCAAACTGTACATTTCCTCTGAAAACGGAAGCGTATTTTTAAATCAGACAATGTATGTAACAAGCTGAAGTTGACACGGCGTCCCAGAATGTCAACAACTAACATACATTGCACGTCATTTGGAAAGTCCATGACCAAATGTTGATATGTGAAGAGGGTCGAGTCAGAATATGTCGGATTACTCATTTTCACACCTTAATCTATATTGATGTCATCATAACTAAAGATATGATTGATGTCTCAGCACTGTTTGACTGATAGTCAGCCATGATATTTTATGTTTGTTCAGACTACATGTGAATTAGTGAGACAGAGCAGAGGTTTAAGCACTGAGACTTAGCAGAGTATCCAGACTGACTGTGTCACGCCTTAAAGAGAAACTTCTATGTTTTTCAATCTGGACCCAATTTTCCGATGTTTTTGTCTGAAGGTCCAGACACACCAAACTGACATCAAAGAACAAGCAGCGACAAAAGCCAACTGTTGTATTGCTTCACATCACCTGTATCTTGTCACACATGAACACACCGCAAAGACTACAGCCTATGGCCAACCACCACATTCGTTCTGTGCTTGCGTCAGTCTGTATGTCAGTCTGTAGGTCTAACTGCCCAGTTCTGACAGACATACAGAAAGCAGCAGCAGCGACCCACCGTCCAACATCAGCACATGGTGAGGACTTCCCTACAAGCCAATTGGACATTGAAAGAGATTACACACTTTATGTTCTAAAACCAGCCACCAGTGATTTGACCAGCTGAGTTGCAGGTGACACCATCAGCCAGCTTGAGACGAGCTTGGACCAGCCAGTTCACACAGCTGCAACTTTTCCTGCAAAATTCTAAAATGTTTTTGTCTCTTTGTGAATCATTGGTCTTAATGGAGCGTGTTTGTTTTGATCTCACTTGCTCTTGACTTCAGCTGTTTGTTGCTACACTGCCAATCAGAGTGATTTCATTTATCAACAACCTCTGCCATCTCTGACACCAACTCAGCATGCTGAATTCGCTGGAGAAAAAAATCACTTGAAACTGATCCAGTATTGAGTGAGACAGCTGCAGCCGGCAGCCGCAAAGCAAGCTGCAATGTAATCTACTGGGTTATTGTGCACCTTCAATGTTGGTCAACTTATAGTGATGGTCTTTGCCACTGACAGGCTCAGATTTTTACTCTAAGTATCTGACAACATTATGGAAAAGATCCCTACAGACAAATGAAACATTCCTCTTTT
This sequence comes from Epinephelus moara, assembly GCF_006386435.1. NCBI lineage: Eukaryota > Metazoa > Chordata > Actinopteri > Perciformes > Serranidae > Epinephelus > Epinephelus moara. The sequence continues at coordinate 39,514,525 of NC_065512.1, forward strand.
CCTTCGCTGATAGGGTCTGTTTATTATTGTGTCTAACCAAGTCTCGCTCAAGGAGAAGTTCTCTTTCTGAAGTGTTTCGCGTTGAGTTGTAGCAGGAAGACAATACATAGTTTTACTGTAAGTAGAGACTCACAGACTCAGTGTCATGGTTGTCTGAGGAATCTTTCTGCTTCTGCATGCTTTAGTTTGGCTGTTCAAATAGGTAAATTTAATTCTCTAATGTCAAGCTTCAATCTGATTACTCATTAAATCACTTATTGATTAAACCATAAATAAGGTAAGTGATTAAATCTATATTCTCCCTGGTTTAAACTAAGGGGTTCAAACTACGGTAAGCTGCCAGTTGTTGTTGCTGTTGTTAGACTTAAAATATGACAGCATATCCCATGATGTCAACTCCCTCTCATTTTTGTACCAGGAATGTTGATTTTATTAAAATTTCACCCAAAAAAACACCAGCTCTATTTGTCTACAACAGTTGCAAGTAGAGCCCCTTTCTTACTGTACAAAAAAAAGAAAAAAGAAAAAAACACCCTCTAACAAAGGCTTTAATGTAATGGAAAAAGTTAAAATCAGCATTCACATTTGGGTCAAATGACTCTGCAGTAGTCACGGGTATTCATCGGCTCCAGCTCCAATCAGCGTTGATGGAAACACAACACTTCAATGAACACACTAATTTTGCCACTACAAATACCACCTATTTCCGTCCAACATTCAAAATTAGTCTGCACTGAGTTTGAAAGAGATACTAAATAAGTAAGAGATATATAAAAACAAGTAACCACTGTAACATTTCCACTAGCCTCCATGCATCTTTCTACTGTTTACTAGCCTGTTTTCCAAAACATGGGAGAGGAGTCTATCGCATATTTTTAGCAGGATTTCCCATATTTAAAACACTCTCCCGGTGTTAACAGGACTTTAATCTACAAGACCAGCATGTGCTTGTTGTCCATTTAAATACACAGTATTATCATTCTATCAACCCATAAAGATTCCCAGGGGTTAATGTGGTTAAAGAGTCCCTAGCTTTTCCCCGCCCTCTGCTCTCAACCCCTCCTCTTCTGCAACCGTACCTAGCAACCCCCATCTACTGTGGTGACTGATGTCCTGATTAAACAGAGAGGATGATTGATCCATCATATCCATCACTCTGTCCGTCTGTGGCACAGTATGGTGTCATCCCTTCACTCTTTTGTGCAGAATACCAACCTTTGTGCTGCACACGTGTGTGCATACACTTGTGTTCCCCACCTCCTCTGTGAAAAGCACTCTCTATTCCCATGTGAGAGTGTGACAAATGTAATTTGGTCATCATCGTAAGTGGTAATCTAATTTCTTCTGCATATGTGTTTAAGTGTTTGGGGACACCATCTGTTCATTGTGCGACTGCAAGTGAAGTTGGGGGATTGTGAGATTTTGTGTTCACGTGTCAAACACAGTCTAAGATGTCACAAGACCGAAATGGACTCTCCCTCTCACTGTGTTTCCCCCCTCATCCATCTCACTGACAGTGGAAGAAACAGTAGCCTCCCCGAGTGCTCCTACAAGGCCCTCAGTTAACAGCAGGAGGCCCTGCCTGCTTTCTATGGAGGCCTTGTGCGCTGGAGGAAGCCTGTTCACAGTCAGGTTAGCCTGTTGAGGACTCCCCACCGTCACTGGGTTGACCTCTATATGGACCTGAATTGAGCTGCCAGGTCCCAAACCCATTTGTCTACTGGATATTGTGATACCTCTTTTCAGAACTGTAAATTATACTAATATTGATGATCTGACTAATTCATCCTATGTGCAGTTAAAGAATGAAATGACCCTGTCACTTTGTGTTGCTTATTTCCACGTCACGATGTACACACAGTGTTTCTATTACTCAATACAAATTAGAATAGAATAGAAGTTACTTTACTGTGTACAAGTAGCTAGATGTACATGGAAATCAGAGAATTTTAAATAATATTAAACCTTTAACTTCAAATCTTTTGTAGTGACACAAGTGAAAAGCAGCCATCAGAGGATGGGTACACTTTACTGATAAAGGGTTGGAAACGGTCAGCAACAATACTCAGGTAGGCTGTGGTGTTTAAACGATGCTCAATTACACCACCACCAGCCTGAACTGTTGATACAAGGCAGGATGGATCCATGCTTTCATGTTGTTTATGCCAAATTCTGAACCTACCATCTGAATGTCGCAGCAGAAATCCAGACTCATCAGACCAGGCAATGTTTTTCCAATCTTCTATTGTCCAATTTTGGTGAGCCCATGTGAATTGTAGCATCAGTTTCCTGTTGTTAGCTGACAGGAGTGGCACCTGGTGTGGTCTTCTGCTGCTGTAGCCCATCTGCTTCAAGGTTCGACGTGTTGTTCATTCAGAGATGGTCTTCTGCATATAGAGCGCGACTCGGGCCGCAATTTCCTGACCAAACCTGACCAGAGTTCGAGACAGTTATAACCGAGCCCGGCCCGAACCCGACAGACTTTATGATTTTTAAGTCCATACCCGACCTGAGCCCGACGCAGTTTGTTACCTGACATAATTATCATTATCATGGTTACAGCTTGTCTGTTTACTGTGATCACACATGGACAGTGTGTAAATGACCATCAAAAGGCTGCTGATACGCACAGTTAAACACGCCGCACACACAGCAGCGCAGCACAGCACACACACTAAATTGGAGCGGAGTTAATAGACACACGCTGTGGCCTAACCTTTTACGCAATCTCACTCACATTCTACACTCACACATAATACACAAATATAATTGAATTAGAAGCCCTTTTTAGATAGGAGTTGTGCAAATTTGCAGGACAGCCCAATCAGTCTTTTTTTCAGCATTGGCAGTATAAAAACAAAATTTGGGAGTGCGGCAAAATGCCGCCTACCTACTTTTGTTTATACAGAATGCGCCTTTTTCGGGGCAATGGGGGGCGTGAACAAGTAACAAAACGTGTAGCTCAGCGTGTGACGTAAACAGTGACGTGGGAGGGAAGCCACGGCTGGTCAGTCCTTCGGCGATTCTCTCATAAGTTGGCCCATTCTTCACCGTTCCTGTCATCTGACACTTAATGGCCTCTTCGTTTGCGAGGACAAGGAGGGCGAGCAATTCTTTTTCTCCCCAGTTGCTCATCTTTACAGTGTCTGTCAGGTTTGCGTTTCCCTCTTGCTACTAGCTGCTCGCTAATTCCTATCAGCTGTTTCCTGTTTATCCACGTGCGGCGTCATCAACAGCTCCTCCCACAAGTCATCAGCAGCTCCTCCTGTTTCGGAAGGCCGCCTCGGTCTGTTTAAACTAAAAGGGTTCCGCCAATATGACTACCCCGGAAAATTGTGCAACTCGGATCAATTCGCCAATCCGGCTCTGTGTGTCAAAACGTTCGCAGCTTGCCGGCAAAACGGCCCAACATTCGCGGAAAATCTGGCAGTGTAAAAGGGGCTGGAGTCTTACCACTTTCCTGATAGAAAGTTTTGTCTAGCGTCCTCCATTTTCATTACTTCAGTCTGAATATTTATCACCTCCTGCTGTAAATGTAATTATTGTTCTGTGTTGCATTCAGGCGTTGTCACGTAAATAACAAATTCCAGCACTTGAATAGGCAGTTGCATGTCAAGTGGACAGAACCCATATAGAACCTGAGCAAAATTTCTGATTTGTTATCCGAACCCGGCCCAACCGGTCAGATTCCAATGGGTCCCGTTGGGTCCCGTCGGCCTCAGGTCGGGTATCCACACTCTATCTGCATACCATGGTTGTAACGAGTGGTTATTTGAGTTACTGTTGCCTTTCTATCATTTTGAACAAGTCTGGACATTCTCCTTTGACCTCTGGGATCAACGAGGCATTTTCACCCAGAGAACTGCTGCTCACCAGTATTTTCTCTTTTTTGGACCATCCACTGTAAACTCTAGAGATGGCTGTGCATGAAAATCCCAGTAGATAAGCAGTTTCTGAAATACTCTTTCCAGCCCGTCTGGCACCAACAACCATGCCACGTTAAAAGTCACTTTAATCACCTTTCCTCCCCATTCTGATGCTCAGTTTGAACTTCACCTTGCCAAACCCGCTGCATCACTACTGCTAATAATAAGCTGACAGGTGGATTCATAATTCCCTTAGTATTCGTTGGTCAAACACACATATTTGACATTGGTTAACCATTTCTAAGAAACTTATTTCCATCTCATTTGTTTTGGGGGTTGCTTCAATATAGGAAGAAAAAAATACTGTAATGCCTTTTTTTCCCCTCCATTTGATGATCACTGCAATTTGTGTTGTAAGTTTGTTGTTAGCTGTGTAGTCAAAACGTTGTTAATGTAGAGTAATAATAGTAATAGGGCAATGAAACGTGATGGAGCGCGAAGCAACAAAATATTGTAAACAGACAACGGCATGTAGAGATGAGCTGTGATGCTGTAGCATCAACATGCCTTTGAACAAGTGCTGCCGTATTTGAAACATTAGAATTAGAAGGTAAAGGTTTTACTTTGTATTTACTCTACTATAGTATATGCAACAACAGGAAAGGCCCAAACTGTTTTTGATCGACCTGTCTCACAGGCACTCCTCTTTACACTCATCGCTTCAAGCACACCCCATAGCAAATAAACAGTTGTGATTGGCCCGTCAGATCTGAGGTTGCTGAAAATCTGTCCAAAGCGGAGGGAGACCAGACACATCTGGCAGAGCAAATAAAACATGAGCTTGTAGATTTGTCTGGTCCCCAGGCAACACTGTGGTATTAACTGCTTGCCAGTATAATGATGAATGCTCACATATTAATCATGCACCTAGTTGTGACTGTCTGTCATTGATTTTTTTTCTTTTGTTTGTTTTTAAAATGATTGCTATGAAAAGGTCCATTGGGTATTATTAGCAGTGCATGCATACATTTATAATTTCCCCTTGTGTGTTTGTGTCTCTATGCATCAAGTGCAGGAAGAAGACATGGGGAACAGACAAACTTGGATCCCCTGTATAAAATTCTATAAACTGTGTCAGATTCAATGTTGTTTTTTCTTTACAGCATTTACATCCAAACAAAATCTAAAGGAAAAGTACGACTTGCTGGTAGGTGGCAGCCACTGATTCAGTGGAGGACACAGAATAAAGAGAAGCAGGAAAACACATATAAAGAGATGTGGGGGCAAACTTGGGTCAAATAATGGTGGTTTGCATCATTCTGTCACTGTCTGGAGTGCCAGATGGGTGGGGTCTGAACAAAGAAGACAATGAAAGTGCCATGCATTGAGACAATCACAGGAAAGCAATTGAAAATCATTTTGGCAGTTTTGCAGTGACCCCACACGAATTGTCCCAATGCAGTATTCCCCACTCATCTGGTTCTCCTGACAGGTTAAAAAGATGTTTACTAATTAGATAAAAGTTATGTGACCCTTGTGTGTTTGGGAAACATAGATGGAGAGAAAGACTTGGTAATGAGTTCCATAAGAGTGCAGAGTGAGGTGCAGGAGGACAGGGATAAATGGAAAAAATGAGCTTTTAGAAACTGTCAGCACTCTGCAGGCTGACTGAAAGAAGCCTGGAAACGTGTGAAGGCAAATTCACTTAAGACTAATCAAGGTGTGTTGTCTTTAAGGCCCCGGTTTCCCTAAAAACGGAAAAGTCTGTCCTTTGCATTTTATAAAACTTCCTTGTTTATATGACGACGTTATTGAAGCGATCCCCGTTCACACAGAACCGCAAATTCTACTGGAAACACTGTAGTATGCACGCCAGGCCAATGGGTGGCAGTGTAAATTTGCAAAGCAACACCAAGGCATGACGCCACATGCCTGCGCTGAAGCGCCTTCCTCTACAATGTGGTGATTACAAACCAAAACAAAGAAGACACACTGGCGAAAGCATGCACAGATAACTTTGTCTGGATGGACGACGAGATGGAGCTGCTACAGTAGATCTACACTTTGCTGGAGGAGCGTTGATAAATTCAACAGGGTGAGCAGCACAAACAGAGCTCGGCATTGTTGTTGTGATGGTCGACTTTCTCGTGCATGCCTAGTGACCGTAATGCACATGTGTGAAAAGTCTCCGTTTTCAGAGGAACTGCATATTGCAAGTTTACATGACAACGGAGACGGTGCCGTTTCCAAAAAATTGCACTCTGGAACCCGTTCAAAACGCCGCTGTCGTGTAAATGATCAGCCAAAATGCAACTAAACCGTTAAAAGTTACCGTTTTCAGTTGAAATCATTGTCGTATAAACGGGACCTAAGTGTGTATGGAAATTAAAGTACACAATGAAGATGTAGCTCAAAGTTTTCTTGTCAACTTTTTCTTGTCAAGCCTTTGCTTGGACAGATCTCAGTTTGATCATGACTATTATATCAGTAGCATGCAGGAAAAGCATTTTCAGTCTCTCCCTGCAGCAGGAGAGAGATCAGCAGGGTTGATACCAGGAGGGCCAAAGGGCTGCTAACTTCAGGACATGAAAGACAACCTATTATTTTATGCAGACAATAGAGGTGGATGGACCCCCGCCCTAATGCACATTCAATATGGCGCTAGAAGCTCCTTCAAGAGGTGGCTTCTTTTAGCAAACTCTCTGGTGAAACACTTGCTCCCCCTCCAGGGTGCAACTAAACTTAGCTGACTCTTGACTCAGAGTGTAAAACCTTCTAAACCCCCGCTCATATATGTGGCCCATCATGGTCTTGTAAAGACTGTTAATTGGAGGAGGAAAGGAAAAGTGAAGATCTGTAAAAATACTACTCTGGAGAATTGTTCAGCAAAGAGGTTGATGTTGAGGAAAGTAAATTAATTCTCGTATTTGCAAAATTTCGAAATTGTTCATGTGCACTCTTGTACAAAACTCTTAAGGGACGGACAGGTGCACTGAAAAATTGCTCTAAGGGCAAAATAGAACAACTGAAACATTTTATTTACTGTGTTGATTTCCCTCAGGTCAACACACACTTTTTCCTTAGGTTTGTAAAACTGACATTTAAAAAGTTTTTCAGTCAGGCCAGATTTTTGTTTAAATCCACCTGTTTTTATATTCAACTTGTGTGTAAAAAACAGAAACGGCTGAGATAGAGTTGGTGTATTGTAAGAAACACAATTTAACAAAGTGCAAGGAAAGGAAATGTAGCAAATAAATCATGACTTACATGAAACATTAACTTAAACATCCACTGAAGCTTCGAAAACATGAGTTCTGTGTGGAGCAAACGAATGACATGATATGAAACAAACAAATGTCATATTTCCATCACGTTTTCCACATGGTCTCCCACCATGTGAGGTTTGACCAGCTCACATGTAATGACATCATCTCGTTGTGTCTTCTTCTTTTGCAGTCATTGAATGACACCATGAACTGTTTATAGATGTATAGATGATGTAGATTTTTACAACTCCTGACATACACATGATGAAAGAGGATGGAAATGCACATTATGTTAAATTTTATTTTGTTGTATTTCCTGCATTCTGTTGGAGACCTGTACATTGAAGCAAGCCCCCTTCAAACATGTACCTTGCTGTTTAAATGTAATTGTAATGGACTCATGGATCCAGTCACATTAAAAGAGAGATTCAATGCACTTCCCTGTTAAAGGTTCTGTATGCCAAATTCAAAGCATTAAAGGAGTACTTCACCCCCACAATTACCATTTTTATATTAGTTACTCACAAAGTTTTTATCACATTCATGATAAAAAACTTCCCCAATGACTCCACGGTGAACGGAGTGTCTGAAAAAGGCAAACATTCTTAATTCCTCTGAACTGAAGTAAATGGGGACAACATTTACTGACAAAAGCTAAAACCTTATGAACGTCAGAACAAAAGGACTCATGTACAGCTAAGTAGCATGCCTGGATACACACATGTGCATTTGAACTCTGCTCAAGTGGAGCTCATGCACAAATGCAGGCCTAGACACGCTCAGGGCCACTATTTGTAGGTGGAAATGCTTTATATTCTAACATTTCATTTATCCAGTCATATGCTCAGGGATTCCCACAAACTGTAAAAAATAATCACCCGTTGGTTTGTGGACTCCTGTTTTGAAGTTTGGCATTAGGGCTGTCGGCATCTTAAATTTTTTTGAGCCAGAAGTGACCATATTTGGCACTTGTGTTGGCTTCATTTTTCAGCCCTGCTGATTGGGATTTCACAAACACATTCATTTCCACTAAAACATTATGATTTAAAACATGTCAGTACAAAGAATGCATGGCTGAGTAGCTTGCCTGGGCATGCATGTGCATTTGAACTCTGTATAAGCAAAGTTAATACACACTCCCTCTGTGTGTGTGGTAATCTGAGCTTCTCTGTGGTTTGTTGTGGTACATGTGTGTATCCCACTGCCTAGATCTTCGTACTGTGCTCATCTGATGGTTACTGCTGATATCAGGGTGGCATCACAGAAGTGTAGCACCCACCTTTCATTCATACTCTTGTTCTTGTGTAATTGTTGTTATAAGGGACCTCGGCCGAAGGACGAAGTCCCTATTGTTTTTGCTTTGTTTATTCTTTATTCTTTAGTCTTTCTTCCGCCGCCTTTTTGAGGCCCAATTTGACTCACCAAAATTGGCACACATGTCAGGACTGGCGAAAAATTTGATACAATGAAAAAATTAACTCCTAAAGTGCCAAAATGGGCTCTCTAGCACCACCTAGACACAATAAAATGGCCACTGCGGCCCTAGGAATGTCGTAGAAAGATCAAACCAAAACTGGCTTGTTCGTCTCATCAAAACCTACAAATCACGTGCTCACACCCCTGACCTAAATCCAACAGGAAGTGAGCTATTTGCCCTTTCAAAGTAAGATTTCGCCTCGAAAATGCTCTTTTTCAAAAAATATCTCCTCCTAGACCGTTTATCATATCGGCTTAAAATTTTTCATTACTCGAACGGTTTGGATTTTATAAGCGCCCAAAGGTGACGTGACACAAAACCTGCTGACGATCTTCTAAAGAAAAGATGAGGGGCAACACATCTTAAACTTGCCACCAAGATCGCATTTTTGACTCCACAAACATTCAAACTATATGTATGAGTTCAGGACAAGTGTATCTCTCTGCTGGTATGGTCAGATTGACGGGAATTAAAGGGAGGAGTTCGAGACATCTTAAAGCCATCTCAATCTGCCTGGTCTCACAGCTTGTCTCTCCCTCTGCTGCATGCAGATCATTAATCGCCATGACAACGCCTTCACTCTGACACACACAGCCCTCTGTGTGTGTGCGTGACTCACAATCTTTAAAGGAGAGATTAAAGCAGCAGAATCTTCATTTTAAATAGCATCTACACATTATATATCATTGTTTTCCATCTCTCACATACTACTACAGCCTTTATTAAGTGCAACACACACTGCCGCTGGCGCAGCGCTGTGGCCGTCAAGTGCCGCCCCCCAACACACATTGGCAGCGGCGCGCAGCAGCAACGTCGACACTAAAGTGTATTTCCCACCCCAGCCCACTAGGTGGCTGTACCTACACTAGTTGCCAATGGTTGCCAACTGCTAGTAACGGAAGAAGAAGAGGAAAAAATTTGAGGCAACAACAACTTGGATTTCACAGGTGAGTTTCTTATCAAAATCGTCTTATTAAAAATTTGAAGCAACTGGAGGTGATACTACGGTGGCCGAGACGTACATAAAAGGCGCGTTGGCTGGCGCCGGTGTGGGTTGGTTCATAGAATATAATGGAGGTAGGGCTGTCAATGAATATTCTAAATTCGAATTTGAAAAAAAAATGGACCTTCGAATGTGAAAATTGATATTCGATTGTGGAGAAAAAAAAAACATCACCGCAGCTGTCCTCTTTGCGAGTGGGCGTTGGCCTGGGCCGCTGCACTGAACGCACTGCTTGACACATTCGCTCGCGCATAAAATAGACCAGACGCCGAAACGATCGCTGCAGGGTGCGAGCCGGCCACGGTGTGGATGACACAATCAGTTAACATGGGCGCCGAAAGGAAACTGGCTTCACTTCTTGGGTCCATGTCATTGGTCCGACATCCCATTAGTTAGACGGTCCGCAGTACTGAACGGCGGGCGTATTTCTACCTTGATGGTGCGCCGCGACCGGCTCTGGTCAGCTGGGAAAGGCTTGAGGCGAAGCAGGCTCACAGCTTATGTGTTTGTCGCTTTCTTTTTCATTTTAACCCACACCATGATCTTTTCCTAACCCTAACCAAGTGGTTTTTGTGCCTAAACCTAAGCAGACCTTAACCACAGGCCATCATGATGATTTCGAAATGGACTTCGGAACAATGGGTTTAATATGGTCAGAACAATGGGATGTCGGACCAATGGGCTGTTGGACCAATGGGCAGTTCCCCGCTTCTCTGCGCTTCGAGGCTATTTGCAGCGCTTCCGCGGGCGGTGTGGCCCTGGCGTGACAGGTCAGAGAGGGGGGGCAAGCGAGAGGTCCGCAGTCGTTTATAACGTAATGTTATAGATAATTGTTTTATGTGTTTTAATGTGTAGGTATGTAAATGTTTTCAAAGACGTTTATGTTGAAATAAAAATACCTACAAGTAGTTATGTTTCCTTGTATTAATACATATACAAGTATGTTTCCTTGTATTAGTTTGCCCTTTTGTGGACATAATGCGGAAAAAAATTTTTTTTTGAATGGTTCGAACCTATGAGTTATTTTTAGAAGGAATATTCGAACGTCATTTTATGAGTTATTTTTAGAAGGAATATTCGAACGTCATTTTTGAGCAATTTTGACAGCCCTAAATGGAGGCGGGCATTTTGACGCGCGGCGTATGGCGGCGGTGTGTGTTTCACTTTACTGATAATACTGTTGCTACTTTTGTGATTATGACTGTTAAATACATATTGTAACGTACTTTAATATAAAGTCCCCCTATTGCCAAAAATGACCTTGCGTACCCTTGACATTGCTTGTTTTCTCGACATTTCATAATTTGCACTGTCTGCGTGAGCTGGAGGCCAAAACAGCGAGAGTCCGAGGTCCCGCCCAACGCTGCTTGCAGCTTTAATTGACTCTATTTCTGCAAAGACTGCAATTATTGCTGTGTTTAGTCTAGGGAGTGGGAGCCGCCATTACTATTCTGCAAGCGACGGCCTGCATTTTACGTCGTCAACTGCAACACAGTCCCTGACTCGTTGCTTACGTTGTCAACTACGGTGCAGATCCCTGATTGGCCCCAGTTGGATTTTAATTTCTGGAAAGGCTTTGAGGTGGTAGAGGGGCCAGACTGATACATAGAGCAAAATAGAATGTTAAACTCACGTCATCAGGATGGTCTTACCCGGCTACCTGTGCTCGGGCAGATTATAGGCAGCAGAATCTACTAAATGAAACTGATGAGAAGTGAGGGTTTTATCTTGTGAGAAGAATTGGCTATTGCCCCACCAATGCTCACAAAGCACTTTCTGTCCTTGACATCATAAAATTCTAACTCAGCAACAACACTGCTCCCTCTCATGCACAAACTATTAAATATTGTGTGAACATTGTGGGTGTGTAGCAGTTGTGTAATGTCTGAACTGAATTTTTCAAGTCAAGATAGAAGACAATGCAAAAAGCAGTGTTAGATAATCCATGTCTAGAAAGGGCTTGAGACACCTTTTAAACTATTGAGAGGATTGCATTGATTGTTTTTTGTTCAGGCTCAGTAAAAGCTGAGACATCCAAACCACTGATGCCAGGTTGTCAGTCCTTTCTGAAATGGCTGTTTCATTGATACATTTCAAACCAACAGATAAAAAAAAACTACCTGCCCTAGAGACTGGAAAGCACTGACTAATCAGTTCTTTTGCCTCAGACCTCACATCACACATGCGCTACCCACACACTCCCACTTGAACTCATCAGTCCTTTCACGTGAGTCCTCAGAGGTCCCCTGCCTCCCCATTTGGAATCCCCATCAGGATGAAGTCCCTGATCCCAGAGCTTGGAGTTGGAATTTGATAAGTTAGTATTACCCTCACATCAGGCTCACCTCTGGCTCATACACACTCCAGAAACCAACCTCCCCCTCCTGCCTTTTTTAGATGGGGCTGCTGTGATTGACAGCTGTTTTGAGCTGGATGAGTGGTGTGACATCGGGCTTGATTCGGGCACGCCCAGTGGCCTCATGACACCCAGTGAAATGGCTAAGACACCTCCTAGGTGACACAGAGTGTTTAGTGCTGTCACACCAAACACTCAAACACACACATGCACAAAATGAATGATTTCCAGACCTCCGACTTAACTCTACATACACACTGGTATACAAAGTCTGTGTCTGCTGTGCAGCCCTGCAATTACCCTGCCTCCACAAAGACATAATGTTGAAAAATGCCAATTGTCTCCACAACAAATATGGCCATTTATCACTTTAAGACTTAATCAAATAGAACCACATGCCTTTGATCAAAAATGCATATTTGGCCACTTCTTGTTATAAACTCTTGGCAAACACAAACTCAAAGTTATCTCATTAGTGAGCCAATTCTCTAGGCACATTGCATGCCAGGCAGTGCTACTGTAAATACACTTTCACCATCTGGAGTATGTGTGACTGTGCATCTCTCTCTTCTCTCTGTGACCTCAGATAGCCTCTTGCTAGGTGGTAACAGCATGCCAGGCATCAGACAGCTGTCTCTGTCTCTCATATACGTACCTCCTGTGCCATGCCTTATAATCAGAAATAAGTTCTTTTATTTCCAACTGTGAAGACAACTACTGTTCTGCCGCCTTTGTTGTTGACTTCTCGCCACTGCATTCTAAGCAAATGATTCCTGCTCTTCCTCCTATAGTCATTCTCTGGTTTGCTAACTGGCCCCCCAAGTTGTAGCCTTTTCCTGCTGTAAGACGACCCGCACATACTCCAGTATGTGGCCTTCTGTTGACCCTTTAGTCACTTTCATGTCTCAGGTTAGCTGCTCAGGCTCTGGGTAATGTTTATCACCCAGCACTCCCACAGCCTCCAGCAGATAAGGCCTCATCTGTGGCAGCCAGCACATTCCGCAGGTGTTAAACTAGGAGTTAACAAGCACTCTTTAATTAGTGCTCTCACAGAATTGCCTGATAATAATTGTTGTTAAAAAACTTGCTTGTTACGACTGGGTCAGCTTCCTCTCCTGCCTTGTACAGTGAATCTGTCTCTGCCCCACAGAGGGAAAAGGAAATAACTTCAACTCGGAGTGGAAAATAAGATTTTTTGATCATGTAGTCAGCATGAGGTCAGATTCAATATCAATTTGGAACCACCTCCTGTGTCAACGTATTCCGGTGAAAACGTGCTTCACTGCAAAATATTTTCACACATCACAGCAGTTTTTCTCAGTTTCACTGCCTGTAGTGGAGTTGTACTGTAGGATCACTTGAATACATTTAACAGGTGCTGAAAATACATGACCACAGTTCGATCAGTAACATCCCTGATTTTTTTTCTTCAGTGACTGAACTTGGTTAAGTGTTGTGCTCACTGTTTTCCCTGTTGGGAAATTAATTGAGCCAATCAGGTTAAGGTTTGAAGATCCAGAAAGATGGACATAAAAATGGCAACCAGCCTGGATGAGACAGATGCAACAAGTTGTTGCTGTAACTGGACTTACAGACATAACACATCTCAAAATTAGAATATTACTTCTAATATTACTACTTCTGCTACTAGAGACTGTGATATGGTGAATGGTTAACCTCTTCTAAACAAAACTGGAAAAGTGCACCCAGAAGAGTGCAGATCTCAACCAGGTGACTGCATTCCAGCTGCAGCCCCCGGAGCTCATCACAGCCACTTTAGACAATGCATGTGGTGCAGCTTGCTACCTTACAGGCAAGATGGTGGCAAAGATAACAAAGATGATTGTTTTCTTTATTGGTTCATAACATGGAATATAATTAATAAGCAGATGCTCTGTTTTTTTTAAACAGTAGATGTCAGTTTTTGAGCCACGACAAAGGGCAAGATGTGGTCTGCAACAGATTAAGACTTGTTTTAAGCTGAGCTCATTTCTGGAGAGGCCTTTTTCTTTGTGCTTTTGCTGTGATTTTGTTGATCCACTTAGAAGGAGAGATAAGTCAGCAATCAATAACAGTATAAAACAGTAAATAAAACTAGTTATTCCACAACTGTGTATAACCCCAACCACGAGGGGTCCTTGAGCATGCAGTCATATATCAGCACATAAAATATTAGGCTGATTGGTCTTGTAGTTTGTTAGATTAGCTGTGAAGAAACAGGTAGGCTACACACTCTTACACACACACACACCACACACAAAATGATTTTCTCCAGGTGATAAAAGTGGCTAATATGTACAGTATCAGACTAAATTTTGAAGTGAAAACTAAATAGATATTCAGTGTGATTATCAGCCACATATGTTATATAACTCGGTCAACCAATAAAAGTTTCAGCATTTCTGACATCATGCTGCATTCACACCATGTAAGCTAAATGAAGGAGCAGGAAAATGTTTTGTTGTTATGACTGACACATACTGCATAAACTTAAGTGTTGCCTAAGGGACCATACACATGCCAAGTTTTTCTGTGCCCTCAAATTCATTGTTTTGAATGTAAACGTGCAGTAAGGCTGATTCACACTAAATTTAATTGAATCTAACTGAAATAATAAGCCATACTGGCTTCAAAACTTGTAGGCGATATTGATACTTTTAAATATTCCGCATTAATTTGTATTTGCTTTCAAACTGGATTTTTTAATTGCCTGCAAAGAGCTTTACAGTGATTTAGTTTAGTGTATAGTTTTTAGAGATTTTGTAGCTCTTTTTGCCAAGAGGGAGTGGTCATAGAAAATCCCTATATCTCCCACTCATAATTACAACAAGTTTTTACTTCTTGCTGTTTGTATTAGGGCCTACATCAGAAGTCTTCAACCTTTTTCAGACCAAGGACCTCTTATCTCAAAGACAGACAGAGCAGGGACTCCCTATATAGTGTATAAAACTGAGTTGCATCTCAGATAATTCTCTGAATATTTTTGGGTTTTCTCTTGTTAGCGTTTTCCTGTAGCTGATAAGTCCACAGCAAATGTAGCATGGCTAGGTGCATTAGCCTCACCCTCTGCACTTTTGCTGGTGGTATATGAGTTGGTTCCTGTGTCAGTCTCTCGCTTGAAAAGTTACAAAATTAAAACTACTTGTGGCTCACAAGAATGTGTACTTCTAATATCAATACAGTAAAGTGGTCAATATGTTCCAATATGTCCGAATTTTTACCCGATTTTGACCAACTGGATCTTGATGAGCCATTTGAATATGATGACCGCCCGTATTTATTTGAACATGGACGTACACGGACGCAGAGCTCATTGAAATTGAAGAGCGGACGAGGAGAGAGAGGGAGCAGCAACAGGCAGAGGAACATGTCCGAATCCAGCTAAAGGTAAACACAGACTTTCATTTCTCATTTCCATTATGTTGTCGGATAATTATACTAACAATCCGAGCCTATCTGTGTGAAAAAAAATGCACTTTTAGTGGACGTATTTTGACGTTGTTTGACGCTGTCTGAGTGCCTTACTATTTAATATAGTGCACGCTCGCAGGCTGCAGGCAGGTCAGCCAGTTGTTGTTGATCTATATGATATAATGTTATAATGTAATAATATAAGGTTATCCCCCATAAGCTCTCAAATAACCAATAAAAGCTAACTAAATTACAAATCAGGCTAACTGTTGGTCTGTTATGAGGCACATACATGAATCCATGTTCACTATTTGTCTATATTTGTGACTCAACTTAACATAAAGCTAAGCTTAGCATTATAGAAGACTGTCTATTTGACACCCTGCGTGTTCTTACCTGCTGTCACGTTCACACAGTCCAGTATTGGGAAATGCTAAAACGTGGCAAAGCCTCATTAGCAATGCAGTGGAGATGTCACACACTTTCAACATCACATTATTAGCATTATCCACCATTAGAATCATGCATTGTCGTCACACCCCACAGCACTGAATCCCCTGCAACTGGGTAGTGCCATCTGGCCATGGGATCATGCATATTCAAAAAAGAGCGGAACCTGACAGAACACCCAACAGCCTTCTTCACAGCCACCTCTTACTGAACCATAACTTGTCAACTGATATATTTAGATCACCTTTTACTAATGACTGAGGGGGGAATCAGGTGGCAGCAGGCAGTGTGTGCAGAGGTTTGTGCTGTGTTTGTGTGTGTTTACAAGTGTGAGTTTTCTGTTTGATTGAACCACTTAAAGTAACTAATTGTGTCCAGTGGTGATTGGTGACCACCGGGGGGTCACTAAGGACCACCATCTGTTGCTGTCAATCACACACACACTTGCAGAGGCTGAATGAGTGGACTGTATCTCCTCTGACTTTCAGTCCTCCTCACCTCGACTCCCAGTCATTAGTGAAAGGATCTAAATATACCAGCTGACATGTTCTGCCACAACAGGAGGTGACTGTGATTTAGGCTATGAGGTGTTATGGCAGATCCAGCACCCCCCTGAAAACGCATAATCCCTCAACCTGCTGGCACTGCCCACTTGGCATGTTTTATACCTCCTCAACCAGCCCTCAGAGAGTGGCAGTAACATTTGACAGTGCTGCCAGTTCTACGCTTTCCAGGCATAATACTGGGTGTTGAGTGAATAGAAAGCAAGCAGCATCACACACAAATTCTCTTTTATCCAACACAAATACACTCAAGAGCACAGGAAGTACCCCATCCAGGGCTGCCCCTGACCAAATTGGGGCCCTAAGCGAAATTTTATTTGGAGGCCCCCATCCCAAATGTATCATAGGTACAAAATGACCGTACAACAACTTGCCATTTAACTTGACAACCTTTATTGGCAATAACAAATGTACTGTAGATACAGTAGTTTGGCTGTATGAGTCAAATAAAATAAAAAATTCAACCTGAAATAAATAAATAAATATTAAATAAAAATAACTTCAAACTGAAATAAATAAATAAACAAATCTGAGTCACAAATAGCCATCAATTACTCATCAAAAGAAAGTAACTTCCACCACCTCAATCCCCCACCCTTGATTAAACACTGAAAATAAAATAAAAGAGGGAGACAGGTTTTTCCTATTTAATCTTATCTTGTTATATTTCTCCCTCTCCCCTCTCTGGAGGCGTCCGATCTCCCTCAGCCCTCCGCCTCTCCCACCTTAATTAAACACTGAAAACAGAAATAAGATACAGAGACATTCTTTTCTATTTTAATCTTATTTAGCTATATTTCTCCGTCTCCCCTCTCTGGGAGCATCCGACCTCCCGGCCCCGCACATACCCCCGAGGCTCGGGTCTCCCCCTCCGTGGAGCCCTCCCGCCCTCCCGTCCCCGCACATACTCCCGAGGCTCTTTTGGACGACAAGTGGACAACTCTTCACCTGCTGCAGCTCTGCAAGTGCCTGCCAGCGCACCCCTCTTATTGTTCAGATGTCGAGTGCTGTCAATCATTGCAGCGTCTCTTCTCTCCTTCCTCGAGCTGATTCTACGTGCGCCTCACGGTAGCGCATGTGCGCATCCATTGCGCATATGCGCAAATGCGTCCCCTCGCGCAAAATGTGGCCCCCCATGGAAGATGAGGCCCTACGCACAGCGCGTGTTCTGCGTTTAGGGAGAGGCGGCCCTGACCCCATCACTATTTTCTCCTGTCTCATCTTGAATTTGAATGCTTTAAAGCTCTATTTCTGCATCACAGATGCTGAATTTGCACTACATGGCAAAACTCTACTCAGCTCAACTCTTTTTTTTTCCATTAGCAAAAGATGTAGATAGTACCTGGTACTTTTTTGGTACCACCCCAATTGAGGTTCCAAGCAAGCTAAGCTGATACTAATAGGCAGAGTTAAAACAGTGCAGACCACTGATTGGTCAGAGAGACCATCACTAGAATTGTCACATATGTGATTCAGGACCTCCTGCATGAACCAGCTGTTTTAAAATGGCCAAGCTATTTTCAAAAGTGACCCCAAATTTTACTTGACCCAGGTTTCAAAAATGGCAGTTTGCAAAACTATACTGTACACTACACTTAACATTTGACAAAGTGCAAACATTCCTGTTTGGATGAAACAATCTGAAAACAAAACAAAGAAAAAGACCCGGTGCCAAAAGTGAGTTCAGTCAAGTCGAGCCATGTGGTGAAATGAGGCAAAAGTATAATATGGACAAGAAAGAAGCAGCTGCCTTCACTGATCTAAGGCACACAAATATTGCTTATATGGCCAATTCCCATGAACCTGTGTAGCATGCTTTAGCTGCACTGTAGTGTGCTGAGCTATGATCTCATGAATGCATCGTGCGTTTTCGCTGCAGCCTCAGAGCAGATGCTAACCATGCTCACCAACACTACTGAGGGTCTCCCTGGGGGCAGGGTCAGCTGGGGCCGGTTCATAACTGCTTCCTCCCTCAACCATAGTGTCGGCACTTGTGTACCTTTGTAGCTTGTAAATAAAGTTTAGTTTCCCTTTTGCTTTTCTATTTATACTTTATCCAGCAGTGACCAGCTGTTTACTGGCTGATGCTTCAGATGAAAGCTCTTCATGCACCAGCAAACCACTGAGAGGCCTTTGTTAGGAAGAAGCCGTAAGGAGATGGAATGTATAGTACTTTTCCCCGCTGCACAAAAAAACCCCAATAACACCTGCTAACATCTGGCTTTTTTATTTCATGGGAAAGGTTACAATGGGCATTCACGCCTGCGTCAAATGACTCTGCAATAGTCACAGGTATTCATCGACTCTGGCTATGATTGGCAGTGATGAAAATAAAACACCTGGATGAACAAGCAAATTTCATCTCCTACCGGCGAGAAGCAATGACATGCAACAAAACAATGCCGTCCTTCTCCACCCAAGCTGTGCTCAAACATCGTTCTAAATTAGTCTGCACTGAGTTTGAAAGAGAGACTGAGTAACTAAGAGATACATAAAATAGTAACCACCATAAAGTCTTCACTGACCTCTATGCTGCTTTCTACTGTTTACTAACCTGTTTTCTGGCCTGTCTGTGACGTTGAATGTGGCACACCAGTGAAAAAACTCGAACTGCAGTTGTGTGCCTCCACGCAGCAGTCAAGTTCCTCCTACAGTTTACATCCATGTCTGTGAAAACATGGATGCTTCACACCCATTGTTCCCCCAACAGCACAGTAGATCTATACAATTAGCACAGTAAGTTAAGTATCTGACCAAATGTCTCCCATTATATTCCTGAGCTAAGATGTTGAGTAATGGCCAGAAAAGTGTTTTATGCAGAACATTATGATGTCACAGTGAAGCTGACCTTTGACCTTTTGGATGTAAAACATCATCACTTAATCATTTTAGCCCATTAGACATTGTGTGATGTTTTGTCATAATTAGCATATGAATTTGTGAGTTATGGCCAAAAACATATTTTGTGAGGTCACACTGACCTTGACTGTCAACCAGCCAGGTTATTCCTCAGTCCAAGTGAACGTTTGTGCCAAATTTGGGGAATTTCCCTCAAGGTCTTCTGTAAATATCGCATTCACAAGAATGTGATCGATACAAGGTCAAGGCAATCCTCAGTTTATCCTCAAGTCCAAGTTAACATTTGTGCCAAATTTGAAGATTGTGTTCTTGAGATACAGTGTTCACAAGAATGAAATAGACAAGGTCACAGTGACCTTGACCTTTGACCACCAAAAACTATTCAATTCATTGTTTAGTCTGAGTCAATGTTTGTGCAAAATTTGAAAAAAATCGTCAAGGACATATCGCCTTCACAAGACTGGGACAGACATAGGTACAAATGGACAGACAGCCCAAAAACATAAAGCCTTCAGCCACAGCTGTCAGCAGCGTGGAGGCATAAAATTTGAAGGCATAGTTGTGTGCTGCAGAGCTGGGTATGTGGCTTTAGTTTTCTGGCAAAGGGAAAGGAGTCTATCGCCTATTTTTAGTGGGTTTTCCCATGATTAAAAAATCTGCAGATACGTGTTAATCTTGGTGGAAGAAAGTTATATCTTTCACTGAGGTTAGCTGTGTTGTGACACAGGTCAGAAGTTATTTAGTAAAATCTGACATTTGCAACAATATTTCATTGTTATTTGGTCATGGGGTCAATTTCAAATACTGCAAGAGGGCATGTTAAAAAACAAGACAGCCACAGTGAGCTTTCATATGAAGATATGCAGGTACAGGGCTCTTAAGGCAGACCACACCAACATTTAAAATGGCAAACATCCATTTTTTCCAGTGGAATTGCCACAAATAAGTAAATTTGTGTGAATCTTTCATGTTGAGGTCAACTTTGGTGATCTTTGACATGTAAATTGTCATTGACCAAAAGCAAGTTGTCTTGACAGTGCTGACCTCTGACAAAACAGAGAGCCCTAAGTCCAGAGTAGCTGGAGGAAACCGTAGCTTATTAGCTGGGTTGCACCATCCACTTGTATTTAACCCATCTCTGCTGGAGTATAAACCACTCCACAAAGAAGGAATGATTTCAGTCAATGGGAAAAATATGTCTTTAATTTGCTGTGTAAACATATTGTCCCTTACTTATTGCCCAGCTCAGAGAACTATTGTGATCATGATTGTGACTGACTAGTGCCAGCAAAATTCTGCACTTTTCACTGTTACTTTTATATTTATATTCATAAAGAGCTTTCATCCAAAGCAGCTTACAGTTTGGTTCTCATTCACCCATTCAGACACTGATGGCAGCTCACCACCATGCCACATGTGAACAGGAGGAATCAAATGTCCTAAATGTACTATGATATTAGCTAGTTGCCTCAGACAACTACACCTGCAGGTAGCATCTAAACCCTTTTTCACCAAAATTAATGCTTCTTTTTATAAACCAGGAAAACCTGCTAAAATATGCAATAGACTCCCTTCCTTTTGCCAGCAGACCACAGCCATGTACATAGTTCAACAGTGGACAAGTTTGCCTTTTGTTTCTTTTTTTCTGGTGTGTCATTTTTAGTGTCACAAACGTGCCAGGAAAAAGGTTAGTTAACAGTAGAAGGCAACATGTATGCCAGTAAAAATGTTATGGTGGTTACTTCTTTTTTATATGTTACTTTTTCAGTCAAATTCAGTGCAGACTAATTTTGAATGATGTTTGAGTGCTGCTTAGACAGTGACATATGTTATTTTGTGTCTGCGTGTCACTGCATTGTGCTAGAAAAGGAGCGAAAATTAGCGCATCCACCTGGTGGTTGTATTTCCATCACTGAAGATCAGAGCTGATTGGAGATCAAGCCATCCTGTCACTACTGTAGAGTGATTAGACCCAGGAATTAATGCCGATTGCAACTTTTCACTTTCCAGATGTTAGCAGGTGATAGTGGGTTTTTTCTCCAGTGGGAAAGGAGCCTAATTTACCAAGGTTTTAAGCATCATCTATTTTGCTATTACATTGTTGGGCAATACCAATAATACAATTACTTTTCCCAGTAATGAGTAGTGTAACTAATTACTAATACAGTTTCAGTAATAATATTACAGTTACCCCAAAACAAAAAAACATACAGCATTACTTTCGTTATCACCCTACTGCTGACTTGAAATACATTATCACATCAGCGGACTCATTTTCATAATTGTCATGCTGCGCAGGCACGCCACAAAGTTCCAAGCTAGTTTTCAAGATGGAAATGCTTACCTTAACCGCTGGAAATATTCCCATCACTTGATTTTGTCACGAGGAAAGATTACAACAACACTATTACTTAAGGTAGTGGTACTAAAACTCTTTGCCACTACGAAAACACATCCTCAAACCTCCTGTTTTGAAACACTTACTACAACCGACAGCACAACAATGTGAAGCTCCAGGAACAATCTACACCCCAACTCCAGCTAAACAACCAAAACTGGATTTTACTCATGGACAGCTGCAGACTACAAAGAATTAATGAAGCTTGTGGCTAGATATGTTGCTCCACGAGTGACTCTTTGTCTTTCAGATAGATCCTTGGGAAAATACCGGTCACAGGCTACTGAATACACCCAGGTAAAAAATAAATAAACTAGAAAAGCACTCAGAGAGTGCAGACCTCCGCCAAGTAGATGATATTCCCTCCCCCTCTGCATCAGATTTTGCAGCCTGCATCACAGTTAGGTTATTTGCATCACTATCATTATTAGGTTATATATGCCTTCACCATGGAGACACTGTGGTGTATTTATTTCGTTTTTATTTTGTACCAACACAAAATATAATATGTTTTTTTGTATTTTTCACTTTATTTTTTTTTCCAACACAGAACATTAATTTCAACTTTAGAATTCGGTGAATACACAGTGCTTTTTAACGCTTTTTAATTATTTTTTTCCACTTTGCTTCAACCGATCACCACCAAAAATTTTTCATCTGTTCCTTGTCCCATTATCCACCTTTTCTGAAAATTTCAGCAAAATCCGTTCATAACTTTTTGAGTTATTTTGCAGACAAACAAACAGACAAACAGACAAACAGACCTTGGCGGAGGTAATGAATAAAAAATCTTTTGCATGCTATTTAGCCTTAGTTGCACTTACCAGTGATTACCCTGACATTCACACAGAGGCACACATCTGAATTTTGGGGCGATACACAAACTACCAGTTTTATGGGGTGCAATGGAAATGTCATTTACAAGTAGTGTAACAAATTACCGTTGGCAGGGAGTAATAAGTAAAGTAATACTATTTCTTTTGAAAAGAGTAACAAGTATTACATTTTTAGAGTAACAAGCCCAACACTGGCAAAAAGGTTTCAGTGAACTCCCACATGTAAGCAAGGTAATCAACAGCCTTAACCGTTGTCCTGTCCTGTGGAAAACCATTTGCACTGTGTGTGTATGGCATGAGTTCTAGTCAGGGTTGCTCACATAACAGCTCCCCAGCAAGAGATCATCAATGGATCTAAACTCTGAAATGCAAATAACATGTGAAAACAAAGTTACATTTAAAAAATGAAACTTGAAACCTTCCCTGGACCTTCAGCTAACTCATCAGTTGGATAGCCCTCAGTTTTTACTGCCATAGCACTGATGATCACTCACTTCTGACGGCCATCGCCAATGATGGATTGTTAGCTTTAGGACAGCCAGAGACAAATGGACAGCCTTACGGAGACCACAAAACATTAGGTGTTCAAACTATTGCATCGAACCCTCATGCTGTTGTTTTGTAATTCACATTAGACTAAGTCATTATAGGAAACTGATGAGATAATCAAAGAAGGTAACCCTAAATGAAGTTGGAAGCTTCCTCTCGAGCTTGAAGCAGTGTTGCACACAGAGCCGCCTTTACTCACATCAACTGGCATTAAGTCACAGTATTGATTTCTTGAGTGTTGGCAATGGAGTTTTTCCTGCAAGATCATCAACTCTCTGACTTTGGGCTGTGCTGAGAAAACTAAGGCTGGCAGAGAGAAAGAGAAAGTGAGACAAAGATAAAGGCAGACAAGAAAAAGAGAAAAGCCAGCGTTATGAGAGTGTAATGAGGGAGAGAAACAGAGAGTAATACAGGAAAAAGACAACCAAAGCAGGAAATCACAAAGACAAGGAAGGGATAAAAGGTGGAAGACAAAGAGAGACAGAAGTAGAAATGGTGAAAAAAGAGTGAAAGAGTTGAGAACGTGCGAACAGGTGACGGATGATGCAAGAAGGAGGGATTTGCGGGTAAAGGAGGACGAGCAGAGGAGAAGGAGCTGCGATCGATAGAGAGGCGGATCAATCTGCTGTCCAGAGAGGAAGAGCGATCAGGATAAAGGGAGCATTCATCATGACACAATCCTGATGCACACACACACACACACACACAAACACACACACACACAGAAAAGAAAAGAAAAGAAAAGAAAAGAAAAGAAAAGAAAAGAAAAGAAAAGAACAAGAAAGTTAGAGACTAGCCTAACGTTTCACAGCACAAGTAGACCTTTGGGTTTAACAATTATCCAGCATAATGCATGATGTGTACGTGTGTGTAGGTGTGTGTGTTAGTGTGTGTCTAAAAGAGAAGACCTACCACAACCTTCACTTTTTTTAAGTTTCTCCTTTGTGCCATCATATTGTCTCATCAGCAGCTGTAATTTCCTCTAAAAAAACTTTTTTTCTTTTTTTTCACGAGCTGACAGCAACCTCCTCAGAAACAACTAACCATATTTTGCTAGATAAACACTATCAAGTGTTCCCCAATCACGACAACCCTGTTCTGACCTCTCTGTGAGTACACCCCCGCTCGGGGTGCGGTGGTATGTCCCATCTGTGCAGAGCTGCTGGAGACAGAGACACTGTCCTCTGTCATAACACGGGAGGGTCCTGAGATAACAGTGAGGGCTTGCAGCTCACATCTGTGTCGGGTCCCCTCAGTGGCTCACTGTACACAGACAGAGCTCTCCATCAAGGTGGGTGGCCATGTTTTCTACTGGCCACCAGGACAGGCTGACACATGCACATTTGCATTTTAGGGTTATAGTTGATGTTTGTATCCACAAGGACCTGCAGCTAGATGAGCAACTAAAGCTCAAATTTTACTTGTTGGGTATGCATAGCTGTGAGGGTCCATGTGGATCATACGCCCCGACCCAATGTCCCTTTTGTAGCATATCATGGCCTTTAAAGGATAGTTCCGTTTTTTTGAAGTAGGGCTGTATGGGGTACTTATCCTGAGTATATTACATACAGTAGATGTCAGTTAGCACAACCCCAGTTTGAAGAAACAGGACCTAAGCAATCTACTGCAGTGGAGAGGTCAGTAACAACATGTATTTTAGCCACCTAAAAAAATCAATATTAGTTCAAGTGTACGCTGTATGTTTTTGCTGCTTTACCTTTCTGTCGGTCAGTGATTTCCTACAGGAAGATTAAGCCATTCTATTGCTCTCTTCAAAGCCAGACTCCATTGACAAAAACAGTGATTTAAAATTGCTGAACACAGGAGCTGCTGGTCTGCAACTGCCTTAATCAGTTCGTTTGTTGGTGTTATTGTGTGACTTTGGTATTTAAAAGAGTTAGTTTGGATTCACTTAAGTCACACAATAACACCAACTAAGTAACTGATCAAAGCAGCAGTAGACCAACAGCTCCAAGCTAAAATGACTGTTTTTGTCACTGGAGTCTGGTGGCTTTAACGAGATCATATGGAACTGAAGCCATTAGTCTTGCTCATCTGAATGGGCTGTCTGATGGAAAGCTAAAACAGTGAAAATATGCTCAACATAGTGTACACTTCAGCATATATTAATTTGTTATTTTAGGTGGCTAGTATACATTTTGTTGCTGACCCCTCCACAGCAGTAGATTGCTTAGCTTCAGTGTTGAACTCCTGCCTGCTTCACCTAAAGCCCCATTTCCACCGAGCAGTCAGGTACGGTACAGTTTAGTTTGGTACACTTTCTTTCCGTTTCCACTGCGAAAAGTTGTGGATGGTACCAATGGAACCATTCCGTACTGTTCCCACTTTTGGTACTCCTTCTGTTGGGGTACCTAGCACACAGACCTGGCACTAAAAGGTGGAGCTGTGAACACTGCAGTCCACTCATTGATAAATAGCGGACGATCACGCTGCTCAGGGCTGAGCTGTGGCTGGTTTTGAGGCTTATGTAACCACTGTTTTATTAGTAAAGCATTACTATAAAATGAAAGGATGTTTTGCTGCCTCTTGCAGCGGCGGTTGTCTGAGAAAAAATAACTTAATTCACTGGGCTGACTGCTGGCAACTTTAATGCAGAACGTTACCTTGTAATGTTACTCAATGCATGAGGTGCTGATGTGAATCCATCAACACACCTTAAATTTCACTGACAACTTCCCATGGAGAGAGACTCTCACTGCAGCCTGTTTTATTTTGTTCAGAAAAATGTCGGCATGCAACCCCGTTCTGTGGATGATAAATGAGAATCAGTCGTCCATCTGTGTCACCAGCAATGAGGAAATACAGTGAGTGCTGGATGGAGCAGTGAGTGATAACAACCCCAGCCACCTTTAAGAGTACTGTTTGTAGTGGAATCACTAGGGTCTAGGTACCATGTCTAAAGGGTTACTTTTGGTTCCAAAGGTACCAAAATAGAAAGAAATGTTGACTGACATCTGCTGTATTTAATACACTGACTATGAATAAGTACCCCATTCAACCCCACTTCAAACTATCTGAACTATGCCCTTAAGGACTGCTGTACTACACATTGTTGTCTCAGCCTTGCAGGTGGAGTGTCGATGTCTATATTTAGTGTAAGTGACCACAGCTGTTTCATTTATTTGTCTGAACAGCCCAGAAAAAGACAAGCACGCATCATTTTAGAAATCTTTAGAAAAGTTTAATTTCAGTTCGATCGCACAACAGCTCTTTCTGACCCGAGCAGTGGCTAAATACTGTAGAGAAGTAGCTCATACAGCACCACTTCAAAAAATAAAACTATCACTTTATGTGAGCCTTTACCAAGAAATCAAGGTGAGTTGTTTCATCCAGTAGCCCAGCTGCCTCACACACACACACAAACACACACACATACATACACACACACACACACACACACACACCTTGTTTCTAAAAAGTGAAGCTTGGCAGCGATTCTGAAGGACGAAGCCTTTGGCCGTGTTTGGCCGGTTCCCTCCTCCTTCCTGGTCTGTGTTTATTGCTGTCTGACGGCATTTCCTCCCTGTCAGCTGTCGTAATCACAGTTGACGGCTAATTATAGCAACTAGTGTGGAGCCTTGCCCACTGCTCACCTCCTTTTCTCATTTTTCTTATCTTATGTTTGATTGTCAATACGTAACAATACTCCACCGCTTCATGTATTGTCAAGGCTTTGGCCTCAAATGACTGAATGTTGTTGTAATTCCATAACTGCAATACTGTACATGTCATTCATCTTTGCCAAATAATTATACCACAATAAAGCCAATGATGATGCATTGTAAGAGTTTAATAAGCAATTTAAGTCCTTAACAAAATTACTGACTTGCATCGTCTAGTTTTCCACTGAGACTATGGAACACCCACAAGTTTCTCTACATTTCATCATTCAGTATCTCTGCAATCTCTAAAAAAAACCTAACAGTATTAAGTATATCAGCATCCCTGAAATGGTGGTACAGCATCTTTGAAACAAACTCTTGATAATATGCATAAACCACACTGATGCTGTTATTTTTCATTCAAGCATTCTGCTGATTCTTTGTGGGTGATGCAAGTATTATTCTGTTTTTTACAGGCCTTGGATGCAGAAAATGTTTTCAGCACATAAAAAAGTTTTCCCACCACTGATGCTATTTAAAGATGCTGTTTGAATATTTTGGCAAAGCGCCACATGTGTGTTACTGTGATGAACTGTGTGAGAGAGATTTTTTTCTAACCAGGCAGGCATCGGATTTTCAAAGTGCTGCAGCAGTGCAAAGGAGAGTGTGAAAGTTTCACATGGGTGGTTCGTATATCATGGGGCCCCACATTATGTTATGTTAAAGGGGCAATAATGTGTGTCAAAGTGACATGTCATATGAAGCCCTTTTTACACAGAGATCACACTTTAGCACCGCTACAAAGTCCCTTCTCTACGCACATTTGCATTTTTACACAGAACCAAACCAAACAACAAATGCATCATGCCACCTCCGTGTGTGATTTTAGACAGCATGATGGCATCATGGAAGCAAAAGAAGCATGACTGACGTGGCGTATATGAACCGTAACAATGGCAAAACATGGCAGTAACATTTACCGTCCCTGTTATATAGTGGCTGATCTTGTCCTCTGCTTGGAGGGTAAGAAGCCCCTGGATCTCACTGTTTTCCCAATTTACAGACATTTTCAGCCACTGCTCTTCCTCTTTGAGTTAGCTGCTAACTGTTAACAGATACTTGTTTTCCACAGTGGCTTGCATGCATGACATATCATCAAAACTTTATACCTGTATTGCCTATGATCCTGTCCTGCTGGCCGTCTCTTTTACATAGAAGCTGTCTCAGCACTGTAACTCCTCCACTGCTGACTTAAAAGCAAGACAACTCTGCCCCCCATTCCGCAACTGTACCCTTTTATACAGAATGGCAAGGCGGCATGACAGCATGAATTTCCCGCCTTTAGGAGGCTATGCAAAAGAGGCTTTAGACAATTTCCTTATTAGTGTTTTTCCGGTAACACTTCATAAGTCAGCCCGCGTTTTAGAGTGTACCTCTCGCCCACTTTTCCGGGAGTTAGTGTATAACTCCCGGGAACTTACATGTACTTTTGTTAGTATATACTTAGATGGAAAATACTGCCTAGTTTCCCTGTAAATTTGGGGGAAATTACCCAGTACTTTCAGACTAAGGACAGGCAAACAGTGCAAACTTCATAATCCAGCCCAGTCTCTTTTGTTAGTATATACTTAGGTGGAAAATACTGCCTAGTTTCCCTGTAAATTGTTGTTGTGGGAGGAATTATGCTCTAACTCCCGGGAACTTACATGTAAGTTCCCGGGAGTTAGAGCATAATTCCTCCCGGTCACTTACCACATACTTTCCCAGGAGTAAGAGTATCCCTCGCGGTCACTTAGCACATACTTTCCCGGGAGTTAGAGTATAACTCCTCCCGGTCACTTACCACATACTTTCCAGGGAGTTAGTGTTTAACGGCGCAGTCACTTGGCATATACTTCCCCGGGAGTTAGAGTATCCCTCACGGTCACTTAGCACAAACTTTTCACGGGAGTTAGAGTATAACTCGTCACTTATGTAATTTTTCAAAACTTATGGTTTAATTTCCTTATATAAATCTGTATATGTATGAAGTGCAGTAAAAACAAATGCTTTTGCCCTTTGCTCATGGCACTTGATTCAGTCACTTTTATGTAGCCTATGTGTCATCAGGTAATTTCACCCACACTCCAGGGTTTTAATATTTATGTTTTGTTTACATTTCATTGAATGAGTTTGAATATGAATATGTCAAGAAATGGGTCTATATTCTGCAAATTGCCTAATTAACAGGCAGACTGGAGTAGAAAGCAAACTTACCTCTCTCAGGTGCACATCTCTGGAAGTCTTGTAGTGCCATCCGAGGACGAAACACAAACAATACAGTAATGTAATAATATAGCCTACATATATCTTAAAATACACAATAATGAGTCATGAGAAGTTATAAAATGTTTTTATTATTTAATTACACAGAAACCACATGGTAAGTGCTGTTCTCACATCTACAGCGTACTTTCACCAAAATTTACAGGGAAAGTAGGCAGTACTTTCCACCTAAGTATATACTAACAAAAGAGACTGGGCTGGATTACGAAGTTTGCACTGTTTGCCCGTCCTTAGTCTGAAAGTACTAGGTAATTTCCCCAAAACTTACAGGGAAACTAGGCAGTACTTTCCACCTAAGTATATACCAACAAAAGAGACCAGGCTGGATTATGAAATTTGCACTGTTTGCCTGTCCTTAGTCTGTAGCATGGCACTCAGATGTTAACCCTTTAAAAACAGTTAGTTCAATGCTTCACAAGGTAACAATATTACCAGAAGATAATACAAAGACGAATCAAAGTGTCCCTGAGAAAAAATAACAGAGTTCCACTGGTTGTCTTATTCAAGTTCAGTTTTGTTCCTTCTGTTATCAACTGTTCAGTTTAGTTTTAATCCTTTATTGTGACAAATGCACATTTTAAGTCACAAGTCAAGTGGAAAAGGTCCTTGTGATACTACCACACTGGAGTGTGATGCTCAAGTGATGGAGATAGAAGAATGGATGGGCTCCTGCGGATAATAGGTGATCTTGATCCAACTCCTTTGGTCAAGGCAGAGATCAGGTTCATGGGTGGCTCGCCATCTCTCTTGTCAGGTAGAATCTCAAATCCACATGTAATTTTCCATAGGATCTCAAAAACCTCACCTGTGTAGAAACAGAGCTATTACTATTTTGCATCATCAACTTCAATTGTTTTATGGCCATAATCAATATCACATAAATACATCATAGTAACACAAAGTGAGCAGATTAATAACTTTTAACTGTACAGTTTTTCTCAGCATGGAATACTTTATCCTGTTTTTACATTTCACATCATGAATTATTAGCCTATTAATCCATAACTTGTGATTATTAATCATATTAATCAATTACAAATAATACGTATTTCCTTTGAACTACAAAGTTAATGTTTTTAACCATTTGTTTAACATTTTTCAACTTAACTATGAATAACAAAATCATGTATGCTATTAACACACATATTTCGAAACTGTGGGCTACTTTCAGACTAAGGACGGGCAAACAGTGCAAACTTCATAATCCAGCCCAGTCTCTTTTGTTAGTATATACTTAGGTGGAAAGTACTGCCTAGTTTCCCTGTAAGTTTTGGGGAAATTACCTAGTACTTTCAGACTAAGGACAGGCAAACAGTG
This sequence comes from Epinephelus moara, assembly GCF_006386435.1. Taxonomy (NCBI): domain Eukaryota; kingdom Metazoa; phylum Chordata; class Actinopteri; order Perciformes; family Serranidae; genus Epinephelus; species Epinephelus moara. The sequence continues at coordinate 39,544,824 of NC_065512.1, forward strand.
CACACTTCATAATCCAGCCCGGTCTCCTTCGTTGGTATATACTTAGGTGGAAAGTACTGCCTAGTTTCCCTGTAAGTTTTGGGGAAATTACCTAGCACTTTCAGACTAAGGACAGGGCAAACAGTGCAAACTTCATAATCCAGCCCAGTCTCTTTTGTTAGTATATACTTAGGTGGAAAGTACTGCCTAGTTTCCCTGTAAGTTTTAGTGAAAGTACGCTGTAGATGTGAGAACAGCACGTTTTGTCCTCGGATGGCACTACAAGACTTCCAGAGATGTGCACTTGAGAGAGGTAAGTTTGCTTTGTACTCCAGCCTGCCCGTTAATTAGGCAATTTGCAGAATATAGACCCATTTCTTGACATATTCATATTCAAACTCATTCAATGAAATGTAAACAAAACATAAATATTAAAACCCTGGAGTGTGGGTAAAATTGCCTGATGACACATAGGCTACATAAAAGTGACTGAATCAAGTGCCATGAGCAAAGGGCAAAAGCATTTGTTTTTACTGCACTTCATACATATACAGATTCATATAAGGAAATTAAACCATAAGTTTTGGGAAATTACATAAGTGACGAGTTATACTCTAACTCCTGGGAAAGTATGTGCTAAGTGACCGCGAGGGATACTCTAACTCCCGGGGAAGTATGTGCCAAGTGACCGCGTCGTTATACACTAACTCCCTGGAAAGTATATGGTAAGTGACCGCAAGGGATATTCTAACTCCTGGGAAAGTATGTGGTAAGTGACCGGGAGGAATTATGCTCTAACTCCCGGGAAAGTCCAAGTAAGTTCCCGGGAGTTATACGCTAACTCCCGGGAAAGTGGGCGAGAGGTACACTCCAAAACGCAGGCTGACTTATGAAGTGTTACCATTTTTCCTAATAACAGGAAATTTATTTAAATTTGCTTGAATAAATGAGAGAGAAAAGAGAGAGAGGTTAATATCGGCATGATTATCTTTTGCTTAAAAATTAAAAGCCATATTGACACTTTGTAATTTGTCAAAAAGTATATCATAAAAGTATACCAAATAGAGTTAGCAGCTAGAATGTATCATTACCACATGGCAGACAAACAGCAGACAGGAGATTAGTGTGGACTAATGAGTCAGAGCTGATGTGGATTTTGCCATGGAAAAACAATAGAGAGGACAGAGGCGGCACGTCATAAGATGTGAAAATAGCCCTTATTAGATAGGAATTGTGCAGATTTGCAGGAAAGCTCAATCAGTCTTTTTTTAGCATTAGCAGTATAAAAACAAAATCGGGGAGTGCCGCAAAATGCCGCCTACCTACTTTTGTTTATACAGAATGCGTGGCAATGGGGGGCGTGAGCAAGAAACAAAACGTGTAGCTCAGCGTGTGACATAACTAGTGACGTGGAAGGGAAGCCACGGCTAGTCAGTCCTTCGGCGATTCTCTCGTAAGTCGCCCCGTTCTTCACCATCCCCGTCATCTGACGGTTAATGGCCTCTTCGTTTGCGAGGACAAGGAGGGTGCGCAATTCCTTGCCTCCCCAGTTGCTCATCTTTACAGTGTCTGTCAGGTTTGCGTTTACCTCTTGCTACTAGCTGCTCCCTAATTCCTGCTATCAGCTGTTTCGTGTTTATCCACCACCAGTGGGTCGCACGTGCAGCGTCATCAACAGCCCCACCCGTTGCGGAAGGCCACCTCTGTCTTTTTAAACTAAAAGGGTTCCGTCAATATGACTACCCTACGAGGTGAAAAATTGGGCACCTTGGATCAACTCGCCAATCCGGCTCTGTGTGTCTAAATGCTCGCAGCTTGCTGGCAAAACGGCCCAACATTTGCGGAAAATCTGGCAGTGTAAAAGGGGCTAATGACTTTAGAAAATATAAAACATACTGGCTCATCTGGACTACATATACCTCAAAAATATGCTGATTTTACACATAAAGGTCAGTTTACTCATCATGAGGAATAGGCTACTACTCAGCCTGTGAAATCAAGTCTATAATGTCTAGAATATAACCATGATGATGTCAGCAGGTTATCTCAGGACAAACCTGAAGACCAGTCAAAAACAAAGACTGGTTTAAACACACAAATATTTTTCACCAACATGCACATATAGTTTTAGTGTTCAACAGTCAGGAAGGAGCATTCAACCCTCAACTGAATGAGTAACAAACTGTACAACTGCTCAGTAACCACTGGAGTTCTGGCTGTTTATATAAATTTTATAGATTTTATGTGGTGACTGCCATCACCTGACCTGATTGACCTGGTCTGATCAGCGGTCAATCTGCCTTTAGACTATATGTTAATACTAGAAAGCCTGTGCTACACAAGGCATTGAGTGGAAAGTAGAGTTTGAAAGATGTGGACAATGTTATGAAGTTGCATTATGGGTGAAGTGTAGAATTAAGCATTTTTGTGGGACTGAGAGTCAGGATGTCTCTGCCTCTGCTGCATCAATATTCACCATTCTGTTTTTAATTTGTGTCTTCAGCTATACTGAAGAATAATTCTAACTCACTGGAATGCCCCTTTAAAATAATCTAAGAGTGATATGATCAGATCAGATAAGATAAATTTAAATAATTAAGTAATAAAATTAACAAACTGATTAAAGAAAGCATTCTGATATAGTTACAATGCTTTTGACCATACACATGAAGTGTGCAATTAGTGCAACAATATATGTGTAGTATGAATACTGTTAAGAGTCATATTGAATAGGAACAGTTAGGTATAGTGTAGAGGTGGGGGATATATTGATTATACTTGATGCATCACGGCTTGTACCATGTGGGATGTATGTATCTCGAACATCAAGTACTGTAATTTCTTTAAAGTGACAGCAATCTGTTTTTGTCCTCTTGTTCTCCCCTCACGGTCTCTCCCTCTCACAGGCACAAAAAGAAAAAGAAGAAAAAGAAAGACTTACAAACATGGTAGCCTAAGTCACATGCACTCCCCCACCCATCCAGACCAATCTCTTGGGCAATAGTGTAAGCAGGTAAGGGGCGTGTTTTCGTATCCGCTGGGCTCCGAGAGCTGTTAGTGTGTTGTTCTAGCTCACAGTGAATAAATCCTCATGTTTAACGGTGATGCAGTAATGGTTAACCTTTATGCTAACGGCTAACAAAAATCTTACGGGTGCTTCAGAATAAAAGCATCAGTGGTTCCACTTTTATTTATTACATTATAAAACTCTGTAATTCAACTTGCTAATGGCAGTAATTTTTAAAATGTTTTATCATAACAATACTTTAACTTTTATTTAAAGCAGCTGTGCGGAACTTATTACCATTTATAAAACTGTCCCTAGTTCTTATCACCCCCCCTTGAAGATCCGCATATTTATTTGAACCCAACAGCGACAAAAAAGCCTTTCTCTATATGGCTATTTAGCGTAGCCTCAGTTGGGTCGGACACAGTGGAAGTCAGCAAACCAGAATACGGCACCCGGAGGCGGAAGTAAGTCTGCATGCCCGCAGCAGCCCACAGCCATTAAACCACAGAAGAAGAAGAAGTAGGAGCCGTGTTTACGAGTAGGATTTAAGAAACAGGCTAAATGACATGTAGTAGGGAGTGGTGAATGATTTCGGACACATTGCACACTGTTGTACAGTAGGTGGTGGTATGCACCTGGAAGTTGTTTGCGATCCGCCAATAAATTAAGAGAAGAAGAAGAGCCGTGTTTACAGAGAGTGTCCTTCGAGTAAGCGGTACGCAACGGGCATTGCTGAACACATAACAGTTTTACCAGGTGTATCTGTAAGGACTTGGTTGTACTTTCGATGTCATGGCGGATAAAGAAGGAGCACCATCTAAAAGAAAAAGAACAGAAGAAC
>NC_065512.1:39549061-39590573 GCF_006386435.1 Epinephelus moara
ATACAAGCTCTAAATCTGAAATACACACCACACACAAATGTGTATTTTCATCTAATTGTACTGTACAACAGTTAGAATAAAGTTTTTGTATTTGTATGATTGCATTTGTGTTTATTATATACTTGTTTAAGTATAGCAAGTATAATGAATATAATGTAGGAATCGGTTAAGAAGGAATCGGTAAGGAATCGGAATCGTTAAAATCCTAACGAGTCCCAACCCTAGTTACAACAAACACCACAAAAGTATCTGTGACTGTGACCATGAACACAAATATACAGCAGGCATTTGTCCTCAGTTTATAAGAAATTCAGAGCTACACCAGAACATTTATGATTTTCCTCTTGCTCTCCAAAAGAAATGCATACAGTAATTGCCGGTTGCAGTCGAGATTTTACGACACCAGGCTGTGGGTGTCATACTGCTTTGACCAAAGGGGGCACTATAATCAACGAAAGCGTAAAGTTCCGCACAGCGGCTTTAATGTTACTATAACAGTGCTATGCTATAACAACAGATATTTATTTTAAATTAATCGCAACTGTAATTTATGTATTACAAATAGCCTAAAATTATCACAATATTATTTATAGTCTACATCAGTGTCGAGTTATTGTTTGGTTTCAGCTTCAGTGCCTGCCTAATCTTGACCCAGCATAGAAAACAACAGAGGATGCTGGACAACTCCACTCAATTTCTTCATTTATTGAAAAGATGAAAGTTTGAGCATTGGGTCTTATCTTAAATAACATAAACCACCACTGAATTTTAATCAAATTATTAATGATTAAATCAAAACATATTTTCCATGTCAAATACTATTGTTAATATAACCAATCCCATGTTGTACCACATACTTGTTCAGTGTATTTTTAAATATTCAATGTATTTTTGAATATCAATGCTTTGTTTTAGATAATATTAATATATCTTTGAAATAATATTTGTAATAATTTATAAATAACAAAATAAATAATGTTTACTCTCTTTTAATTCCAAAAAAGATCAATCAGTACTTACAAGTGAAAGGGGAGCTAAGCCACACACAGAGCACAAAATCACACACATATGCACACGAGAAAACTCCTGCATGCATCCTCCAAACCATTGTTTTGCTGCCTGTCAGCTTTTGTTAGGACTCTATTTAGTGACCAATGGTGGGACTCTCACAGTCTCACTCGCAAGAAAACAAAAGACACAGAAAGAAAGTTGCTGTTGTCATCTTCAGCTGCTGCGGTCATCCTTTGGTCAACATGTTATTTTCATTACTGGACTCTGTCCAGCTGGCAGGCCAGAGACAGCGACACACACAGACAGTGGACACACACACACACACACACACACACACACACACACACAGACACGGTGGAGCTCCCTGTCCAAAACAATAGACATAAATATAGCAGCCTCTGGGAAAAAGAATACAAATGCTGCGTCCATCCCTGCACTGAGGAGCTACGCCCAGTCCTGCGTTTCCTGCTCTCTGAACCCCATGTAGAGAGGTGCATGGTGGGAGAATGGTCGCCTCTCTCCTGCCTTTACTCCCCAAGAGAGAGGGAGTAACATAATGGTCCCTTCATTAATAACACTTCTTTTTTTTTCTTTACCAAAAACGTTCCTGTTGTCATTGGTCAAAGGGCAAAGAAATATTTTCAGGCCTGTGTGTGTGTGTACGTTGCCCTTTCTACTAACTTAAACCCCTGGCTGCAGAAAGTCTAGGGTTAACTGACCTTGTTTTCACACACAAATTTTAGAGCTTCAAGTGAACTTGGTGGAACTCTTCAACCGAAATTTAACCTGGCATGTTCTGACAGGCAAATAGCAGACCAGTCGCCAGATGAAAATGTTGGCATTGTATGTCTCTGAAACCACAAATTCGTTACATTTGCACATTTAATATGTATGATTTGATGTAGTATATGAGCTGACTTTGTCATCTGGATGTGAAAGGGATGGTGGATTGCCAACTTGTTCTCATTTCCAACTTGTCAAACCGCTTTTTCAGTGATCTCAGCATCAGATACTGACGCACAGAGGCACCTTTTGCAATGGTGTGATACATCCCCAGGTGGCAGCAGTTGTTGATGCAGTGGGCAGCAACTAAACTTGTCAAATACCACTGCTTTGTCTGTGGATGTCCACATCACATACTGACGCACAAGGGCATCTTTCACAGCTGTACCGGCTGGCAGCAGTTTGTGACAGCGTCAGCAACTACAGCACTATAAAGAGTGAGAAAAAAAATAGGGCAGGGGGTAGGGAAGATAGTTGGGTCAAACAAACTCTGGACTTCCATCTGGGAGCCCGCTGTTTGTTTCCTGTGTGAAACCAAAAGTCAAAGGAGTTATCTCTATAACAAAGTAGTATGCTAGTATGTGTAACATGCTACAGTGGTGACCTATGTCACATGGCATATGTCATGTGATGTTACAAGACGTTAGTGACAACCATAGTTATTTTAAGCCAAGACATGATGTTTTTTTCCAAACCTATCCATGTGCTCCTTTTGCCTTAACTTAAGGAAGTAAATGAAAAAACAAGGTGATTTGCATTCATTGTAAGTTTATTTTGAAAAAGACTGTATGCATGTAACAAGCAGAAACTACACATTTCCTGTAAAAACAGAAGTGTATTTTAAAAAGAAAAAATGCATGTAACAAGCCTGACACAGGAGACTACCTGTAATATTTTTTTTTTTTTAGATCCACAAAGTAGTGATGGGCAAAGCAGTTCTTTAGATGTTACTGAATCACTAGAATCAGTTCATTAAAAAGATTTGTTCAAGATTTGTTCACCGCATTGTTCAGTGCTTGGCGGGAGGAACCCTGACTGTGTACTGCGTAGTCCGACTCACTGAACTGATACACGGCTGAGCTGCTGCTGCTTCTGCCCTGCACTGGTGAGTCTTGAGCTGCTGCTGCTTCTGCCCTGCACTGGTGAGTCTCATTACTGGCCAGCCTAACGTTTTAAGTTTGTTTATCTGGAAACTAAGTCTGTCAAAACAATGGGGAGGTGTGTGATTGTGTTCATGTGGCTTGACTCCTGGCTACATTAGCCATTAGCTTGGAGAAAACGGTCCCTATGAAAGTGTACCGCTGAGAAAAAATGATTTGAATTGCTCAGGGATCAGGGTTATGTTGTTCACCGAGTGATTCGTTCACCGAGTGATTTGTCATGCGATAGACAGTCCCTCCCTGCACCCTGGCTGCCTCGCGACTCGCGAGTGATTCATCGTTCGCACGGACCAAATCAGCAGTTCCACTCCCAGCCTGCACGCTCGCTGCTGAGCTCAACTGAACTGAAAATTGGATGAATCAGTTCCGGAAGTGATTCAGTTCAGTACATTCACTCAACAAATTCGTTCTCTTGAATGATTCGTTCACAAACGACACAACACTACCACAAAGCAGCGGTGTTTGACGTCGGGATGAGAACCTGTTGGGATGGCATGTCACCAAGGCAAGATGCCTGCTAAGCTGCAGGTCACTGCAGACCACTGTTCGAAACCAACAACACCAGCTGTCTTCTGGTGACTTTTTGTGTCATTTTCACGAGTATTTGTGGCACCGAACCTAGGTGTTTTCCATTGACGCATCATGACATTTTGCAGTGGCCTCCAAAAGTCAGTATTTTAAGCCAAAACATGATTTTTTTTTTCTCACTATAAAGTGGTTGATTAGGAAGGGGCTTTTGCACCTGAACCTTACCACATGTTGGTAAGAGACTGAAGGTTTCAACATATCCGCTACAAAATGATGTATGTAACACATCCATGGTTTGCAGATACGTTCAATGCAAACAGTTTTTCTGGCTGTTGGGTTGCAATTAGCTGTGTTTACGACCAAAAAATGCCCTGTATTGGGCCTCAGTGTGGAACAACATGTCTGCAGTCAGAGCCTCACAGTGCACCATGGACTACGGCAATCATGTTTCTGATTCCATAAACTGAAAAAAATGCACAATGCTAACCACACAAAATCATTTGATGCTTTATTTTAATTATATATATATATATAATATAATATAATAATATATATATAATTATGTGCAGTATTTTTATTTTTTTTTCAGTTGCCATGGTCATAGCTTTTGTTTGATCATCATTAGAATATGTAGCTGGCTAAACTGTTTTAGATGTGTTAGATCATTGGAACACAGGTCCATAGATTTGTGTGACCCTTCTTTTCCCATGAAGCAGACACACAATCTTAACACACCTAAAACTGTGTGCAGGCTTTGTGTTCACACAGTACTCTCTGTCATTCACTGCTTGTGAGGGACCAAAAAAAGTTGCCTCTGCCACATACCTTGAAAGCCATCTTGGGAAATCCAAAGGCTGAGAAGCAGTCCCTCTAAAGAACTAAGGTTTAATGTGTGTTTAAGATGGAGCAGAGATGCAGTGCAGAGGGTGGGAGGACAAGGGAAAAGGGTGTGTTGGCAGTCGGCCAGGCGGATCTGTGGGGGTGGCAATGGGCCCTGTGGGCTGTAACCTTTGCTCCAGCAGGTCACAGGTTCAAAGCCCAGGTGGAGCTGAAGAACACATTTCAGCAGACGTGTGCAGCTCCAGGGCCACATCCAACATGCAGACTAACAACAACAGACATCACATATTTGTTTGGAAAAACATTTTGTTTATGGTTTATGTCTCAACTAAGGCATTTCCCCAAATACCAATCAGCCTTTTGGCTTTCTATCCTTTGTTGTGTCTCCTGTCTCATGGTGAGCTGCTCAGCCAAGCTGCTCTGAGTGCAAGATATTTGTTTCACAAATGATGTAAGGTTTACTTTGGAGTTAGATGATGTAAGATTCAATGTCAGATTACTATTCAAGGACACATGGCTTTAATACTATGTCGTAGCCAATATCCATGTGATCTCTATAAGAAATTTTAAGTGCTCCTCATTTTCATGTCAACAAATCACATAAAAATACCAAAATCAGCAATGAGTATAGTCAATATTTCCCAACTTCTCTATCATGTGTGCGGCACTCAGCCACAAGCCCATTACTGATGACTGTAATGTATAGTTTCATATATTTAAAATGCTGAACAATTTCCTTAAAGGGATAGTGCACCCAAAAATGAAAATTCAGCCATTATCTACTCACCCATATGCCGATGGAGGACCTGGTGAAGTTTTAGAGTCCTCACATCCCTTGCGGAGATCGGCGGGTGGAGCGGCTAGCACACCTAATGGTAGACGGCGCCCCAGACTAACGTCCAAGAACACAAAATTGAATCCACAAAGTATCTCCATACTGCTCATCCATAGTGATCCAAGTGTGCTGCAGCCGCGACATAAAAAGTTGTTTGGAAAAACGTCATATCAACTCTGTTTTTAGCCTCACTGTAGCCTGTAGCTCTGACTGCTTCTCTGTGCTAGAGATATCGAAAAGCAAAAAACAAACAAAAATGAGAGAATGTGAAAATACACCTTCCCCCTGCAGCTCTGCCCTTTCTGTCCTAAGCCCCTCCCACGAGATGGCCACTGGCAAATGCACAAGCTTAATAAGAACCGTTTCCACCAAGCACTCCGGTACAATTCAGATCAATTTGGTAGGCATTTTTTCCGTTTCTACTGTGAAAAGTTGTGTATGGTACCAATAGACCCGTTCCTTACCGTCCCCATTTTTGGTCACCCCTCTGTTGGGGTACCTAGCACACAGATCTGGTACTAAAAGGTGGAGCTAAAAACACTGCAGTCCATTGATTGGTCAAGAGAGGCTCATCACTCTTGCTCAGGGCTGAGTTGTGGCTGGTTTTGAAGCTGGTCAAGAGAGGCTCGTCACTCTTGCTCAGGGCTGAGTTGTGGCTGGTTTTGAAGCTTATGTAACCACTGTTCATACCGTGGCAAGTTTTTCATATAGTAGAAAACTTTAACTGTAATACTGTAATGTTTTGCTGCCTCTCACAGCAGCTATAGACTGAGAAAAAACAACTTAATCCACTGGACCAACTCCTGGCAACTTTTAAGGTGGAATTTTTACATGTAATGTTACTCAATGCATGGGTTGACGACTTGAATCCATCAGCACACCATAAATTTCGATATGACAACTTTGACCATTCTATAAGTTTTTATTGTCTCTCTTGGATGACAGACACTTTTAGCAATGAGTGGATCTTCAAGCATTAAAAAATGTATATTAATTTTGACTGGATTATGTGAACTGCATATATTCCAATCCTCACTCTGAGGGAAAAAAAAGATCCATGGAGCGTCATTCCTGTGGGCTACGGCAACACTAAACCTCTGAGCTTGCCTGAGTAGGACTAAATGCACAAACTCGCTATTTTTAAATATCCCATTAAAAGAGACTCTAACTGCAGCCTGTTCTTTTCTGCTCTGAAAATATCAACGTGCAACACCATTTTGTGGACAATGAATTAGGTGCAGACTTCCCTCTGTGTCACCAGTGAGGATGAAATATAGCGAGTGCTGAATAGAGCAGTGAGTGACAATAACCCCACCCACATTTAAGAGTACTGTTTGCAGTGGAAATGCAAAACAGTCTACAGTCTAGGTGCCATGTCTGAAGGCATACTTTTGGTTCCAAAGGTACCATACCGAAAGTGTTTGGTGAAAATGGGGTTATACAGTAACCCAGTGTTTTTCATACATTGATGTCTCTAATCAAATTTAATTGTAGAGCTCTCTCTCTGTTTATCAGACTTCAAATGAGACAAGAATTAGCATCAGGTCTAACTTGTGAAACAGCAGCAACAGAAAGTTTGCTGATCCAGCAGGGAGTTGGGGCTGTCCCATCCCCTGGAGCTGGGGTTTGCACAGGCTGGGGGTTCTGCCTCCAGAGCTCCTTCTGCTTTCGTCCCGGGGAGTTTGATTTTTTTGCAGCAGAGCGTGAGGCATCATTGCCTATCGAGTCATGGACTTTTCGCGTCAACATATATGTGCAAGGTGCCCTGGATGCATTGGTTGCTGATGTTCTGGAACACCGTGTCAACTTCAGCTTGTTACATGCATTGTCTGATTTCAAAATGCACTTGTGTTTTTACAGGAAATGTACAATTTGCATACAGTCTCTTTTAAAATAAATACACTATGTTGGTACAACATCGCAAATGTCCCCTGCACTTCCCGTATCTGTGCCCTCTGTCCCCCGCACTTTTTTACAGCCGTTACAACCGTTCAATACATTTTTAACATGTGGTAATCTGTTTTTTCAAGCTGTCTTTAAATGCACCATCAGTAGACGGTGGTGTTGTGACCTTAATCGATCGCACAGGCAAGACGTGTGCTGCTGGGCAGTACTGCTGTATGTTCAGCAAACCAGCCAGCAAGAAGCAAAAACCCTTGCACAGTTTCTTCCAAACAAACCGTGTAAGTTGAGTAATGCTGTTGCATGTAGATAATGTTAGCTAAATGACAACTAATTAATAGATGCCAATATATCAAGTTAAGCTAGTTAACAAGAACACTAATGTTATTGTTACCTATGTTAAAACGCTTGCTAGCTAGTTTCATGCTAGGAATAAACCCACTCCTCCTTAACCCTATGGGCCCTAGGCGTTTTTGGGGTATTTTTACTGCCTTTACTTTTAAGCTCATATCACAGTCATTATAAAGGCTACATACACATGCTATATCTTGTTTTGTTTTTTTCAGGACAATGTGGGCTATCCAGATTTGCCATCATTCCATGTCCTTCTATGCCTGTATTTTATATTAATTTTTATATCAATGAAAAAAAACAAATCCGTGTGACTAAATTCTTACATTTTTACATGTATCTCAGCATAGCAAGTTGGAAAATGACATATTCTGCCATATATGAAGAGGGGAGACTCTCTGGAATCTGGCAATATAAGAACCATGATGGTGGGACATTCTGTCACTTCACAGCTGTCCAAAACATGTGGTTTGTGCCAGGCGGACATGATTGCCAGTATTTTTTCATTATTGCAAGAAATTCCATTGACTCATTCACAAGTCAAAAATGTGTTTTATCTGAAAGAAACATGCAATATTTACATCTAAGATCATAGAAAAATAGTCAACCAAGTGCAATGATGTCCTCCAAGATAACATTTGCCACTTTGTTTGCAGTAAACAAAGTTTGTTGTTGTTTTTCAGTTTCAGTTATATATTGGGGGGGGGGCATTTTGGGCATTGGGGGGGACACATGTTCCCCTCAATGTATATAGTAACTACGGCCCTGTCATGCATGCATAATTAGGCTGCAGTTGTCTGGGTGCGCAAAGGTGGCTGGTCTTGTCATACAAAGTTTGATGGAGTGTAAACTGGACAATATGGAGATGTTTGCATCTTGAAAGCCAGACTACAAATGTGGATAGACAGGGAGAAACACACGCAAGCCTAAGACTTGGTAAGATATGATATTCCTCACTATATGAAGTGACTGATAACAAGATCTGTATAATGGGTTGTAAAGAAATTCGTCAGGTTTTTATTTTGTAGACAATTAATCTGGATTTATAGCATGATGGGATGACAGCACAATGATGTGTGTGGTATCAGTGGAAAGCTCTGCTCCTGCACTTTGATGTGATATGTGTGGCATTTCTGTGCAAGCCTGCATTCACGAGTAATCCATCTAAGAGTAATGTGTGTGCAAAGCTGTATAAAAGCTCTGTTATATATAATATTAGTGTAATATTATCATTCTTTTTTGCTGTAAAAACATTGGACTACCGACAAGTGCTTGGCCTTGTCGGAAAGCTACAATTCCGCTGTTTTTATGTGATATGAGTGGCTTCTCGCTATGACCCACGGTCGCGGAGAAAATCAATAGAGAAGAACAGGTGTGAATTTGGACGCACTATGCGTCATTCGGGCCCATAGGGTTCACTTTTGTGCAGAACTTGTGCTCACTATTGCTTTGCACATATTTTTTTAATGTTATTGCCACAATAGAAAGAGCAGGGTCAGGGAGGAGACAGTGGACCAGAGGCCAGCAAGGATGATCATGCAGGGTTCTCATAGGTGAGGAGAGATTATAACTGGCTGAGAGAAAATATCTATAGCATAAAAGTGACTTGAGGTTAATTTCCACAGCTATGTCACCATTACTGTTCCTAATTCTATTCATGAATTTTGCTTTGCACATTTGTTATCTTTATTATTGCAATATATAGAAGAGGGACAGGGAGAAACCAGGCAGGTATCAGGACAGGGACCTGACAGCATCACCAATTAACAGCCCCCAGGCTTCACAGGTAAGGAGAAATTATAACTGGCTAAGGAAATGTCTATAGGATAAGTTTGACTCTAAGATTAATTTTCACAGCTATTTCAGAACTACTCTTATGAATTCTCTAAAATGTTTTTTGTCTGTATTGCAATAGCAATACTACTGCATTATTTGTGTTTTTAAAGGCAGCAGGTATAGGTCATGCCATTTTTCTTTATCTTGATTAATTTTGCACATCTGTGCTGTCACATTTGATGATGTGTGCACGCAAAAAAATCAAAGCTACATTGCATTCCCCTTGTTAAAAATTAACAATTCGACCACTGGTCCCGCCACATTTCCCTGTGACGCCGACAGGAAACAATAGTGGTGAGTGGCCGTGTATCATGTCAATGTGAAAAGAAGGTTTTTAATCGCGGTGTTTGACACTGGAAGTCACTGACCAAGCGCCGGTATTCCATGACTTCAGTGTGATGCTGGGTTGTTTTGTTTCACCACTATTATTAACTGCCCTCTGTTTTCAATGAAATAGCTCCGATAAACCCACTGTACACTGCCTGCTGAGCACCAAACAGCAGCCAGAGACTAGTTGCTGAACATAGTGGAGACAAAGTGAAACAAAAGCTACCCATGGTCATGGAAAACCTGGAAAGTCATGGAATTTTGCAGCCTTGTCTATGAGGAACATGGGGACTATTTTGACTTGCAGATTAATACACATTCAGTGCTACAGGGAGCAGCACAGTGTATGTGGGATTGAAGAAAAGTAAACTAAAGTGTGTGTGTCACCCAGTGGGCTCACAGATGTGTTTTTGATTGGTCTTTTTTTTTTGTTCAAACAATGAAGCTCTACAGCACAGAGGAAAACTTTTCACAGCACTGAGAAAGTGAAAGTTAGCATCCCGCAGGCAAAACAGTGGGTGGCACAGGGTTAAGAAAAATGGGTCCCTTTTTGCAGCTGCAATATGAGTGCAGCCAAAAGACTTATTTCAATCAATACATCATACAACTTGAAGTCAGTTTTTCCAAGTCCACTCTATTTTTGATCTTGTTTACCACCACTTATTGTCTGATGTCTGTGCATGTTTACACAAATGGGAAAGTACGTGTCAGTGCATGTTTGCATGTGCGTGAGTCCGTGTACCTTTGCAAAGTCAGTTAATGGTGTGAGGCGTATGGACCTGGGAGACTTAACTTTGGCTCGCTTGACTTTGTGCCTCTTTGTCCATCCGTGTCTCTGTCAGAGGAAGATCATTGTAGTCTAAAATAGTCCCTTTGTTGCCAGAGGAGGAAGTGATGTTGTGGCGGAGGGGGCTGAAAAAAGAGTGAGGTCATGAGGAGGAGAAATGACCTTGGAGACTATCACACACTCAGGTTCCCACTGTCCCACACACAGCAGGACATACAGAAACACACACACACACACACACACACACACACACGCGCGCAAAGACATAAGCAGGTTCCCACTGCCATACACACAGTCGGACAGACAAACACACGTGCCTGTCATATCAAGAGATCTATGGTCACAAGCTGTCCCACTGACCATGAGAAAAACACTGATACATGAACGAGCACACACACACACACACACACACACACACATACACACACACACACACACACACACACACGGAGGCATGAAGTTTTTGGGTTGTCCAACATCCATCCGTCCATCCCATATAACAATGCCTAAAGGGAATTTCTTCAAATTTGGCACAAATGTCTACTTAGACTCAACATTGAACTGAATTGTTTTTGGTGGTCAAAGGTCAAACGTCAAGGTCACTGTGACCTTTTCTGTCCCATTCTCATGAACGTCGTCTCTCAAGAACGCCTCAGGGGAATTTCTTCAAATTTGGCAAAAACAGTTTCTTGGACTCAACAGGGAACTGATAGGATTTTGGTGATCAAAGGTCAAGGTCAGTGTGACCTTGCATCTGTCTCATTCTCGTGAACAAGATATCTCAAGAACACCTTGAGGAAATCTCTTTAAATTTGACACAAACACCCACTTGGACTGAAGAATATAAACTGATTAGAATTTTGTGGTTGAAAGTAAACGGTCAAGGTCAGTGTAAAATATGTTTTCGGCCATAACTCAAGAATTCATATGCTAATTATGACAAAACTTCACACAGATGTCTAATAGGATAAAAATAATAAAGTAATGGCATTTTATATCTAAAAGGTCAAAGGTCAACTTCACTGTGATATAATGTTCTGTATTAAACATTTTTCTTGCCATTATTCAGTGTCATATCTCAGGAACACAAGGGGAAATATTTGGTCAGATACTTAATTGGTGACAATTATCTTGGGTGTCCACCTTGAAACTGTGCTAATTGTATAGATCTGCTGTGCTGTCAGAGGGACAATAAGTGCAAAGCAATCATGTTTTCACAGACATGGTGTAAACTGTAAGAGAAACCTGACTGGTGTGAGGAGGCATACAACCACAGGGCAGTAATTCTAATTCCAAAAAGCTCAATAGCTGGCACACTGTCATAGAACATGGGGGATGATTGATTTGTTTCACTGAGGCTCCGCAGTTGGCTATATGGGTGAAAATTACAATGATGTAATTAAAGAAGAAGTCCATAATAAAAGACCATAAACAAATGTTTTCTATGTATAAACGTCCTATTGTGTATCAGCCAGCATCCAGCTGAGCATACCCAAAAGTTCTGTCAGATCGAGCACACCCAAAGACTACCTGAGTGGACACCTTACCTTTATTTCTAGCGCTGTCTCCTGTAACCCTACAACATGGCAACTCCAGTTAAACTGCACATGTGTCATACCCCATAGCTGTCATGGGGTCAGAGAGCAGGTCCCAGCCTTCTTGAATAGCCTTGATCATAACCAGTGTTTTTTGTGCCCAACCTGACCACACATCAACCACAGTATAGTTAGAATGTAATGTTTCAATGTGCTACATAATAACGTACAAATGTAACGTATCGGTGGTTTGCAAAAATGTACAATGACAAAACTTTCCTGACGACTGGGTAGTAGTTTTCAACATTTAAGGTCCAGTGTGTAGGATTTCTTGGCATCTAGTGGTGGGGGTGCAAATTGCAATTAACTGAAATTTCTCCCATTTGCCAAGGATGTAGGAAAACTATGGTGACTGGGGCAAAAACATGAATGGTCCTATATAGACCCAGTGTTTGGTTTATCCATTCTGGGCTACTGTAGAATCCGGGAGAACCAAAACAATGACCACTCACAGCAGCTGACATCTCCCCACAACGCGTTCTGCTGACTCTGATTGGCTTACAGTGCTGTCAATCTCGTTTTGGTGGGTATAGTGTCTTTCTATTGGCTCTAACGAATCAAACGAGGTGTCAATCACTCAAATCGGCCAAGCCATCGTGGAGAAGTTCAAATGTAGTAAGTGCATATTGGTCAGTTTGGAGTGGGAAATAGAGGAAAAAAACGAAAATGACAGTTGTATGTGTATATCCTAAACATCAGTAGGGATTTACAGAAACAAAAAATGAAAGATATAGGATCGTACATGACAAAAATCACATGCAAACATGGTGCAATTTTGGAGAGCTCGCCTGAATTTTCTGTACTAAAACCTCTCTGATATTGTTCTGCTTCACTTTATCAGAATCAACCTTTGCAGAGTTAATGTTCACATATTGTAATATGATTTGATAGAGGTTTAGAGCTGCAGCTGCATCATTCCAAAGGGATACTCATCCTGAAAATGATTTTTTTTTAGGCGAACCTCAAAATATTTAATTTGTGCTGTGTGCCATCTTCATTTACTCCTCACATATAACACATACACTTATATTTACACATCTTAACAAATCTCAAGTGTTCCCTTTACCATGACACCAAAAGTATTCAAATAGACCTTGTGGTTGGAGAGATATATTCATTTCATTATGGATATGCAATTTTCGAGAAGAGGCCTATAAAATAGGCTTAGGGTTTATTAACACCAATATCTGCTAAACAGTTAATGAGTAAGCCTTTTTGTTTTTCTGGTGTGTCGTTTGATGTCATGAATGTGTCAGCATTCAGGGTAAGACGTAAAAAGCAGCATGGAGGCCAGTGAAAATATCACGGTGGTTATTTCTTTTTTATATCTGTTACTTATTAAGTCCCTCTTTATACTCTGTGCTGACTAATTTGACACAATGTTCTAGCAACTCTCGGACAGAGGTGAACGGAATTTGAGAGAGTGAACTTGTGAGGCTGAGATGACAAAGAAAATTAGAAATTACCGATGGTTATGCTATAAAGGGGGGTGGGGGTCGAAAATTAGCACATCTATGCAGGTGTCATGTTTCCATCTCTACTGATCAGAGCTAGAGCTGATAAATACCCGTGACTACTGCAGAGTATTTGTCTCAGGAATGAATGCTAATTGTAACCTTTCCCACTAAAGACAAAAGCCAGATGTTAGGTGGTGTTAGTGGGTTTTTTGTTCAGTCAGAAAGGGGCTTCAGAGAGGCCTACATCACAGCTGTCAGAAAAATTAGAATGTTGTAGTATTGAGGTTACATTACCATTGGCTCTCTGAAGTTGGTTTGGTGTGTCTGGGCCTTTAGACCAGACCTCTGTAGAGTGCTCTTCATCTCTGCTTGAGGCTACATTAGCCGCTACTATCATAAAACATCTGAAATTATGACGAAACTGTCAGAGATTGAGTTCCACAGTGGGTAATTCAGGTGGCAGGTTTTGACCAAGAAGAAGAAGGTATGGCATAAAAAAGACTATCTCTGGTCCTCATGTGTCAATTGTTTTTTTGAAAAAACTGTCCATTGTGAGTCAGATGATGTTATTAGCAGTGCAATGCTAAATCGCTCAGGGACTCTTTAAAGCCTACTTTAAAGATGTGAAATTGTAAAACTTTGTCCTCTGTAGGAGCTAGTTCAAATAAACACAAGAAATTTGTGGTCTAGTGAAAGGATTAGCGCACAGTGAATAACCTCCTAAGCCCTATGATAAGCTATTATGGCAAGGCTTAACTATACAGACCAGTGAGCAGTGATAACTAACACGTCTTTGGGGTCATCAGGTGGGAATCTTCTTTCACCTGTGTTTCGTCTAGTTGGACCCACAACACCTCCAGGAGGCGATTCCGTGGAGAAAGATGCAGGTGTAATAAATAAAAGAGTCAATTTCACAATTTCACTGAGAGGTTACTAAATTTAACAGATTATCTGAATAATGCCATTTCCAAAGGAAAGCCAAGCACATCTGTACTTTGCTTCTTAGTATCCCTGTTTGAGATTTTCTTCTTCCACCTGTAAGTGCAAGCTCATCTTGAATGGGATCCAAAACCAGAGGAACCACAGACTTAACATAAGTCTCTTCAACAAAACCATCATACTCCAAAGCTGCTGGCTGTGAGTTCAACCTGCCATCCCAAAAGCTGACTACAAAATAATCACAAAAGTTAAAACTACCCCTGAAGTCACACTATCTTGGCTGAACACACTTGTAAGCATCACTGGATTGGTTAAGCAATGTGAAAATGTCACCCTGCTTCCTACTCAGTTGTGTGTGTGTGTGTGTGTGTGTGTGTGTGTGTGTGAGAGAGAGAGAGAGAGAGAGAGGTGGGAAGGAAGTGGGTGTGTCTGTATCCAGGACGTTGTCAGGGTATATCTGTCTCCTGTAGCTGCGACCCTGTCACCGTTCCCTCATCGACACCGCCTCCCCCGCCATGTTAGCAGCTTTGGAGTGCGGCCACCTGCTGTGATGTCACCATCTGTGACGCATTTACCTGTAAGCACACACACACACACACACACACACACACACACACACACAGAGCAGACAGGATATCAGTGCATTAATTACATAATGAAAGTATTACAAAATCTACAAAGAAGATTTCAAAGTTCACATGGATCTTGATAAATCTCTTACTAAATTATAAAATTCTTATAATATCTCAATTATTAAAGTTAAAGTTTCTTACTTCTCTGTTGCTTTAAATACATAATACACACATAAGATAAGAAACTCATGTTGACAATACTACTACTGCTACTACTACACTATTACAAATAATAATAATAATAATAATAATAATAATAAAGTGAAAATTAATAACCTTTTTCACATATACACATGCACACGCTCACACACACACACACACACACACACACACATGCAAGTTGTAATTAGTGACATTGAGGTGACGATGAGGGGGAGGGATTCACACGGAGCTGGTCTGACAGCTTTATCAGTTCCACTGTGGTGAAGACAGATGGCTCAACCATCTCACTGGACTTACTGTAAACACACAAACATAATGATGCACTCATGCACACACACACACACACACACACACACACCGATGCATTCAAGCGCACACACACAGTGCTTGGCAAGGCACACTCAGAGGACACATATATTAGTAACAGTTTGCTATACATCAAGCTTATACAAATCTACACAAATTAACAGACACTCTGTTCAGTAGCTGCAGAGTCAGACATTCTTGGGTTCATTCTGTCTATGAGAAGCACATGGTATGATGGGATAGCTGCATAACTCAAACCAGGGATGGTGAAAAGTAATAATGCCTGCAGACAGGAAACTGAATCTGAAGGTTGTTGGACTCCTTGATAGTTAACGTTTCCATATTTGCAGTCACATGAGACAGATTATATACAGAATGGTCATAACTGAAGTAGCAGAGGCCGATATATCCAGATTTACAGTATAGTCCAGGCTGTTCTCATGCACTCTTTGTACAACTTCAAAGTGATGCACCAAAATTTGTGCATATTCCGTAGAAGTATGAGCCAGCAATTTGGGTATAATCCACATATTTTGACAGGGTGCAGTCACATGACCCATGCACTGACAGGAGTAAACAAGGAAGCAATCCTGAGCTGTCTAATTAGGAGGATGGCTGGTGTGGTGGACGGTTCACAAAACTCAGGACTTTTGCTCTAGACTTTCCCATGAGACCAGTATTTGGGACCATGTGAACTTTGACTGTGTTTTGAGTCACTTTAAGATCAGTCCTCATCATGCTTCTTCTCCTAAATCTAACCTCCGTAACTTTATGCTAGTTACGTAATTTTACTTCAAGGATGCAACATCATTCGCTGGGCACTAATTTGTAGGATATCATGCGAACTGTTGTACGTGCACTTTTGTAAGATATCATACAAACCTTTGTTTGAGGATATGTTGTGTAGTTATGTTGTGTAGTCTGCCAGCATGATGCAATGACGGGCCACCACAAAGTACTCTACGTCTCTGCCCAAGCAGCACTGGAACATTATTCCAAATTGGCCTGGCCCAAGTTTGAAAGAGAGTGAATAAATAAGATATACGAAGCAGTTACCACCGTCACATTTTCATTTGCCTCCATGCTGCCTTTAACTGTTTACTAATCTGTTTTCTGGCCTGTATGTAACGTTGAATGTGACACACCAGTAAGAAAAACACACAGTGCCAGCAAACAGTTTTAGTCGCCTGGCAATGGGAAAGGAGTCTATTGCCCACTTTCAACATATTTCCCTATATTCAAAAAACCTGTGTACATGTGTTAATTTTGGTGGGAAAAAGGTATAAACAAGCCTCTTCGATAAAAATCTTAAATCATAAGTCACAGCCAAGATAACCCTGATTGCATTACGATGACGTCATTAAGGATTATTTTGTCTTCTAGACCAGAAGAAGACATTATTCAGTACAGTACCGACTTCTGACCCAGTAAATAAAACTAATCCACTAACTCATGAAAGTGTCTTGCAAAAGTATGAAAGGGGATTACTTCAAATACAGTTATTTTCTTAATTATTTTTTAAATGCTTCTAAAATAGGCAGAGATCTACATCTGTGTAAATAATAATTTGCCAGCAGAATCAAATTGTTTTACAAGATATTCAATATTTGTGGTCATGTTCTCTGTCTCAAACAGAGCTTTTCAGGTCATGTGATCTGCTATTTCAGTACAGTACAAATATTACTGGGACCACAACAGAAAATTGCAGATGAACATTAATATCCAGGAATTCACAATATAGACAAAATTGACTATCCTTGTAACAATGCGGCCAAAATGTATAAATAATTTTAGTATATTTTCAATCATTTAATTGTAAATCAATTATTAGAACTCCTTAAATACGTTGCTTGTAAAAAGTGTTTCCTTGAGCCTGTTGGTGGCACGGTATACATGCACCTGTATTCACATGATCAGGATGGTACCATCTCTGCCTGGTAGAAACTTGAAAGATATGAGTTTCCAAACATATTCTAAACAGTTTGAAGTTTGTGTGTGTGTCCCGTATGTGATTATGCTGCTGGGTTAGAGGGCTTGGAATTATTTCTATGTGAATCAGTGCCAAACAGTGCCATAAGATAAGTTTCTGGGTGTCAATAAATACGCACCAAAATGATCCATAATGGGAGATATGGAAAGTGAGGCACATTAAGGCACATTGGAAGAAATGTATAACTCAGTTAGGGAAATGATTACTTGACATAAATGAAAGTAGGTTGACGAGACAAATATTTATCTGGGATAAAAAAATTACCGGTTCTTGCTTTAAAGATATATGTACATTGTTTTGCAACTCTGGCTTTAGTAATTATTTTTTCTCTAACAGTGAAAAGGTCAATATTGGGTGTTTAGAGAATCTGTAGCTCCTTTTAAACTGCCTAGTCAAGATGGCATTATCTCATCGTTATGCAGCCTTACTGTTCTGTATAAAAGGGACGATCGCGGAATGGAGAGACAGAGTTGTCTCACCCTCAGGCCAGTAGTGGAGGTGGTAACAGCACCAAAATGGCGTCTGTGTAAAAGTGACAGCCGGCAGGGTGGTAGGGGTGTGATGTTTTGACAACGTGTTATGTGTGCGACCCACTGCGAGAGAAAGTAGCTGATAGCAGTAAACAGCTAACTTATGAACAGTTGCTGAATATGTCTGCAAATTGGGAAAACAATGAGGTCAAGGAGCTCCTTACCCTCCAAGCAGAGGAGATCAGCTGCCAATCAACAGGGACGGTAAATGATTATAATTGCCATGTTAATGCCATTGTAACTGTTAGGAAATGCTGCCGACGCATCTGTTGTATGTCACACTAGAGGCTGATGCTGTTGAGGTAAAGGCCATGTGTGTCACACCTCTTTTGCTTGAGGGATGCCAGCATGCTGTCACTGGAGCATAATAATGCCAGTGTTGTTTGGTTCTGTGTGAAAATGCAAAGGTGGCATAAAAAGAGGACCTTATAGTGGTTCTATAGCGCCATCTCTGGAATATTTGCTAAGGACAGAGGAAAGTGGGCTAGCAGTCTATGGACTAAACCAAAACTGTGTACTTTATGTTGTAAATATGATTTGTCTGCTCAGCTAAGATCTAGTACCTCTGACTGTTGAAACTGGACAGTATGTTAATCTAGAAAAAGAAAAGCAGATTTGTCCAATATGCGGTCTAAACAACGAAACAAAAACCAGTTCCATCTTCTTTTTTACTGTCCTTTTTATTGTGAACTGTGCAGTTTTCTGGAGAAGGCCTGGAGAGGGGTAGGGGAGCTCTTTATCAAGATGGCCTGTGAATGTTTGGTGGTTCCTTATGTGAGCTGTTAATGTTGGATACTGTCTGCTTTTTGTTTTTTCATTCGTTTGTTGTTTCTTCTTTTTCCCCCCTCTCTCACATTTTGTTTTGTGTGCAAATGTGCAACACTGGAAGATAGTTATATGAAAAGATGGTGTTTTATAATACAATGTAGGATGGCCAGAAAAGGCATGACACTGAAATAAATGAAAATCAATAAATGAACATACATTACATATAATATGATATTATTGTCATGTTGAATTGTTGAATTAATAAATCATTTAAAACAGGCGATTTGTTTTTGACACAATTTACTAAATGTATCACAAATAGGCTGCAGTTCACTTTTCGTAGTAAAAATTTTCAAGATGAATTGCTTAGAACATACCCTATCACAGTGAGAATGTATTCAGATGCATCTTACTAAAACACAGACATATTTGGTCTGCCTTTAGTGTAGCATTCACATGGTTGACTAACACCATACATGCTGGAATTGTTAGATAATTGATGCTTTGCCCTGACTGCAGAGGAAACAATCCCTGATGCTGCTCACTCGATCTGTAGCACAGCTGTTAAACAACTATTTTGATATGGAAATCACCTTCACTTGAATATACAGCAGTGATCTTGAGATATTAGGCCTTCCTTGACTCTGCTTTGAGGATATTAGGAAATTAATTAACATCAAAGGACACAGGGCACCCTGGCACAATCAGTCACAGATGCTCTCTGAGCCTTTCAGCTGTTTGAGAAATGTTGAAGTAATTAACAATTAGCAGTTCAAAGATAAGGTGATGGAGCAAGAGCACACAACCCTGAACTTGTGTAATTGTGGCATGAGTGACAGTGTGTACCATGTGTGTTTTAACACCCCTCTTTCAAAAGCAGAATGCTTGACTCAAGTGCCAATCCACAGGCTGCTTTGGTATACCTCATGGTTGACCTTTCTTAGAGCAACTTGAAATGTCCTTATGAGCAGACTTGATTAACCTGATTCACATTAACACATCATTCACAGTCTATCTTTACATCATTTTAGGCAAAAGTAATAATTACAAAATAATTAATTAAGAGCAGTGCTCTTTTTACTTTTTGTTTTTGACCACTGTTAATGCCAAACCGTGACTGACGGTGCAATTAAGGGACTGTTTGAAAAGGAGAAGGTATAGTCGGATTAAGGGAGGCTGAGGGAGGTTCATTTTATTTCATGCTTGGTGAGATTTGTTGTTAAAAGAAAAGAAAAAAATCATGTAGTTACATCAAAAAGATGGCTTTATATCATATATGCCCCACGGGTTATAAAGGTGTGTTTGGCCATAAGCAGCAATCATGTTCTGGTAGTTAATCGAGATCCATATACCAGTTTTGTGAAGCACAATAGGCCTACATGTAGAACTTTGTAGTTATGAATATGTAGTGACTTGTTAATGCATTCATCCCTATGGGCTTTTCCACAGTGGTTGTCTGACGGTGATGTTCAGATAAAGAATCTTATGAAAGGAGTTCATTTTTAATGCTTTTCAATTTTAAATGGTATAAATTTTAAACTTACAAGGTTTTTTTAATGTTTTCCATGAGTATTGTATTATTATTATTATTATTTGTATAATTTAAAAAATAACCCTCTTTATTTATTTCTCATCATCTGTGTTTCTTCAAGGTAATGTACCCAAAAGTATACTCCAAAAAATATTTATTGAAAATGTATTTTAATTATGTTTACTTGGTCTTTTTATGACAAACAAAGACATTAAAAACATATTTTTACCAGCTGGCATCATAATGTGTATCATAGAGGATTAATATATAGATAGTTCTAGTTCATTATGATAATAATATTAATAACATTATTAACGCCTTGAGTTTTTAAAAACAAAACATGAGGTTCAAGCCTGTAAAAATATCATAGTATGTGCACTATGCTACATTATACTGTATAAAGTAGTATGTTACATTCAGAATTATAAAATATGTATTATGCTATAATGGTCACTGCAATATATACATTAATAGAATAAAAACTAAAATAAGAATGAACATAAGAAATATGTAGTTATGTGCATTATATGTTGAATACATTTATACATTCAAGAGGTGTTGGTGAGAATAAATTTGTATACTAAAGAATATTAAGAGTTTTGAATTAAATTATTGCACCAGTCATTGCACGGTATTGCACAGTTAAGGCAGTGTGCAAGGAATAATTGTACCTTCAAGTCACTATTGCACGGTAGAAATATAATGATAATTATGAATTATAACTGCATGTAGGTGAATTAAGTCCAAGTGCCGATCTGCTGACTCAGAATGTCTGACAGTCTGAGGGTGGAGTACACAGGTTGATGGCCACAGGCAGGAATAACTTTCTGTGGTAGTCTGTGGTGCATCATGGGGAAATGAGTCTCGTACTGAATGTGCCTCTGTGTTTGACCGGCACATTTTGGAGTGGGTGGTAGACATTGTCCAAGATGACACGTATCTTAGACAGTAAAGTAAAGTAGTGTATGTGCTGTAAGGTTACGTCAGTTAAGAGAAGTCATCGTTGAACTTTTCTTTCACATGGAACATAATCAGTGGTCTTCCAGGTTAAAGTCCAGTGTTTGTTGACCCATCCAACACCCCGAGCTCCTCCCTACGTGGACCTTCTCACTCTTTATACTACCTGAATGGGGTTGTAACATTAACCACCACCCACTGTGTGACGTTATTGAACCTGAGACTTCTTGTGTCCACACTAACAAAGGATCCTAATGACTTTGCAAGTAATTTTAACACATTATGTACCTTCACCATCACACTGCAGTGTTAAGAGGTCATAGTTATTTCAACTATTTCAATTTTCTTACATTTGCTGACTCTGATGTCTTTGCTGTATGCTCAGATGTTTATGTGCCTTTCATGAGAGGTGGGAGTAAGTCACACACGTGCAAGTCATAAGCAAGTCTCAAGTCATTACCTTCAAGTCTCAAGCAAGTCCTAAGTCACTATAGTGAAAATCAAGCAAATCAAGTTGAGTCCTTGCTATAAATCAAGCAAGTCAAGTCAAGTCAAGTCAAGTCATTGGTTAGGTCAAGCAAGTCTCAAGTCAAGTCATACTCACAAACTCATAAAGATAATATAACATAAACTGCATCCAGTGGTGGAATGTAACTAAACACATTTACTCAGGTACTGTAAGTACAAATCTGAGTCTTTTCATTTCCCGTCACCGTCTACCCCTCCACTACATTTATCTGACAGCTGTAGTTACCACTAGTTACTTTACAAATTAAGATGACAGAAAATAAATTTGCCACTATTTTGACAATCATTTTTAAGTCATTTTTAATGCAAACACATTTCATGTTTCCAGCTACACAAATGTGAGGATTTTGATGTTGGTTTTGCTTTTCCATTTTTATGTTGAAGTTTGAACTGTTGGTTGAATGAAGCAAACATTATGAAGGTGTCACTTTGGGCACTTGTATACTGTATGTGCCGAGCAGGAATGGGAGACCAAAAAAACAGTCACTGTGGAAACTATCTCATGGTGCGCGGATACGCATGGCATGGCAAGCGCACATACACACACTCATAGATAGTGAACTTATGTTGGGACAGCAGGCAGGAACAGTCATTACGCACTGTGGCAGTATACCAACCTTATACAAATAAGAGGAGAGCCTGAGCAAAGCTAGCAGCGCATGGTCGGCTCTCACAGTGGTGGCTGTGTGTGCGTAACAGCCTGGAGCTGACAGTGTTGATGGTTGCAAAGCACATTCAACACTGAATGAGTTGTTGAAAATTTTACTTGCATGTATCATGCAGATAGAGCTTAATAAAAGCACACGCTGAAGCTCATGATGCTGCTGAACATACTGCCATTCCTCCGAAGAGAGCTGGTAGAGCAGGTAGGAGAAAGTGATAGCGTGGGCACAAATATCAGCCGGCGGGTCCTCCGACATATGCATCATCAGACTTTAAAAACAAAACGTGGTAACACTTCATATTAAAGGAGCAATAAGCGAAATCGTTTCACCACTAGGTTCGCTGTTGTGCACTGCCTGTAGAGCAAAACAAAGTGTGTCATGAGCCACTCCTCCCTCTACCTTTGCTCTCCAACACCCCCCCCCCACTCACCTCGTCTGTGTCGGCGAGTACCATAGCATCTCCACGGACTATCACATCCAGACGGTCCCAGTGTTTCCGCTTCACTCAGCTTCACTCAGCTTCACTCAGCTGCCCGATATACCCGCTGCTTCTTCCCATATTAACCTGAATAACAAACCAGGGCTCGGTGCTCCGGTTGGATCCAAACGGAGAGCTGCTAGCTGGGAAGCTAGCAGGGGCTAACCGGCTGTGTTAGCAGCTGAGTGAAGTGGAGCATGAGGAGGAAGCACCGGTTAGCCCCCGCTTTCACTGCAGGCAGATTCACTCGCCACAGGGGCGAGGAAATAAAACCTAAACAGCCAACTTAGTTTAGCAGTTAGCAATGTCTTTCACTCACTCTCGGTCTCTGCTGTGTTTAGCTATTTCCCTGCTTTCCTGTTAACGTTAGCACTACTCGGCTACCACGCTAACGCTCCAACTCCAACTGAGCCGGGAGCCGGGAGCCGGGCTCACGGTCTCACGGAGAAGAGTTGGAACGTTAGCATGGCAGCCCATTAGTGCTAATGTCCCCACGCTTCTCCGCCAGGCTCAGTGGGTCGGAGCCGAGAAGCGTGGGGACGTTAGCGTTAGCACTAGTCGGCTGCCATGCTAACGTTCCGGGGACGTTAGCGTTAGCACTAGTCGGCTGCCATGCTAACGTTCCGGGAGCGTGCTTCTCGGCTCTGGCGAGCTCTAGCGTGGGGACGTTAGCGTTAGCACTAGTCGGCTGCCATGCTAACGTTCCGGGAGCCTGCTTAAGCGTGGGGACGTTAACGTTTTAGCACTAGTCAGCTGCCATGCTAACGTTCCAACTCTTCTCGGAGAAGAGAGGAATGTTAGCGTTAGCTCCCAGAGTTAGCACTAGAGCTACTACGGCTACTGGAGTAGCTTGCAGCTATGGAGCGCTTCTACCAGCTCTGAGCCTCGCCTCCATTTCAGCAAATATATTACATTTATTACAGGTACCATCATCATTGAAGTAGGCAGGGGAATAGCTAAACACAGCCGCCAGGCTGCCCGCCGGGCTACATTTACATCACATGAACGTACATGAATGCGCAGCCGGACTGGCTTGTAAACAATGGGCTGGAGATCAACACAGAGAGAGGGTGTGTGAGGTCATGCTATACCACTGTTGCCAACTCCTCAGTAAGAAAAGTAGCTATTGGCTGTCCTAAAAGTCGCTAGAAGTCGCTAAATGACGTCATCGCCTAATTTGCATAATTGTCCATATGCATGTAATTGTAATGGCTGCTGTAGGAGAGAGGAATAACGTCGTGGGAGAGACAAAAACTGAGTAAAAAAACACCCTGAATATGTTTAGAACTACAAATGAACCTTCTTTCAGTGATTTATATTAGACAAAGAAAATTTTACATTTACATCCCGCCCTGACTGTAAACCAGGTCGGGATCAGCCAGCGGTGGTTCCGCGCATGCGCGATTCACTTGCAGTCTGGACGTGGAGGGGTTAACGTCTCCTGCTCTGACTGCTGCTGGGAGGGAGGACTGGGCCGTCTGTGAGTGCTTTGAGGCAAGAGAGGAGCCCACGGCAGCATCCGCTGCTCGTTGGGAAGAATAAGAATGATACGTGCTCTCACAACAGAGTCTCCAGAAGTCTTCAATAACATCAGAAAAAGTCGCTAGATTTGTCACTAGTCGCTTTTTTGAAAAAGAGTCACTAGAGGGGTCTGAAAAGTCGCTAAATATAGCGACAAAGTCACTAAGTTGGCAACACTGTGCTATAAATTACACCTCTAGTTCTTCACATAGCAATTTTTTAATTCCTTCAATCTAGAAATGATGAATTTCACGTATTGCTCCTTTAAGGTACTGTAATAAGCGTTAATTAATGCTTAATAATCACCAATTATAAGTTAATGAGCACTTATAAGACAGAATAAGATGTTTGTTACCATTAATAAGACTATATTAATAAGACTATGTAAGTGTTATTATATTTATTATTGATATATAGCATAATTAATACAGTTATTACTGCATATAGGGGCATTATAAGCACTTAATAGAAACTTGATAATAGTTTATAAAGCTATCCTAAACATTAATAAGATGTCTATTTACATTAATTATGATTTATAAGGGTTAATTATTGAATAATAACCACATTTATTACTGGTTTATAAGACACTGTAAGACCCTATCAGATTAAATTAATAAGGTGTTATTAATAGTTAATAATGATCCTTTGCAGCTACCGGATCTAAAGTGGGAACAGTGTCGTGTAAAGGTTAGTAAATTATTAATATGCTCTCAGGGCTCAAAACTAACGGTGTCCGGATGTCCCGGGGACTATAAAAATTGCTACTGGGACACAAAGATGATGTGTCTGGGACAATTCCGGGACAGCAAAAAAAAAAAAAAAAGTCAAAGCAATATCGAAATGGGTGTTATTTACAAACGTCATTATGTATGGGTATCTGAACGTTACTTTTGTCGCTTGAATAATTTCAATAAAAACTTATGAACAGCAAAAATACAGTGGCTTTTGCTGCACCTGATCTGGCTCCACACGCGCGTGCATGCACACACACGGAACTCAACTCACTGCATGATGGTCACTCTGGATACCACTCGCCAGCTATGCTCACCACTCCACATCAGAGCACAGAACCTAGCAATGCTGAGATGGTTGAAAAAACTGATGCAAGCCCCTCCAGTGCTGCTCCAGTTGGAGTAGGATGCGACACTTCACACTCTGAAGACGATGTTTCATCTGTTTCTGCCCCTGTGGTAAGTTAGTTTGTTAAAGTAGGCTATAGGCTAGGTTGTTGATTTTTAGCTAGTTCTAGTTCTTTGTGATAGCTAACACTAGCAACTCAGCTAATCATGTACATGATGGCCTTACAAAGTTCTAAAATGTGACTGTGTGTTCTAAATTTTGATGTTTATGATAATGACGGTAACGTTACAGTTAATCAGAAGAGGTGTACTCGGTTCATTCAGACAGTAATAATTAGGCTAGCAACTTTAGCTACAGAGATGAAGGTCATACTTGAACTAGCAGCCAGTCATGTTTCTA
Organism: Epinephelus moara; assembly: GCF_006386435.1. Taxonomy (NCBI): domain Eukaryota; kingdom Metazoa; phylum Chordata; class Actinopteri; order Perciformes; family Serranidae; genus Epinephelus; species Epinephelus moara. The sequence goes on from NC_065512.1 coordinate 39,574,963, forward strand.
AATTTCCTACAGGTAAGCTGAGTATAATGAACACCCAGATAACAGTAGTATGTTTTAGCAGAACCTTAGTGTGTAACTGTGATACTCAGAGACATTGACTTTGACCGCGATTAAGAGAGTGCGCGTGTGTGTGTGTGTAAATGGTAAATGGACCTGCATTTGTATAGCACCTTTCTAGTCATCTAGTGACCACTCAAAGCACTTTCTACACTACAAGTCACGTTGACCCATTCATACACTGGTGGCCGAGGCTACCATACAAGGTGCCACCTGCTACTCAGTTTTAACACACTCACACACCGATGGAACAGCCATCAGGAGCAATTTGGGGTTCAGTATCTTGCTCAAGGATACTTCGACATGCAGCCTGGAGGAGCCCGGGATCGAACCACTGATCTTTCGATTGGTGGACGACCCGCTCTACCTCTGAGCCACGGCTCGTGGAGGGTGCCGCTAGAAATAGTTTCGGTAGCTAAGTGTGCTGTTAATGACGTTCTGTGTGAGTTAAAGTGAGTGAAATGTGTGTGAAGATGCATATGGTTGAGATACAAGAGTGACAGTAAACTGTGTGAAGCACAATTGTGTGGCAATTGAAGTTTGTATCAGGCCCAGTGTGTAAGTGTTTTATTATCACTCTTGTGAAACCATTGTGAGAGTAATTCAGCACTAGGCTGTGGATTAAAAACAAGGGAAGTTAGATTTAATGTGTTTATGGGTTTAATTCTGAGCCTTCTCTTTCAGAAGGATGGGCTGACATTGCAGATGGTGTCTTGTAGCCATACAGGTAAACAAAATAAACTCCCTAGAAAGGAATTAATATGCTACGGTGTATGTTTAGCAATTGTGACAGTGAAAGTTTTTTTCTTCTGTATTTCAGACAGTCCCAGGTCAGCATCTGAAGCAGTTCCTGGATGAAGTGGGACCTTTTCCCGGAAACACCTTCTCTGGTGTAAAACTCAACAGGAAACAAGTGGATGACAATGACTTCCACAAAGTGAAAGATAAACTAATCAGTGGCTTCTGTGAAAACCTCACCACGCGGTTTGGCAACCTTGATGAGGGTGTCTTGAATGCCGCTGCCACCATGTTTGACCTAAGCAACTGGCCTGAATACATCACTGACCTGGCCACCTTTGGCCTGGCCGATGTTGAGACTTCTGTCACTCTCTTTCAGAGAACTGATGGGTTACAGGGAGCTTTGTGGAACACTGTATTCCCGAACAGTCAATCTAAGTAACAAAACTTTTGAAAAAGCCAAATGAACTCAGATCTGTCATTTTTTTATAAGTCAACTATTAGGGTTTCAATCCTTTTTTCCTGTTATTGACAATAGTGGTTGCATTAAAAATCAATATGAAAAGGAAATATGTCCTTATGTTTGTTTTCACCGCCATTGGTAGACTGAATTCTCATCACGAGTGAATAAAGCAGCTAACTCTGAATCAATCTGCTCAGATTTTTAAGTTCAAATAACTCGTTTGTCTTGCCATTTTGAGGAAATGAGATTCCCATGATCCTTTGCTAAAAAAAATAATAACAGAGTGAAAAGAGCATCAGAATTCTTTAATGTTGAAATAATGATTGATATCTGGATGTTGCAATAGGTGCATAATTAATAGAATTATTAACTTCAGTGAGTGCATAATAAAGAGTTTATGAATGTCAACAAGACACTGTTCCCACTTTAGATCCAGTAGCTGCAAAGATGCATTATGAGCTGTTAATAAGTGCATAATAATAATTTATTCACCTTTATACGACACAGTTCCCACTTTAGATCCAGTAGCTGCAAAGATGCATTATGAGCTGTTAATAAGTGCATAATAATAATTTATTAACCTTTATACGACACAGTTCCCACTTTAGATCCAGTAGCTGCAAAGGATCATTATTTACTATTAATAAGTGCATAATTAAGCATTTATTAACCGCAATATGGCATTTATATTAACTTCTTATAGTCTCATTAATGTTAATAAACATCTTGTTAATATTGATAAATTGTCTTTAACTCTTAAGGATGTTCTAGTACCAAATAATATCTTATAAGCCAATAATAAATGTGTTGTATACTATTATTAACACTCATTAGGTCTTATTAATGTTAATAAACACCTTATTAATTTCATTTTATAGGGTCTTATAGTGTCTTATAAACCAGTAATAAATGTGGTTATTATTCTATAATTAACCCTTATAAATTATAATTAATCTTCTAATATTTAGTATAGGTTTATAAACTGTTACCAAAGTTTCTATTAAGTGCTTATAATGCTCCTATAAGCAATAATAACTGTCAGTTATGCTGTAATAAATACTTATATAGTCTTATTAATGTTAATAAGCATCTTATACCATCTTATAAGTGCTCATTAATTGTTAATTTGTGCTTAACGCTTATTACAGTACCTTCATAAAGATGTTACCCAAAACGTAACTTCTCAATGTCTAGAAAAACACAAACATTAAAAAAGTCAAGTCCATTAAGTTATCTGTCTCAAGTCAAAGTCAAGTCTCAAGTTTTTTATCCAAGTTAATCAAGGAAGTCTCAAGTCCTAAAATTTGCGACTTGAATCCGCCTAAAGTCAAGTCATGTGACTCGAGTCCTCCAACTCTGCCTTTGATAAACAGACTTAAAGATGTAAAATGACAAATTGTTTGTATGCTAATAAAAGAAACTGAAAAGTGCAGACTCTTCCAGTATGTCTCTTAGAGTCAACTACAGACATTAGAACCTATGACATCGAAAGTTCTTCTCTTGTCCTAACATGTGTGTGGCTTAAGCAAAGGGTCACATCAGCGCCAATTACCATTCTAAGATTGGAGACATTTGTCCTCAAGTGGAAACTATAGAAGACTTTCTAATATGACATCTTAGAAGGTCCTATTGTTCTGGTTGTAATCTTATTTCCCCCTTAAAATTATTACTGGTCATTTCCCTTTCCTCCTCCACAGAGCTAATGCTGATGACTTAATTGTTTTCTTACTGGTTTTAAACTGCCCAACACGATCTGCCCCTGGGAACCCGCCGTGTCTACCATTAGCCTGAGGGCATGGAATCCGGTGACACAGCATGTGTGACTGTGTGAATGTCTACAGCTAAATGTCTCCATGTGTGTTTTTGTTTGGATTTTTTTCCAGCAAGTTGGGTGTGTATATGTGTGCATGTAAGAAAGTGTGTGTGCTGTTTATGAGTCGGCGTGTGCACGAGCTGCTCGCGCACGTCTCCCGACATGAGTGGCAGGCTTGCTTAAGCCCACTTTGTAGCGATGTGTGGGAAGCCAGCCGAGAGGGCTTCCTCCTTGTTTTCTCAACGCCAGTGATTAGCAGCTGCGGAAATGCTAATGGCTGTTTTGATAGTCATGGACAGGGGCTAAAGCATTTGTTTTTCTAGCTAATCCACGTCTAGTCTGCAGAGCCCAGAGCCTGTTGATTTTAAATTATGTGGGGATATTGCTGCCTCTGCAAAATGTGCTCAGGAATCACCAAAACTCTCCTGCACCACTTAAACTGCTGAAGGATTTGAATTAGAAAACTTAACTAGCAGATTTGGTTTAGCATTGTTGAGCTTAGAGCACCTGATTAATGTTTGAGGTGGTAGACTTCAGTGTGGCTTCAGTGAGCTTGTGTGTTTTCTCCATCACTGATAAATGAGCTGCATTATGTTCAGGACTTTAAATGGGAAACATGTTGAGTGTGGCTGCTTCAGGGCAACCCCCCCACCCCCCACCCCTCTGAGACCAAAGGTGCTACATCGTGTTTAGCAACACATCAGAGATAAACAACAAAATGTGGGGACTCTTTCTTTCTGTTTTATGGGAAAGACAGCCTGTCTGCTTTTTAATTAGGCAAGATGAACGTTCCAGACTAGTTACTCTTTGACCAGCGGCTCGTCTTCCCAACACTGCGCCGGTCACAATTCTAAGAAGATGTTTGTTTTGGACCATCATGATCCTTACACATATAACAGTTCAACTGGCAAGATTTCAGTGGTGTGATATTGTCAATGCTGTGGTTGTGGTGGTTGCCAGCAGCAACATATACAGTGTAACTTAAAATGTAACATTAATTAGCAAAATGTATGTATTCAGCCTTGCACATTCTCCAAACTGGGAGCAGGAGCAGTGGACATACATTATTGTGCACACAACTTCTTCCTCACTGATGAGTACGCGCCTCTGTAAATCCACTTCCAGGCCCACCATTCTTTGTGTGTGTGCTATCCATAATAAAACCAGGCTTAGCCAGCTCTGGACTTGAGGGAGCATCTCAAGAGTCTAACCAAACTTTAGCCCCTCAAAGGCCAAAAAAACAAAACAAAACAAAAAAAACTGTCATCTATTTTCTTTGTGCTCAGCCTGTCCAGGTGATAGCATTTAAGAAAAATTACTTGCTTTCTTTCCAGTCATTTTTTAAAAGGGGGTCATGTCTCCTTCACCAGTGATTAGTAAGCCCCTTGAATAGAAATCACTTGCTCTAAAATCAATTGCAATATAAAAAATGTTTTGTCTATGAGTAAATTAAAAATTAAAATCTTAGTTTCCTTAGCTGTAGGCCTAATATCTGTGCACACAGTTAAATATGTCAGAGGTTGTTAATACAGTGTTCACATTACCATACTTACAGGTATTCTGTACAGATCGTGTACTTTTTTTACAGGTATGAGTATCATCCGAGTAAAATGTGTCAATATCCGTATACGTTTGATGAAGGAAAATTCTCATATGGTCAGCTCTTACTCTTGTTTTCAAAAATTCTCTCTGTAAATAGTTTTCTAATAGAGTGGTGCAGGAATGAGTCCCAAAACCCGGAAATGAGTTAGTATTTTAATACTTCCGGTTACCTTGACTCGAAGTAGGTTTTTTGAGTGGGTTTTTGGTTAGATAGCTGAAATAAGGTCTGTGGTCAACACAAGCTTCAGAGACTTTAACATTTTGTTCTACAAAATAAACTACGTCAGTAAATACCCCACTTGTGAATTTTGAAGGTTTAACATGTTTTCAAAAAAATATGATTGCTAACAAGTGGCTAAATGAGACTACATAACTTCATCATGCTGAACTTGCTGGCTTTACAGCATTCTTGCTGTGGTTATGCAACAATGGTGTAGCTCGTTTATGGCCTATAATGTTAGCTTTTTACTTCTGGTGATTGCGTTTACAGTCCAAACATCACTAGACGTGTGTTAATTTATGAAGATTATCTTGCTGAACAAAATGTGTAAGTATCATGAATGGTTGCTTGCCACAGAACTCATTTTCACCAATCATTTTTAATGAGGAAACCAGGGCAGTGTTAAATTTGCTATTCGCTATTCGCTAAGCCCTGCCCCTTTTGAGCACACAGATGGATACAGATAATTTAGTTGGTTAAACGGTAAAAAAAAATATATATATATATATATACACAGATAATGGTGTACTTGCTCATTTCTAATAGGCAACATGTATTTTTCTTAAACCTTCAATCCTAGATAGAGTTTTAAAGGAAAACTACTGTATTTTCAACATAGGTAACAAGTTTTCTTAAATTTTTGTAGAATAAAAATGTCTCATCTCATTTGTTACTAGTTCTTTAGCATACACATGCTAAACCACCAGCAGCCAACCACTTCAAGTGTAAACAGATGAGTAGGCCACTAGTTTCATAAGCAAGCTGTGAAGTAGATCCCTGTGAAGTTTGCTACAATAACTAATCCAGGGCGCTAATTTCTCTGTTTACCATTGGGCCAACTCAGAGACAAGTGTCTGACATAATTTATGAAAAAAAAGTTAATTTGTAAAGTTGTAGGATTTTGTAATTTGTAAAGTTGTTGGAGCATTTTCAAAGGTTCATTCTGTTTGCCCCAAAATATGTTTTGTTGAAATCTACATCTTTAAAACTGTGGTGGCAAGTGTTAGCATGATAAAAAAAGTTCATTCACGCTAATTCAACCCAAATTTAATTGATAATGCTATAATGTTAATGCACTGTAGTTTAACACTCACATGCCTAACTTAACAATACCCTCCATGACAAAAATACTTAAGCCCCCAGTCTGTTGCCTGGCTTATTTATTATGCCTTGTTCACATGGCATTCCTTTGTTCTTGCGTCAACTGATTCAAAGCCAGATCAAGCAATGACTTTTGGTCTCTGTGTATGTGAATCACTGCCATTAACCATCTGCGTAACACCGTAAGGGAGGGATTTGGTCATTACATGAAGGCCATTAGATGACTTTCTAATGGGCTGTAGCTGGGAGCTGTGGTGTGTGGAGTCCCAGGCTGTGGCTGGGTATCGGTAATGATATGTCAGTCTGCTAGCTGAAAGGTCACAGCATTAACACTACTCAGTGATGAGTGACAAAATGGAGTTAATGTGGCGTTCAAAGTACACGACTCGAGCAAAGTAAACATACGTATGTGCTTGTGTGTGTGTGTGTGTGTGTGTGTGTGTGTATGGGTGTGTGGGTGTGTGGTGGAGGAGAGAATATGGGACAGAGAAAGGGAGTGAATGAAAGTCAGAGAGTGTGATTAAAAGAAAACACCAGCTTTACTTTTAATCAAGCTCCTCTGTTGTGCATCATTTGGAAATAGGCACCAGCTGGATTACATGCCAGTTGTAGACATTTAATGCAAAGACGTACATTCCCCCAACCTCAAATGCACTCTTTATATGAACAGCTGTTTTAACATTTGCATGTTATTTTCACAACATCGTATCATCAGACCTGGAGCTGACTGTTATTGAGACTATTTTTCTGGTTCCAGTGAAAACTGGGCCTCATTCACCAATATCTTCTTAAGAATCTTCTTAGATTCTTTCTTAGGCTGTTCTTAAGAAGGTTCTTAAGAAAACGCTACCTCAGATTCATCAACGTGTTCTTAAACCACAGAATTGACATAATTAATTAACATAGGATTAGCATAGGTTAAAAAGTATAAAAGGGCATGAGACTGCAGGGCCATGAGCAGATACAGATGTCATACAGAGGAAACAGCAACAACAAAATGCCCAAAGCAAAAAGTAAATCAATTGGAGCGCAGCAGGTAAAGAGAAAAAAAACTTTGGTAGTTCAGAGGTGGAGGTGCTGCTGCAGGAAATCAGCCGCAGGAAAAAAAATATATTTAGTAGCCTTAGTGCCTTAGTGCAGGTTACACTAACACTAACAAAAAGGAAGCATTGGAGGCTGTCACACATGCAGTGAACGCAGTATCTAGAGAAGGACGCACAACAGAGGAGGTGAAAAAGAAATGGTTTGATCTCAAATCTGACACCAAAAAAACATTGCAAAATTCTGACGGGAGATGCAATGGACTGGAGGGGGAACAGCAGACACCCAAAACCTGTCTGAGTTGGACCAGCGCATCGGGGCCATTATTGGGGAGATGGCACTCTCAGGTAGGCTACGGGAAAAATCTAAATCGCTATGTTTTTTTTTAAATTTAATTAATAGTTTAATTTCCCCACCCTACTTTTTAGGAGAACCATCGACTGAGTGTCTGAATACAGACCTGGGCCCCGAGGTAACGCTTTCATCCCCTCCCTGTGCGGCTGCTACTCCAGAGGAATCGGAAGGTAATTTTTTTTTTCTGAAATAATACCTTTATTGAATACGTGTGAGTTTACCATTGTGTGTGTAAGATCAAAATACGTCTTAGTATTGGACTGAGGGTTGCAACAATATGGTTTGATTTATTATTTATTCACAGATGAAGTCCCGCAAAGCCAACCTGCAACAGAACCAGAACCCTCCTGCAGCAGTACCTCCATGCATACTCGGTCTTGTGCCTCTCCACACCTGATCTCGGAAGCGGTTTTGGACAATCAAGAAAGGATAGCTGACACGCTCGATAAGATTGCCTCAACACTTGCAACCATATCCAGAAATTAATGAGAATTTAAAAAATAAAGATGTGCACTGAAACCAGTCTGTCCTCATTTTTGAAGTGATACACTTAGTTTTAAAAAAAAAAATCTAATGACTGTTCAAATTCTAATATTAATGCAACTTTAGTCACAAACGGGTAATTAATCGCACCTGAACTTGAACAGCGTGCCTGCAGTCTGGTCCCATCATTGCATCAGGACGCACATCCTCATGGTGTAGTGGCTGAGGGGGAAGTGGCATACCACGCTTCATAGCAATGCTGTGCAGGACACAGCAGGCCATGATTATCCTACAGATCTGTAATGGTGAGGGAGGTGTACAGTGTTGGTACATTTAATTTATTTTGAAATAAAAAAATGCTCTGCAAATTACCAAAAAATAAAATAAAATAAATAAAAAAATATGAGAGAAATATCACTGTAATATTGTATTTTAATGACCTGCACAAAAGAAGACAACACAACCAATGTGCCAACATGTCGGCACTGAAATGTGCATAAGAGTACTCCTAAGTGTTCGTAGGATTTGTTCTTACCTAAGAACAAATCCTAGACTCCCATTTTTTTATTTCAAAATAAATTGTTCTTACCTAAGAACAAATCCTGGATAAGGAAACATTCATGAATGCCACAATCTTTGTAAAAACTTCGTAAGTTGGACTTAAGAACAAATTTGTTCTTAAGAACGCTTCATGAATGAGGCCCACTGTTCTTAGTCAGGTCTGTCGATTATCCAGATATTTAGTTTGAGCTACATGCAAGACACCAGTTTGCTGAGAGAATTGCAGTCAAGCAGGAAATCAGACTGTTGTAACCAGCGATCTCATTCATAAAACAGTGCGTAGCATCCATACTAAATGTGTACATGCAAACAAAAGCTGAAAATGTCAATTTGGCGATGATTTACAAAACCTTCCAGACTCCAGATTACTTCAAACCTTGCCAAAAAAGATTGTAAGAGTCAGTAGTAACCCCCATCCTGGGAAATCATTTGAAGATGGAAGTTTGATAGGTGAATACTTTATTTATTTATTCAAGTTTATTATGGTGATCTTGGCCTGCATTATGATAAGGACTAATAATGAGGATATCGAGTGTGATGATGTGTGAGAGCTGACACTGGCTTTATTTACAGACATCACTAATGTGCAGAGTCCACATGTGCAGGTAGTGAAGATTTTGCAGGTCATCTTACCCAAAAACAATATGAAAACTCAAGTTAAGAAGACATATTTAAAACTATTGACCCCTTCTTAATGGATGGTGAAACAAAGCTGATAAATTATTGAAGGAATTTGATTTAAGATTTGAGTTGGCTAATAATATTTACAAGTAAGAGGTGCTTATGGAAAAGTTATGGCTCACTAGCACAAATAATATGGCTGGCTTGAATGTTTATGATAAAGCGGATCTTTAATTCACCACCTCAACACCTGCATTGCCAATTTCCCATCTCCATGTTCATGTATGCACGTGAGTCAGAGTGTCCATACAGGTGCGCACATTTTCTGGTAAACTAACTAACTTTTGCGTCAGAAGTGGTGACACCTCTTTCAGGTCTTGTTTTGTGTGTATGCAACAGTTTATATGTGTCCCCTGGTTACTGGCACATTTGCATATGCATCAGGTCAGTGATCAGGTATCTCCACATTCTTGTTTTGGAACCATGGCAGATGCTGTTACGGCCACCCTGTTTCAACTGCCATCTTACAATCAATATATTCCGTCAAAAGGACAACCAGTGTATTTGAAGAACAATGAATCGCCTTACACATAACACAATAAAACAGGATTGTTGTGGAACTGTTCCTTTATTAACCTATGCACTTCAGATAATTAGTAATATTAACTGTAAAATAAGAAATCAAAGGACAGTATATCAGTAGGTGATTCCTTGAAGGCAGATTTATAGTTGTGCGCTGGCTACACAGAGCATACAGCGTAGCCTACGCATGTGGCCTATGTTGGCCTATGTGAGCATTTAAGCTCTTGCATGGTGTGTCTGTATCACTCTCCTGTTACACCTTTAAAAACTAGTTGGCAGTGGGGTTTCTGTGAAGTGCTGCAAAGTCTGATTTATTCAGAACACACCTACAAAGCACATTATACATAGCTTAACAACAACAACTTCAAACACAAGTACACAAATTGGCTTCATTATAACTTGCAGAATTCAGAGACAAAACACTTGTCTGTGGCAGGACACATTTAACCCACAAATACACATGCTAACATCATAAGCACAAGCCTATGGCATTTTACAGTTTATAAATTAGCCTAGCAGCTAGTGGACTTTTCCTCTACTCATATGAAGCCAGGAACAACAGTAACATTTAACAAAGGTCCTTGTTAACTCTCAATATTGACATAGTTTTTAAATAGCCTGTATACTTCAATAGCATAGTCAGAATCTGGAAATTCAGTTACGATGTTTTGGTGAGTCACCACAAGATTTTCAGAAGCCCCATCTGGCCACACCTGAAAAATTTCTGGGTGCACCACTGTATACATGGTAATGACAATTGCTTTCTCCCGCCAAACAATTTTGGACCATGTTTCTTACATATATGATGTTTGAGAAACCATGTTACTGCAGAATTCTCACTCAAGGCCAGATTATTCAGAGTTGATAGAATATAGTTTCTGGTAGTTTTCTTGACTTCTGTCCCTTTAAAAAAAACAATACTGAGACCTGAAAACTGGCACAAATCCTCAAAGAGCTTCAACCTTCAAAGAGCTCATGCAATTCAGCATTTGTTTCTGCTTCTCTGCTTCAAATCCCATTTCATCAACAACTACATTAAGTACACCTTTCAGGACACTTAGTGAAGAGCTAACTAAACCTTTCATTACATCAAGATTATGGTTACCCTTACATCCCTGTTAGCTCATCCTCGGCTCATCTCGATGAGTTGTATGCTGACAATTGTTTTTCATTACCATTTAAAAGCACCTTCTACTGCATGGCCCTGTCTACAAATGAGGGGGAGACTGCATGCAGTTTCCTCACTGTGTTGTATTGTATGTGTGTGCATGTGCATGTGCATGTGTGCACGTGTGTGTGTGTGTGTGTGTGTGTGTGTGTGTGTGTGTGTGTGTGTGAGTCCTCAACAGTTGGGAACCCCCTCCTCCTTTCCCTCCCCCCACTTGAGCCTAACCGCCCACCCCATTCAGGTGCAAATAGAGGTTGTGGCATGCAGCAAATTTACAGCCTGGCTTTACGGCGTAAAGCGGTTTTGGCCCCTTTCTCCTCTCTGGCTGCAGCACTTTGGGTGGCTCAGGGAAACATCTGGCGGTGACAATGGCCCCAAGGCAGCCGCTCCAAGGTTCTCTTTCAGCGACACATGCCGCTGACGCATGCAAATCAAAAGCACCCATACACAGACTTTCTATCAATTCACCGTTGGACATTTTTACAGCCACATGCCAGGTGATGTGGATGTGGTACCCCGTCAGTCACACAGTGGAGACAAAGCAGGACTGAAACTGTATGAGTGTACTCAGGAACAACCAGACACACGCTAAACTGAGTGAATGAGACTAACAGATTTTAGCACTCCTAATCTAGCCCAGATTCTGCCAAAAATACAGGGTGGGACAGTGACATCATTACTGCAGAGCTGCCATTCCCTATGCCTTATTGTGCGACATCCATATTTTCAGCATTGTAGACAGTACGTCAGAACAGGAAGTCAGAGGAGACTTTAAGAAATGTTTTTAACATCCATGAGTGGTTTCACATAAGGTGCAGCTCGGGACACTTTTCTCTTTGGAGTTGCAAGTCCTCCTCATGTTTGTGGGTTTCCTCAAGTGCATGATATGTTTTAGGAATACTCCTGCCAATGCCCTAAACCAAGGTACAGATCTCAGATTTGATATTGGTTCATCTCCCCACAGCTCCTAAATAGCCAGAATGGGTCAAATACAGGGTGGATTTCTCCACAGGGATTAATAACTCAATTTAAACTTCATTTATGAATGACTCATTCATGACTGACCTTTCACTTGGCTCATTAATTGATCGACAAACACAGCCAAGCCCTCATGACATTATATGTAAGTCTAATGTTGGCAGGTGCATGGCACATACTCAGAGAGGCTGTGCAAATGGCCATGAGCTCTCTACAAGAGACATACAATGTACAAGGGTCAGTCACTTTGAAGAGTCACATAATTAACTTAATCACTTCATCACAGTTTGCAGGTGATGCAACTCAACTCAAGTTAAAATAGGCTACATTGTAAAAAATACTTTTGTTACACCCTACGGTCCCTATTAAGGTAATGTTTTCCTTGTTTTCAGGTTTTGTTTTATTTTGATACTCACTCTTATCTCTCATTTTAGGTACTTTACTTCCTGCCCCTGTGTGTTTTCCCTCCTGTGTGACTACCTGCCCCGCCCTGACTGGTTTCACCTGTCCTTCATTACTCCACCTCCCTTGTGTATTTAGTCCTTGCGCTGCCCTTGGTCTGTTGCCAGTTTGTTCACAGTTGTTAAGAGTGTGTGTTCTAGCCATTTTCCCATAGTATTCTCTTTGACCAGATTTTTGCATTTTTGAGACTGCTTAAGCCAACTGCCTTTGGATGCCTTAATTTGTGTCTTTGGACTGATTATCTGTGCACCGACCCCTTTTTTTCAGTAAAAAGACCTTGTGTTGTTGAGTCCTGCATCTGAGTCCTTTCTTTGTTGGCTCCAGTCTGATAACTTTGTAAAGTAAAAGTCCTTACTTAAATAAAAGTACAAAAGTATCAGCGTCAAAATATATTTAAAGTACCAAAAGTAGAAGTACTCATTATGGAGAATCGCCGATAATTATTCAATACATTAAAATAACATTAGAGAAAATGGATTTATTGTGTTAGTCTGACTAAAACCAAAGTGAATGGAATTTCTCAAAGTCAGACTAACACACCGAGATAATGCGACTGGGAGTCGAATTAATCCTACATGTATACAGTTAGTCGGACCCAAACTGGCTGAGGTGCTCTGCGCATGCTCCACCGTTTCCTCCCCAGGCTTTGACCAAATAGTGTAATAGTATTAAATGCGTAACAGAAGAAGTAGCCGCTAACAACATGATGAAATCTACATCCAGAGCTATGCATTTTTGGACGGACAAGGAGACACAGATCATGCTGTGTCAGCTTTAAGAGTTAGATATTTTAAAATACAAGTTTGCTGCTAGCTAACTGTAGCGAACTTGTTTGTGGATTGTTTGGGCTGTGACATAATAGGTCAACCGGGAAAAGGTCCAATACTAACAAGGTGAAAGGGGGCATACCTCCACCTATTGTAGCGGAGTTGAACACTTTGGTCAATAAATCGATTCCCCTCCCTTTGCTTGTATACTGGGACAAGGACAGTAGTCCAATCAAATGGCCTAGTCAAGCTATAACTGTAGCTTGCACTGACCGTACCTCGTATTGACTGATGAGACATATAATATGTAATATTATTTTACCCCCTAACTTCCAGGGAAACACTACATGATATATCATTAAAAATCATACAATGTCACAGATAACAGTAATACAGATTTTCTTCTGCCCCACAGCATTTTTCTTTAATTAGTTGCATGCCATTTGCAACACAGTAATCCGACAGAGACCCAATTAATAGATATGATTTCAATATCAACAGTGGTGCAGTGGTTTGCATTGTTGCCTCACAGCAAGAGGGTTCCTGGTTTGAACCCGGGGTGGGGAAGCCCTTCTCTGCCGAGTTTGCATGTTTTCTCTGTGTTAGCGTGGGTTTTCTCTGGGTACTCTGGCTTCCTCCTACAGCCCAAAGACATGCAGGTTAGGTTAATTGGTGACTCTAAATTGGCCGTAGGTCTGAATGTGTGTGTGAATGTTTGCCTGTCTCTATTCATCAGTCCTGTGATAGTCTGGCGACCTGTCCAAGGTGTACCCCACCTCTTGCCCAATGTCAGTTGGGATAGGCTCCAGCCCCCCGCACCCCTACAGGATAAGTGGTTATGGAAAATGAATGAATGAATGAATTCCAATATTAGTCAAGCTTATTACAATGTAGTACTATGACAAGAGGCCCGTGCTAGCCACCAAGCTAATGCATACACTACCATTTCAACAACATTCAACAGGTTCATAGTGTAATTGTTTTGATAACAGCACCAAGCTGCCCCGTGATTGAATTGTTAGAATATTAAAGGGGTGTAAAGGGGATAGATAGATAGATAGATAGATAGATAGATAAACTTATAAACTTATACATTAAATTCCTCAAAACAGCTTGAAGAGTGTTTACTCGGGCAGTCACAAACATTTCACTGAAACTAAAAATTAAACAAAATAAGAGATAGAATGCTCCCCTGTCTGACTCCATTGCTGACCTGAAAAGGAGTGGACACACAGTTGTCCCATTTAACCTGCACGGTCTGGTGAGCATACCAATAAGACAGGATTTGGACTATATTTAGGGACATCTGCCTGACCATGGTTTACTCAATCAAATGCCTTAGAAGCATCTAAAAACACATAAAAATGGATGAGTTTTGTCTCTTGTAGTTACTCAGCAATTCCTTTAAGACATATATGCACATGTCCGTGCCGTGTTTTTGCTTAAAGCCAAATTGGTTGTCTGTAGAAATAATTAATTTATTGATCCTTTCCAGGAGAATTTGTTCAACAACTTTCGACACAATGCTAGCAAGAGCGATTGGTCTATAGTTATCTGAGCAACCTACTTTTCCTGCTTTATCCTTGACCACAGGAACCAACAGCACTGTCATCATGGGGTCTGGAAGAAAGCCATGGACTATGAGGGCAGTAAAGTATAGGGCAAGAAGTGGAGCTAACCTTGAACTTGCGAATTTGAGATGTTCAGCAGAGATAGAATCCATACCTGTTGTTTTATTAACTGATAAGTTTTTGATAACTTAAAAAATCTCATGGGTCTTGATTGTATCCACACTTTCCACATTATCTACTAGATAGCATTTAGTCTGGACACAGTTAAACAGTTTACTATAATGCTGTCGCCAGATCTCAGCAATAGCGTTTACACCAGAGAATATGTCCTGCATATTTGTATTTTGCGTTTGTGCACTTCTTATATTCAAAAATGGGTCCCTGTCTTGGTTTACCAGCCATTGCCCAGGATTTAGTAGCTTCACAAGCTTCAGCATAGAATTCAGCCACATATGTGTTCCAACCAGGCCTAACTTTTCCTTTCTTTTTATATTTAAGGTGAGGCTTACTGGCTTCAATTAAAGCTGTGGCAATATCCGTGTACGTTGCAGAAATTTCTCTATTCTATGTTTATCGTTTGTAGTGCCTCTCTAGACACATATATTGCTTAACAATTGATCAGTGCATGTACAATAGGAAGCAATGTCATCCCATGAAAGAGAGGACCAGTCAAATTGATGAAGATTAGAATTGTTTTCATATTTTACATTTGCAGGGATGTTATCAAACCTAATAACCATATTTACAGGAATGTGGTCAGAAGTAGATACATCATATAAAATTTCCATGTGAGCCCAAGAAGTGTGAGCATCAGCTTTAGAGAGACAATGGTCTAACCATGATGTAGTGTGCCAGGCCTCACTTATACAGTGGTGTGAAAAAGTGTTTGCCCCCTTCCTGATTTCTTACTTTTTTGCATGTTTTCCACACTTAAATGTTTCAGATCATCAAACAAATTTAAACAGTAGTCAAAGATAACACAAGTAAACACAAAATGCAGTTTTTAAATGAAGGGTTTTATTAATGAGG
>NC_065512.1:39591495-39594531 GCF_006386435.1 Epinephelus moara
GGGGGCAAACACTTTTTCACACAGGGCCATGTAGCTTTGGATTTTTTTCTTCCTCATTAATAAAACCCTTCATTTAAAAACTGCATTTTGTGTTTACTTGTGTTATCTTTGACTAATGTTTAAATTTGTTTGATGATCTGAAACATTTAAGTGCGGAAAACATGCAAAAAAGTAAGAAATCAGGAAGGGGGCAAACACTTTTTCACACCACTGTATATGTGTAGCTTTCAGATGGCAAAACTCTCTGCTGGACAGTATTAAATTATTATCTCTGATTCAAGTGATTAGCAGACTGAGCTCCTGTCTGAAATATCTGCATTCATATCCCCAACCACAAAAATACCAGTAATTCGCTCATTTTGTAAAAAGGAACTAATAAAAGCAAGCTTACTAATATAGTCTACTTCATTATGTTGGCATTCATATGGAGTGTAAACATTTAAAATTACAAACTCCTTATCATGCTGTGTCAAGTGCATTGCAATACACCAGTCCACACCAAGCCTAATGACATTTATTGCTGAGTCCAGTTTCTTATTCCACAGAATTGCCACACCTCCTGGTATTCTGCCCCTTTTTATGCCCAAGCTTAGGTCAGTGGTGGACTCTCCAGCACCATGAAAACTGTCACTGATGGAATTTAGTCCCTTAAATCCCGCTTTGCTAGAAAAGTTTCCTGTAAGCACAGAATGTCACAGTGCTCCAACAACTGGTCCACTATAATGTGGTGAGCTTTATCCTCTGCGCTCTGCTCCAAGCGCAGGCCACGGCAGTTGTATGACAGGATGCTTATAGCAATAGCAACGTCACTCTTGGGCATTCATGCCTGTAGCAAGCACACTCAGAGCCCCAAAGGTTACATCTGAATATATTATTTTCAGTAAAAAGCTTTGCAGCTTTATTGCCCAGTTTAAAACATTTGTTATAAGAGTAATCAGGAAGTAATCAGCAATAAATGTAATGAGTTTAATGAAGTAATAAAAATAGTTGCATTACTTATTACATTTTTAACAGGGTAACTAGTAATATGTTATCTATTACATTTTGAAAGTAACCTTCCCAACACTGTCTGCACCATTTAAAGCTCCAGAGCGTGTGGTTAGGAAATATGAGAATGAAAACATGGCATTGCAATAAATTATTTATTTTGGTCTTCATGGCTTGCATTTATACGTATTTTTTTTAATTGCTCATATTGTTAATACTATGCAGGATTGTCAGTTACTGTTTGTAGACATGCTCGCCAGTAAAAATTAAAGTCAAAGCCAAACCTAGATTTACCCTTGTATGGCATTTTCTAACTATATTTATGGGGGGTTTTTTTGGTGCTGTGTCTCTTGGAAGCCTGCTGCTTTTGGTCTGGCCCCTGGTCGCTACCTTTTTATGAAGCCCCAACCTCACCTGAGGGGGTACATGCCTGTAAATGTCCTGAAGAAAGGAAAGTCTCTGCAGATAACCCACTGCCACACATTTCTAGTGGGTCATGAGTGATGATTGACAGGGAAGATCCTTGAGAAAGTAGTCGCAGACCAGCTGTGTGATTTTCTCCATGATAATAATTTATTTGAGGAATTTCAGTCAGGATTTAGAGTGCATCATAGCACTGAGACAGCACTTACAATTACAAATGATCTTCTGATTGCTTCAGACAAAGGACTCATCTCTGTACTTGTTTTATTAGATCTTAGTGCGGCGTTTGACACAATTGACCATCAAATTCTGCTACAGAGACTGGAACACTTAATTGGCCTAAAAGGTTCTGCACTGAGCTGGTTTAAATCTTATTTATCTGATCGTTTTCAGTTCGTTCATGTTCATGATGAATCATCTCTACGTACTAAAGTTCGTTTCAGAGTTCCACAAGGTTCTGTGCTCGGACCAATTCTGTTCACTCTATATATGCTTCCCTTAGGTAACATCATTAGAAATCACTCTGTAAATTTCCATTGCTATGCAGATGATACACAATTGTATTTATCGATAAAGCCAGAAGAAACGGATCAATTAACTTAACTTCAGAAATGCCTTAAAGACATAAAAACCTGGATAAGCTCCATTTGCCTGATGTTAAATTCAGACAAAACTGAAGTTATTGTTCTTGGCCCCAAACAACTCAGAGACTCTGTATCTTATGATATAGTTTCTCTAGATGGCATTGCTGTGGCCTCTAGCACTATTGTAAGAACCCTCGGAGTAATATTTGACCAAGATTTGTCTTTTAACTCCCATTTAAAACAAACCCCACGGACTGCATTTTTCATCTGCGTAATATTGCAAAAATTAGGCCTATCCTGTCCCAAAAAGATGCAGAAAAATTAGTCCACGCTTTTGTTACCTCTAGGCTGGATTCCTGTAATTCCCTATTATCAGGTAGCTCTAATAAGTCTTTTAAAACTCTCCAGCTAATTCAGAATGCAGCAGCACGTGTACTGACAGGAACTAAGAAACAAGATCATATTTCTCCTGTTTTAGCTTCTCTGCACTGGCTCTGTAAAATCCAGAATTGAATTTAAAATCCTACTCCTAACTTCCAAAGCATTAAATGGTCAGGCTCCATCATATCTGAGAGAGCTCATAGTGCCATATTATCCCACCAGAACACTGCGCTCTGAGAATGCAGGGTTACTTGTGGTTCCTAAAGTCTCCAAAAGTAGATCAGGAGCCAGAGCCTTCAGCTATCAGGCTCCTCTTCTGTGGAATCATCATCCTGTTTCGACCCGGGAGGCAGACACCGTCTCCACATTTAAGACTGGACTTAAGACTTTCCCAAGCTTGCCTTGGACCAGCCCCTAGTTAGGCTGACATAGGCCTAGTCTGCTGGGGGACCTCCTATAACACACCTCCTATAATACACCGAGCACCTTCCCAGATAGCACACATACATCTGGCCGACGTCGGCCTGAGGACTACACATCGGCCCTGAATTTATAACGTCTGACAAGCGTCGGCCGCATGGGCGGATATCTTTAAATTTAATACTCTTTTGTCCCAGCTCATCAAACGTCTCTGTTACGTCGGCTTTGGGTCGGCCCAGTG
>NC_065512.1:39595315-39596359 GCF_006386435.1 Epinephelus moara
AATATTAATGAAGGAGCGCCTACTGAGCGCAGCTTTTTATTGATCGTTTGAACGTCGCGTGGTGGTCATTTTTGATTAAAGGCCCACGTCTCAGCGATGTCTTGGCAATGAGCAAACACTCTCCCTGCTACGTCTTAACGATCTAAACTTGATACATCGGGCCGATGTCGGCCAGATGTATGTGTGCTATCTGGGTTCTCTCCTTCTCTCTCTCTCTCTCTCTCTCTCTCTCTCTCCTTTGCTAACACTCATGTTCTGTTACTGCATCTCGCTAACTCAGCTCTACCACTACTACTACCGTTCCACCTGCTTCTTCAACATGTTATCTGTTAAAAACAAGGCCAAACTCACAAGCATAACCATTACCAACCATAATTGGTCTCCCCACACCAAACCTAACAGATTTAAACAACAGAGCCATAACACGTATTGCAACCTCAATAGAACAGGACATCACACATCCCCTAAACACCCACCTCACCCCTCTCCCCTCAGGACGCAGATACAGAGCACTGAGGTGCAGAAAGGCACGCCTTGGGAAAAGCCTGATCCCTGATGTCATCGTGGCCCTGAACAAAAGGCCTCGCTGAATAGGCCAAAGTGTGGACTATGTTAAGTGTTTACACTGTTTTGTTTGTTTGTTTTCTACTGTGTGTTTCAAAATATGTGTCTTGTTCTGTTCTGTGGTGGACATTGGGAATGGAGATGGTGCTGTGGAAAAGAATTTCCTCAAGGGGTCAATGAAGTCTAAGTCAAGTCTAGTCTACTGCATGTCACTAAAAGCAGATTTATGGTTGTGCGTAGACCCTACGCATGTAGCCTACGCACGTCGCCTATGCCGTTGTGAGCATTTTTACTTCTGCGGTGGTGTGTCTGTGTCACTCTGCAGTTACACTTCCAAAACACTACCCAGATAGCACACATACATCTGGCCGACATCGGCCCGATGTATCAAGTTTACATCGTTAAGACGTAGCAGGGAGAGCGTTTGCTCATTGCCAAGACATCGCTGAGACGTTGGCCTTTAATCGAAAATGACCACCA
>NC_065512.1:39597203-39605080 GCF_006386435.1 Epinephelus moara
AAAGCCGACGTAACAGAGACGTTTGATGAGCTGGGACAAAAGAGTATTAAATTTAAAGATATCCGCCCATGCGGCCGACGCTTGTCAGACGTTATAAATTCAGGACCGATGTGTCGTCCTCAGGCCGACGTCGGCCAGATGTATGTGTGCTATCTGGGTAGTTGGTGGCGGAGGTTTCTGTGGAGTGCTGTAAAGTTTAATTGATTCAAAACACACCCAAAACACACATTAAATATGGCTTATTAGAGACAGTTTCAAACACAAGTACACAAATCAGCTTCACTACAACTCGCAGCATTCACAGACAAACACTTGTGTTAATCCGGACACATTTTCCCCACAAATATACAACATGCTAATGTTATTAGCACAAGCCTATGGCATTTTACATTGTATTAGCCTAGCAACTAGCAATCTTCTCATCTTCTCATATAAAACCAGGGACAACTGCAACATTAAACAAAGGTAACAGCACACAGTTTGGCTCCATTACAACTCACAAAGTTCACTGACAAAACAATTGTCCTGTACTAAACACGTTTTTTAAACAAATACAACATGCTAACGTTATTAGCACGAGCCTATGGCATTTTACATTGTATTGATTAGCCTAGCGACGAGCGGAGATTTCCTCTTCTCATATGAAGCCAGGATAAATCCCAAAGTATAAATCCCTGAAGGATAAATCACACACAAGACTTAAAATGCTATTTTAATGGAGGCCTTACTGTCTTCACAATTTATTGTTTCTTATCTGTGAACTAAGTAAATACATGCTCCGTTTCCACTGAGGGAAATGGTGTCAGTATACAGCGACAGACAGGAGGTCTGTGTCACCACGACGCGTAGCAATTCTGGGGAGGTGCACATTAGGCTACGGCGTAGGTTGCGGCGTCGATTCAACGCAGAACTATAAAATGCGTGTAACTCAGCTTCTTCTCCAGAGCCTTTGTGCTCCACTGTCTCGCAGGTTAACTTGAAACACAGCGGTGCCTGGATGGTGTGACGTGTGTGATTGTGCTGCTGCCGTGGTCCTGCCTGATGCCTCCTACTGCTGCTGCTGTTATCATTCGTCATATTTCTACTGTCATATGATTAGTGTCACATACATATACTATCATATATTAATTAATATATACCTACAACATATTGTACCACAATAGCCATAATTATTATTGTAATATTATTACTTAAATTAATGTTGTTGTAAGCTATTATCATTACTGTTTGTCCTGCATCTCTCTCTCTCTGTCTCTCTTTATGTATCATTTTGTCATACAGATTACTGTTAATTTATCCTGTTGATCTGCTCTGTACGACATCTATTGCATGTCTGTCCGCCCTGGAAGAGGGATCCCTCCTCAGTTGCTCTTCCTGAGGTTTCTACCATTTTTTTCCCCGTTAAAGGGTTTATTTTGGGGAGGTTTTCCTTAACTGCTGTGAGGGTCCTAAGGACAGAGGGATGTTGTGTGCTGTAAAGCCCTCTGATGCAAATTGTTATTTGTGATATTGGGCTTTATAAATAAAACTGATTGATTGATTGATTGATTGATTACTTCTGTCCATAACTTTTTTCGCTCCATATTCCTCCATAGTATATCCTTGGAATACTCTGACAATTTGTTAGTTATGCCCTTTCCTATCATTTTCATAGTGAGACAACATGATCAATATCTTTTTTGTGTCTGTACGTCCAGTGGCTGGGTCTCAGCGGTTAGCATTGCGGCTTAGCTTAGCGAATACAATTGAAGTCTATAGGGGGTCAGTAGCAGGGCGGCACGGTGGTGTGGTGGTTAGCACTGTCGCCTCACAGCAAGAGGGTTGCCGGTTCAATCCCGGGTGTGGGAGCTCTTCTGTGCGGAGTTTGCATGTTCTCCCCGTGTCAGCGTAGGTTCTCTCCGGGCACTCCGGCTTCCTCCCACAGTCCAAAGACATGCAGATTGGGGATTAGGTTAACTGATAACTCTAAATTGTCCGTAGGTGTGAATGTGAGCGTGAATGGTTGTTCATGGTTGTGTCTATGTGTCAGCCCTGCGATAGTCTGGCGACCTGTCCAGGGTGTACCCTGCCTCTCGCCCAATGTCAGCTGGGATAGGCTCCAGCCCCCCCCCACGACCCTCAAGAGGATGAAGCGGTTAGAAGATGAAGATGAAGGGGGTCAGTAGCCTGCTCGGTAAAAGTGAACAGATAAACATTACAGAAACCCTGAAGCTGGCATTTCTGCGCATGCATTTAAAATAAACATGTTTAAACATTTAAACATTAATTCGAAAAATGAGAGTCCTTTTTAGTCATTTTAGAGGAAGTTTGATACACGAAGTATAGTATGTTTACGTCCTGCGCTGTGATCCGCGGAGGGATACATCGGTGAGCAGGCACAGGCACAGACATAGCCTGTAAACAAAACTCAGTTGTTTATTTAGCGTAACGATATCTCCGGACTATAGTAGCTGCAATGGATGACTTTGAACGTGATTTTGAAGAGTTTCTTGTAGCGGACACAGATTCAGAGCCATACCTGTTTGAGTCGGA
Organism: Epinephelus moara; assembly: GCF_006386435.1. Taxonomy (NCBI): domain Eukaryota; kingdom Metazoa; phylum Chordata; class Actinopteri; order Perciformes; family Serranidae; genus Epinephelus; species Epinephelus moara. The sequence continues at coordinate 39,599,736 of NC_065512.1, forward strand.
GTATACAGATGAGGAACTCCAGGTGTTGGATGCTGAGCGGGCGAGAAGAGAGGCTGAATCCTCTGAAGCGGCGGAACAGCAAGGGGCCGAGGGGAGATGGAGGTCAGGGGAGGATTGGTGGTGTAGCTGCGGGGTTTGCCAATCTATGCCTACGGAGGTGGAGTCATTTTGCTGCACAGAATGGGATTCGGTGCTACCATCGTTGGGGAGATATATCATCAGGAAGAAAACCGCCGCAGAGAGTGCATCACAAGGAATGAAAACTTTGCAGCAATCACTAATCCTGGCGTGATTGAAACATTTTTTCATGTTCCTAAAATGAACTGGAAAAAAACGCCCCAGGCCTGCAGGAGCTGATGGACAGCTTTCAGTCGAGTGAGTAATATCGCTTTATAATGCACATTTTCGTCTCTTTGTTTGTTTTTACTGAGTGACCTAGCGTATCTGTCCCAGAGCCAGCTGAAGCTGTTTGCTCACCGGTGTATCCCTCCGCGCAGGGCGTAAACACACTACAGTTCAAACTTCTTCTAAAATGACTAAAAAGGACTCTCATTTTTCAAATTAATGTTTAAACATGTTTATTTTAAATGCACATACAGAAATACCAGCTTCACGGTTTCTGTAACGTTAATTTCTTCACTTTTAGCGTAGGCTACTGACCCCCTATAGACTTCAATTGTATTCGCTAAGCTAAGCTGCAATGCTAACCGCTGAGACCCAGCCACTGGACATACAGACATAAAAAGATATCGATCATGTTGTCTCAATATGAAAATGATAGAGAAAGGGCATAACTCCCAAATCGTCAGAGTATTCCTTTAACCTATGCTACATGCCTCTGTAAATTGCCCCTTGGGGACAAATAAAGTTTTTTGATATTAATTGAACAGCTAACAGTGGCATAACACATATTTACAACCCATTTATTTTTCCTCTCTTTTGTCTTTTTTTGGGAAGGTGGTCCTGGAAATTTTCTCATAATCAGAGGTGGGCCTTCAGTCACAAAAGGTTGAGTACTGCTCTATGTTCACGTTCTTGCTCCATCAGAAGTTAGCATCAGTGCTTACTGCAGTATAAAAGTTGATGGTTCTTAATATTAGCCTATGGTTATTAGTCACTCCGTAGGTGATTTTCCTCTCACTGCAGTAGAACAGAGAAGGCTGAGAGCAGGGCTGAAATAGGCCTATTCTCTCAACCCACACTGTTACAAACAACAGAAACATAATATGTCTCCCCTTTAGCTTGATTGCTAGACATTTATCCATGCTTTGTTCGTAGAATTCTCTTCTTGACCTCAGTGATCGCAGCAGACATGGTTGCTAGGAGATTTGTATGTGAATGTGAAGCCTTTGTGAGGAGCAGTGCACTTTGAGAGAGCCTTGTTTTTCTCTCTTTTTGTCACCCAAGGCACCTGGTGTGCACCGAAGACATGAATGGGGCAGCTGGGTCATACTTCAAAGTAGATAGTCATTCAAACACACCCAAGGATGCATGCACAGACGCAGGCCTTGACAACAACTGAGCTAAGCAGCGGTGGAATGTAACCAAGAACATTTATCCAAGAACGGTACTTAAGTACCATTTAGACGTACTTCTACTTTAAGTCATGATTTCTGTCTTTTTTTCCCCCCAACTCTGCTGTATTTTAGAATAGGCTATATTGTGCTTTTTACGTTCAAAAATCTGTTAAATTGCACATTGTTAAGCATTTACTGCTCTAAAGTTACTGAATACAACAGATAAATGTCCCTTACTAAAAATAATTGACAAGAGGATAAAAAACGATACAGAGACAGTGATAGAGCACTGGCTAAAACATGTAAATATTGGTCACTCGTTCAACAGGTGGAGAGAATAATGGGATTGGAAAGGATTCAAAACCAACCCAAACATGAAGTGGGCCTCTTCCTCTTAGATAGGTATGTAATGTATGTCTGTTTTATTAAAATACATTGTGAGAGGTGGTTCATCATATTCCCCTTGGGGATTAATAAAGTATATAAATTATTACTGTTATTAATCTTACATAGATGTCATGCATCTGAAACAGCTGTATTTTAATAGGAAGCAGGCTATAAAAAAAAACAAGTTGCACCTTTTTTCACTTGTTTTCAAAGCAAATGCACACACTAGCCAGATCAAGAACTTTACAACACAAATCGGTGGTGCTCATGGGAAATGCAGTCTTGATTCCAGGAAACACTACCGCCTTCGTGTATAGAGCAAGCCCCCAGAAACGCCGCCCAGCTTCGAAGCCAGTTTCCCAGTGGCAACTCGCAGCCTTGCAGTGAAAAAATCCCCTGTGGCCCAAAAAGCTATCATAATTTTTTGACGTATTAAGATTTTATATTTGTAAAACCTTTTTTGAGCCGAGAAAAGCAATTTAAAGGTCTGTGACATCATCACAATATTCTATGTTCGAGCCGAGCGAGAACTTGCGGGCGGAGCCAGCAGGAGGAACACTGTTGCACATATTCAGTGGACCGCATATCACAGAAGTAAATCCGGAAGCTAGAAACTTTTTTGGTGTATGCGTCAGGAGAGCAACTCAAAACATACCACATGCCAAGATGGCGCCTATTCATTCCAATTATTAAAATCTAAGGTGTATGGGCAGCCAAAATCAACCCAAAATGAAAGTACATTGTAGTTACTCTAAAGTGTTTTTTCATTATACTTACCCACTTTTACTTAACCCGTTTAATCCCCAATTTTTCCCTGCAAAATAAGTGCATGCATTTCACTCCTTAGACCTCCCTAACACATAATATGTATGAATTTTTTCATTTCACGTTGGTTATGTTAGTGAAAATGTAGGTTTTAAACCCGGCAACAATTGTTGCCAGTGGGACACTGCATAGTCTAAATTTACACAAATTCTTCAATTTGACCTATTTACACATATTAAAATTAAGAATAACACTAACATGTGTAACATATTATAACTGGGCATAGTTACAAGTGTGTTCAGAACTTTATTAGACACATAAAGATACCATGGCAATGCATACTGAAGGGAACTTACAGTGACACCAATGCACAATGCAATTACTGTATTTCACAGTCTCATAAAACAGTGACCAATGACATTGTTTCTAGAGGATTTGTGTGTGTGTGTGTGTGTGTGTGTGTGTGTGTGTGTGTGTGTGTGTGTGAACACCAAGTAAAACAAGTTTAAATGTCAGGGCAGACATATTCTGTGCCTTAAAACAGTGCAAAAGATACCATGGCAATGCATACTGAAGGGAACTTACAGTGACAACAATGCAATTACTGTATTTCACAATATCATAAAAGATTTAAATAACTGTAGAGCTAAGAGTGTTTTAACTTACAAATTAAGAAGAACTGGCAATAATTCACAAAATTACAATAAAATAACTTCAAATTGTTTAAGTAGCTTAGATTAATTTACGGCCAGAAGATGAGTGTACAGTATTATTCAGCAAAAACACAAATCAGTGCAGGTAAGTGTTTAATGTCTCTCAAAATAGTGCAAAAGGCATAAGGGCAGTGCATACTGTAGGGTACTGTTAGTGACAAAAATCAAATTATTTATTTCACTGATTTATGTGACATAGGAGCTAAGCACAACAAGGCTTATTGGTTAAATTTCACTCACCATCTGCATCTGCTGCAGTTGGGCCATAGGTCACAAATTCGGGTATATTGGATGCAGCTGGTCGTCGTGAGTTTTTAAAAACCCTGTCCCTATTTTGCTTATTTTGAAGGGTTTTTTCTGTTTTATTGCGTTGCAGGGTTTCATTTTCCTCTTAATGGTGTTTTGGGGTCTTATTTTCCTCAGGACATCTCCTTTCTCTTGGTTGTGTGGTCTCATTTTCCTCAGGGCATCTTCTTTTTCAACTTGGACACTGTGGGAGACTCACCAAATAGCAGCAATGAGTTTTCTTCAACACCAAATGGTGGTCTGGGGGTAGGTCTGGACCTATCAGGTTAACATCTTCCTCATCATCCAGATAGGTCACCTCTGCTTCACCATTCAGCAGTCTAGCTGGCAAATGGCCTGTTAATAATAATAATAATAATAATAATAATAATAATAATAATAATACATTTTATTTGGAGGCGCCTTTCAAGTCACCCAAGGTCACCTTACAGAGCGTAGAAGATAAAAGACATCATTAAAACAAAACATCAACATAAAAACAAGTGTAGTGCACAGTGTTGCACCTTGGTACTGAGCAGTCACTATCACAGACACTTTCAATTGCATCTTTTTCAACTGTAGGGATGACTGTGATGTCTGTAGGACATCATTTATTGTTTTCTGGTGTTGGCATGCAGTTGAGGAGTGATTTTCTGTTTAGTTGTACTATTTCTTTAATTAAGCAAGTTTATGTCCTTTAGAACGCATCACATCCTGTTAGCCGTACTACACTTCCTGTTTGACTCAGCGCACAGCAGAGTTTCAGTGGAGCTACATGTGATACTAGCTAGGTTGAACCCTTTCGCATCCTCTCAAAAGGACTGATGAATCATTGTCGTAAGTGATCATATTTCATTATTTACATGTTAAAGACAATATATTAAGGATCATTTGTTAAAAATTACAGTGAATAACTCAGGATAAAAACGATTTTATTTACAGCTATGTACAGTGCAGTTCATACTTGCAATTCATGCTAAGTGTTAAAAAGATCACTCAGGACTCATTTTCTGTACTTTATTTTTCAGTTTTCACTCCATGTCATCATGAAAGAGTCAACAGTAAAAGTTATCAACTGAACTACGACGACTCATTGCTTCATTTTGGAGGAGTTTACCTTGGTGTTTAGTTTGCGGTTGCTACACCCTTATGAGTACACTATAATGACTGTAATGTTGCATACAGCACTTTGGGGTTCATTTGAGTCTAGAAAATCCAAAACCTCAGATAGTTTTAAGCAGTGTAGAAAAAAAAACCACAAGATAAATAGGATAAACAGCCAGACCTTTGGCTAACCTACCTATGTGTTATGCTAGCGGCAACATGTGTTGCTATGCTTACATTTAGTTAACTTCATGATTAAAATATGCATGCAGGCATATAATTCTCATTATATATCAGCAGTAGACAATTTAAAGAATATATGTACAAAATATTTTATTTATATCTGTTAAAGCAGCTGTGCGGAACTTTTCATTTTCGTTGTTTATAGCGCCCCTTAGGTCGAAGCGGTATGACACCAACAGCCTGGTGTCGTAAAATTCTGACTGCAGCCGGCAATTACCGCATGCATTTGTTTTGGAGAGCGAGAGGATTAACTAACGTCAGGTCAGTCCAAGTAATTAGTGGAAACAGCAAAATTACTCAGTAAATTCTCCTGTCATGTTTCTGTTCTGAT
>NC_065512.1:39605899-39632901 GCF_006386435.1 Epinephelus moara
TAACGTTACACACAAATTAGTATTAAAGTAAGACCTGTTCATAAATGTTCTGGTGTAGCTCTGAATTTCTTATAAACTGAGGACAACTGCCTGCTGTATATTTGTGTTCATGGTCACAGTCACAGATAATTTTAGATGATGCTCCTTCTTTATCCGCCATTACATCAAAAGTACAACCAAGTCCTCATAGATACATCTCTGGTAAAACTGTTAGGTGTTATGTGTTCAGCAATGCCTGTTGCGTACTGCTTACTCGAAAAACAGTGTAAACACGGCTCCTTCTTCTGTGTTTTAATCGCTGCGGGCGAGCAGAATCACTTCTGCCTTGGGTGCCGTATTCTGGTTTGCTGACTTCCGCTGTGTGTCCGACCCGAGTGAGGCTACGCTAAATAGCCATATAGAGAAAGGCTTTTTTGTCGCTGTTGGGTTGAAATAAATATGCAGATCTTCAAGGGGAGGTGATACGAACTAGGGACAGTTCTATTAATGGTAAAAAGTTCCGCACAGCTGCTTTAATTAAGGTATTTTACTTGCTTCCTCTTGTACCAGTTTGAGGTAGACATGTCCTTTTACTGTGCGTTCACACCGAGCGCGAATTTGCGAATTCGCGCTTCGAGATTACATACAAAGTCAATGCAAAGACGCGATTAGACACAAATTCGCGTAGGACGCGTAGGCACGGCGGGATAGCCGTGAAATTCGTGTCCATCGCCTCATCGCTCGAGTTGAAAATATTGAACTTTTGAGGCGAATTTGCGTCACTGCTGTCATGACATCAGTGACGTCTTGACGCCCTGACGTCCAGTTGTTGACACAACAATAAACTGCTACTCACCGGAGACAGATGGACAGACACTCCGCAGCTGAAATGGAGCGCCTGTAGTTGGTGTCCTGCCGGGACCAACCCTGGCGCCAACAGGTCCTCAAACTGGGCCCCAGTCAGCCTGAAGTACCGCTGAAAGCGGCTATCATCCAGACGGAGTTCCTGGAGGAGGTGGTGAAACTCGCCGAGCTGGATGCGCTTCTGCAGGATAGGGTGAACCCAAAGACGACGGCGTTTGGCCCTCCGACGCATCTGGGACTTCCAGAGCAGGTACAAAGCAGCGATGGTGGTTATCTCAGCCATGGTTGAGGAGAGAATGGCGGGCCAGATGTTGTTATCTATTGAAAATGGGCGTGCTCGCTACTCATACGACTGATGCGTTAACGCGAATTAACAAAATGGTCCGGCGTCCAAACTCACGCGTTACGCACGAGTAATTCGGTTCACTCACGCCCGGTGTGAACGCACAGTTAGAGGTGCAGGCAGGAAGTAAACAGGCCCAGTCATGTGACCATTCACACTAGTTGCATGACATTGATACAATTTAGAGGAGACAACCTATTATTTTGTTTAAAACTTGCATTTGCTACCCAAAGGCAAAAACAACACTTTTTAGAGCTTCCAGAAGTTAAAAAAAAAACAATTGGCAACAATTGTTGCCGGTGGGATTAAACGGGTAAAGTACAATTTTGAATGCAAGATTTTCACTGTACTCTGTTGCTAACTTTAACTCAACCCTTTAAAAATGGACATCCTGTGGATGGCTGTGCGCATTGTCTGTATGAGTTTTTTTTTAAAAACAGATCTAAAAAAAATAAGAACCAAAATAGATAGAGCAGAAAGCTAAGGTTTCTGACCCCCCATCCTCATATTATGACCTTATGGTACCTTACGTTACATGCCATGCAAACATTAGCACAATCCAGTATATATATTGATCTGAAATAAAAACCATAATAACTAGATCATTCAATCATTTTGCAGCAGAAAGCCAAGGCTTCTGTCTTTCCCTTAATCATGTCATCATCTTATATTACCTTACCTTATGTGGAGAGTAAACATAGTTTTTTGCTGAAATTTTCCTGAAAATGTCCCCATGATATCATATCATGGCATAACAGTCATCAGATGCATTGTTAATATATAAAAATATTGATCAGTACAGCTTTGAATAGGAATTGCTGGTATTAATTATTATCTGTTGTACTCTACACTGCTATTGCAGTTAACCCCCCTCTGGATCTTTAAAGTTTCACCTTCTCATATCTAAAATATCAATTTATTGTTTTACACTGACATAAGTGCATTTTTCCCAGAAGTAGCTGTGCATTGTAATGAAATAAAAAGGCCTTTAAATTCAAACCACATTTTATATCATCTTTCAATACCATTATGCTCACACACAGGGGAGCAATTCAGACCCACATATCAGGGCTCGACAGTACGAGCGTTTCACTCGCATTTGCGACTAAAAATAGGTGTGTGTGAACTGTAAAAAATAATTAGGGGCACATGTGTGCATAAAAAAATCAGCCGAAGCGGCCTATATTTTTGTCAGTAAAAAAATATGATAATCTAACCGCAAATATTGAAGGAACTCCAGCCGCCTTCCCTCTTCCCTCTTCCCCGTGTGACACGGTTATGGGCGGTTTTCCAAGCCACTGTCGGCATAATGAATATAAGTCCCACTGTCGGCAGGGTGGAAATAAGTCAAAGTGTGGCGGAGGCAGGGACGGTTTTTGCTATGGGCAATGTGGGCGACCGCCCAGGGCGCAATCTATGTGAGGGCGCACGAGCGCCCTCCAAAACAAAACAAAACAAACAAACAACAACAACAACAACAAAAAAAATGGCCAGTTTTCTAGACTACCGCTCATTTCCACGTCAAGTTAGTGGAGTGGGCGCTGGGGCGCCCCTATTATCACGGCGGTTGTGGGTTGAACGGGGGTCACAGACAGGAATACGGCGGAGGATCATAGTGCGCAAGATAACGGCTTACAGCGACAGAGAAGTCCGACTCCAGGTCCAGTAATTTCCTCTTTCGTTGGTGTCATGACTGCCCAGTAGTACCTGGACAACCGAGCCGTGGCGGCATACAGGTATGTGGCGTGTCAGAGGAGAAACGAGCCGTTAACATTTCTCTCTTGTGGCAAGTAACGGTCCACAAACCTCACCGCACTTTTAGGGACTGTTCTTTACTTATGAAGGGACTGTCAGGGGAGGAGGGTGGCTGGTTGATTTTTATCTTATTTATTTATTTTATTTTGATCCCCCCTATGTTAATCACTTATTGATGCAGTTAGGGACCTTTCTCCACGGCCAGGCTGTCGGGTGGGTGGGAATAAGTCAAAGTGTGGAGGAGAAGAGGGACCGGGAAAAGAGGCTCCATTCTCCCCGCAGTTAGGGACCGTTTGCCACGGTACCGCTGCTGGGCAGGGTGGAAATAAGTCCTGCAGAATTTCAGAGGACCTGGAGAATGTTTTAGGATAGTAATAACATTATAATCATATTGCAAAGATAATATACTGTATATAAGATAATAACATTAAAGACAAAATTAAATTGCAATACTTTTTCAAAACTTGATGATTTTACGTTTCTGTACATTTTGTATACAAATTCATTAAATAATTTTGCTTGTAAATGTCTATTTGCATCACGTTTATTACGGAAAACACATTATTTGATCAATTTACATTGTGCCCCTAAATTTCTTTGTGCGCTCCTTACTTTTTCAACTTAGGAGCACATGTGCTCCTTCGGAAAAAAGTTAGCGTCAAGCCCTGCATATACAAAGATGCAGAGGGGTACACAAACTCACACACTCAGCACTTGGCCTCTAATCTGCTCTTAATTCAGTTCAGGCCTAGGGAGACTTTAACTGACTGTGTGAAGTGGGATTTGTAATTGACAAATGGAAGCATAGCAAAATATCATCTTCCTTTTCCAGGTCCACCTTCCCCTCTGTAACTCTTAAGCATTAATCAAATTGTTGCTCTTACAGCACTGGCAATATAAAACACTTTAACATTAACTCACAGTACAATTTTATCAAAAGTTGAATGATCATTCCTAATTTGTTTTTAGCTATTAATCATTTAAAAAATATGTATCCAGCGTAATAACCTAATTGCTGGCTAAAAATACCATTCCCAGATTCAGGAAATGGCATAATGAGTTTTTAGCAATCACATTTTCTGGTTTGCAAATTAGAGACATTTGAGAGATGTTACTTTTCCCTCTCAAAGTGGATATTTTATAGTAAACTTGTACAATAGCTGCAGATTGCAGCAGATGTTGATGTATGTGTGGGGCACTGAGACTTTATTTCAGGTCTTGGTGGGCCTGTGCTGAGAGAAATTTGTCATTGTAAATGCCAGGCGGTTCACTGGAGCAGTAATGAGAGTTTATGTGTTGGTGGAAAGTGCCCATCTATGTAATGTGTAATACTTGATGGGATGGACCTTGTGTTATGACTTTAGGGCTAGAAATGCAGCAGGTATTTGGGGGTCATCATACTGCTAATTATAAATAAACTAGTCCATATCCATTGGTAGCTTTGTCACCTACCTATGCCAATCCTCAATGCCTATGTGCAGTTTCACATAGATTGACCACGTCAGTGAGTAGAAAAAGGTGGGACAGACAGAATGACTGACTGACAGAATGACACACTGACAGTTTCCGTAAGTATGTACAACATACCATACCATGGCTTAGTCATACCAAAAAAGAAAAAAAGCAAACATTCGGCCACAGGGGGAGCCACAGGGGGAGCCACAGCAATTGGTCGCATTTTAGCCATTTTTAAGCATTTTTCTGTTGTTATAGCGCCACCCAGTTGCCAATTAGAGTTAAATGTCTCCAGTCACCTTGAGGCGTCCTGTTCTACATATCTACCAAGTTTAGTAAAAATCGATATGGCGGTTAGGCCTAGATAAGAAATTAGCTCTCTAGTGCACCCATTTTGTTTGATAACGTCAACAATGAAGGGGTCCCCTCAGATTATGTGTGGTCATATGTCTACAAAGTTGCATGGTGATCAGTGAAACCCTTGAGATGTTATACACCTTTATGTGATGAGCCACGCCCTCCGCAATATTCATTGCCTTATAGAAGCTCAGTTTTAGTAAGTTTTCCAACTTTTGCCAAGAGGGAACTTTAGATATTGGTCCCTACATTATGTTCAGTTAAGTTTCATGCAGATCGGTCAAACTTTGTAGGAAGAGATCGATTTTAAGTGTTTTTCAAAAAATTCAAAATGGTGGAAAATCTATATAACCTGAAGTTATGGGTTCTTTAGGCACATTTGTTCCTCGTGAGGAGAGGCATATCTGTGCAAAGTTTCTTGTCTCTAAGACATACGGGGCATGAGATATGCCCATTCAAAGTTTGTAATTTCAATCACTTGCTATAGCGCCACCCTTTGGCCAACTGATGTAATATTGCTTCATTTGCATCCTCCCATTACCCTCTACCACTGTGCCAAATTTCACATGGATTGACCAAGTCAGTGAGGAGAAAAACATGGAACAGACACACCCACAGACAGAGTTTTCGTCATTATATAGTAAGATTCATTTCAATTTAATTTTATTTGTAAAGCCCAACATCACAAATAACAATTTGCCTCAGAGGGCTTTACAGCATACTGCATCCCTCTGTCCTTGGACCCTCACAGTGCTAAAAAAATAAATAAAGCTAGAAACCTCAGGAAGAGCAGCTGGGGAGGGATCCCTCTACCAGGACAGACAGATGTGTAGTAGATGTTGTGTGTACAGAACAGATCAATACTAAAATTACAGTGATCCCTTTGACAAAATGATACATAGAAGGAGAGAGAGATGACCAGCAACAAAAAAAGTAACAAGTAACAAAAATACTGGAAAGTTGAATAATAAATAGTACATGTATATGTATAGTAACATAGTATAGGTGTGAGTGACAATAATAATTGTAAGTGTATACAGCACATCAGACACACAGCAGCAGCAGCAGCAGCAGCACGACCACGATCCGAGGGAACCTGCAAGACAAGGGAGCACAAAGGCTCTGGGGAAAATTGGGAGTTAGTAACATGCATTAATAGGACATGAATGTTAGTATATGAAGAAAGAGAGAGAGTGGCGCTCAGTGTATCATAGGAAGTCCCTTGGCAGACTAGGTCTACATCAGCCTAACGGACTGCAGTGTTCATAGTTCCACCTTTAGTACCATATCTGTGTGCTGTGTACACCCCAACAGAGGATTGACCAATTTTATTGGTGATAACAGTTATTTGTCAATGGACTGTTATCCTTAACACCACCAAGATCTTGCTGGCTTTTTGGTAAAGTTTTGGAAACGAGAAGCTCCCTCCTCACCAACAGAATCAGCTTATAAAGTCAGGCTGGTTGCTAATGTTAGCTTCGCCTTAGATTATATACCAAAAGTTTTACTCTGTTAATTCCTCACCACTTTCGTAATGGCTCATCTCCCAGTATTTATCCATTTAAGTAATCCCAAACTCCTGTTGTCCACTCCACTCCACTCCTATGTGACTTTGTGTGCGTTTGTGCATTATTCTACTCAAAGCATGGCTGTAAAAAATATTGTCAGAACAAAAAAGCATTTAAAGGAAAGAACATGTTTTACAGTAAAAAGTTTACCCTGCTGGCAAAAACATGAAATACAATCTAGTTTTCTAGCAAATCTAGGTGGATATCAAGTTTGATTGCAGTGTCATATCTTGCCTAAGGTAAAATTCAAACAAAACACAGTCATACTGTTTAGTGTTTCATTTCGACTTTAAGTAAGCTCTTTAATATAGAGACAGTGTCTACCACCCGGACCAAAACAGGAAGATGGCTCCAAAGAAGAGGAGCCTGATAGCTGAAGGCTCTGGCTCCTGTTCTACTTTTAGAGACTCTAGGAAGCACAAGTAACCCTGCATTCACAGAGCACCATGATCGGGTGGGATAATATAGTACTATGAGCTCTCTAAGATATGACAGAGCCTGACCATTTAGAGTTTTGTAAGTAAGGAGAATGATTTAAAATTCTGTTTGACATTTTACAGGGAGCCAGTGCAGAGAAGTTAGACAGGAGAAATGTGATCTTGTTTCTTAGTTCCCGTAAGTACACGTGCCACAGCAGTCTGGATTAGAGCTTAGATTCTCTGCCTGAGCCGGTCGGGCCGTAATTTCCCGCCACTATCCTCATGCTCGGACGGGTCGGGCTCCTCATAATAGACCTAGGCTATGGAACCAACTACTTATCACACCTGGGAGGTGGGGCCGCGGCCCCCCCTTGACGGTGGCACTGGCCGCACACGTGAGTTATCGACAGTGGCAACGTGTGTGTTGGCTTCGTTGAGTGTACCAAGTGCAGCACAATGCTGGTATATGACAGCAAAAGACGGGGACTTCGACACTTAGCTGGAGCAACCTGATAATAAGAAATTACAATAATCTGGCCTGGAATAGTTTTTGTGCATCTTTTTGGAAGGGTACCTTTGACTCTAGCTTAACTGCAGCATGACTGAGTTTATGGTATAAATGAAAAAAAATTAACACATCCCAAAGAGTGTTCGGCAACCAGGAGAACCCAATGGATATAATTTTGATGTTCTAGTACAGATTTGACTTAATTGATTTTTGTTGTAATTTCTTCCTACAATCATTTTCTGTTTTCTGGTATTTGGGGATTAAATTTACTTTGTAGTATGTGCTTTCTATAATTGGATCCCTCCAGAAGTATATATTTTTTTCCTCCACTGACCAATATGGTATTCTTGTCTTCTTTTCTTCTGCCATTTTTTCACTATTTTACCGCTGTAAAATCTCTTTTAATGCAGTAAATGAGTTAACGTTTTTCCTTAACAAAGGAAGCCTTCTAAGGGATTCTGGGGCAACCATGTAAGTCCCTCAGCTAAGGAGAAAAAAGCCATTAGTGTCATACTAAAGGAGAAAACTTATGGTGTTTTCTACAACTGGTCCCTGGCTTTTACTGTTCCTCATCAGGTCAGTTTTTACTTATGTGAAATATCTCAACATGGAATTGATGGACTGCCATACCATTTTGTACAGACATTAATAATCGCCAGAGGATTCAAATTAACTTTGGTGATCCCCTGACATTTGATCTAATTCCATCATCAGGTCAAAACACTTTGGTTTATGACCTAATACCTGTAAAATTAATAACATTTCCATCAGCATCAGCCCTTCTTTGTGTTTAGTGCTCAATAGCAAATGTTAGGAGATATGCAGATGATGTTTTAAATAATAAATGAATAATGAAATAATATTAACTTAGGTTTAAATGGAGCAGTTCCTTTAAGGATATTGCTGTTCCCTATAATTAATACTAAATTATCATGATTCTTTTCATTAGTGGAAGTTCCCACCAAATTAATAGGATATTATAAAAAAAACGAGTTACATTACAAACTGGAAGCATGAACGTTTTACAAGCTTGCACATTTGCCAAGCAGGAATATTGCAAGCTGACTCAAGTTGCATTATGGGAAGTGTAGGATCCCGTTCGACCTGTATTAATGAATGCAAGTCAGGATATCTCCACCTCTGCTACTCTAATTTTGAGAACCACAACTTTATGGATGTGTGCTTTAAAATTACCAGAGTAGCCCCTTTTAACCAGGGACCTCATACACAGGTTCCAGCTTCAGCCTTTTTGCTGGTAATGCTGTACTCGGCGGGATGACAAACGCAGAGCTGTAAAGCCAGGCCAGGTTGTGGTTACGATGATGCCACCTCTCTGCCCAGGAGAACAGGAAGAAGATTTATCCTCTAAATAAAGCATTTATTTATTTATCTACCTGTACTCTGTCTGTGGGATTTGCTCCAGGGCCTTTAGCAGCGGCGCTAAAGAAGACGGATGGGATTAATTAGCATCACCTGGAGCTGTGCCACGTCGCCTCGGTTACCAGTCAATTATCCCCTCCACATGTACAATCAACCTCCCTATCTCTCACCTTCTCTTCTACAATTTTCTTTCAGCTCTCTTTTACTCAACTTCTCTCATTGTTTTAAGTACAGCTCCTTCTGTTAGCAATCTCTTTTTCTGTTTTCAAGAGGGACTTTACATGTGCACTCCCGGTTATGTTTGGGGACAGTTTCTGGGTATGTGTATTTCCATTCATAAAAATCATATCTGAGTTTAACAAACCTAGATAAACCTTATGGGGAGACATCACAGGTGAAAAGGGTAAAATTTTAGAGAGATTGATTGATTATTTACAGTAGCTAATATGTTGGGGGTTTTTTTGTATTACAAGTTTTCTAAAACTTGATGTTTGAATATCCAAATGAGGCATTATCTAATCAAATATACACTGATTAGCAGACATTTCAGAACAAAAACTCAATAGGTTCAAAATTCTTGTTTCACTTTGTTGACATACTAAAGGTTTTTATGAAGGGAATTTTGGATATCTGATTTTATCACTCCACAAATCACTGTCAACAGCCATACAAAAAAAACAAAAAAACAATTTTCTCCATGTTCTTAGAGATAAAAAGTTCTGTATATTAGGCTATGAAATATATATGAATAAAACCCTCTGGAAATACCTTCAGGTTATAGAGAAAGCAAACTGGAACATTTGGTGTATGTTAGTGCTAGCAAGGTGGAGACACCAAAAAAATAAAATAAAATTTTTGAGAAAATGAAAATGAAAAAATATGAAAAATATGTATTATAAAATTCCATACATTTTTAGAGCATAAATCAGACACTAAACAATGAAACTTCTCCACTTGATTACTTTAAGACAATGACTTTTTGTATCACAATTTCTTTTTTTTATTTTATGTTTTAATATGCAAATGATGGATTACTTAATTAAATATGTGTTTGTTTGTTTGTTTGTTTGTGATGGTTTTTTTTGTGATTGTTTTGTTTTTGTTGTTGTTTCATACATTTCCAGAACAGAAATCTAAACTAAACACCTAAATGCAAATTTTTTACATTTTCTTTCCTCTAGTCGTAAAGAAGTCATGTTATGGAAGCAAAATAGCCCAAAATCTAAACATTGACCAGTGCTTACCTAGGGTCTTTTTTTTTAAGATTACTTTTTGCCTTAAATGGACAGGACAGAGTAAAATGGGGAGAGACAGAGTGGGGGGACGACATGCAGCAAAGGGTTTCAAGCCGGAGTCGAACTTGCGATCGCTGCAGCGAGGCATTACCTCATCTTATGTCATCTTCCGGTGTGCCACCTTACATCAGTTCTGAACAACCTGAGTATGCCATCCCAAACTGCTTTATACTTTAACTTATACTTTATCCAGGTTTATGTCATCTTCCGGTCAGAGTTTGTATTTGTCCAAAACTTTGTTGTATGAGTAAAAATCTGCAAAACTGATTCCATTCCCATCAGCATCAGCTGCAATTTGTGTTTAGTGCTAATTAGCACATGTTAGCATGCTAAGATGCTGAGATAAGATGCTGATAAAAATTTTATTTGCTTAGCATTAGCATGTTAGTATTGTCACAGTGAGCATATTTGCATCATTGTTATAGTTAGCATGCTGAAGTTAGCATTACCTCAAAGCACCATTGTGCAGCCTCACAGAGCTGCTAGCATGGGTGTAGTCTTGTCATCCTAAAGCTCAGTCATCTCCATTTGCCTTTTTTTCATATTTTTGTAGCCAGCTTTTCTCTTTTACTCTCTCCGTTTATCTCCACCTCCTTTTCTCTCTTGAAGCTACTCTTACCTTTCTTGCATTTCACACAGCACTTAGAAAAAATCTGAACATTCACAGCTCCCACCTCCCTCCAAAGTCCCATTCCCCTCCTCCTGCAACTCCATCTCCCTCCAAAGGCCTACTCCCCCCTCCTTTATTACGTCCTCATTACGTCTATGATAGAGGTAGGCATTGACAAGGTAACGTTAGATACATGGAAGGGCCCCCTCTTCCGTGTATATAACGGGAGTGTTATGTGAGCGGTTACGTCAGTTGGAGGCCTCCATGTGGGGAAGACAGACAGGACGCTCGGCCAATCATTGCATTTGGTCCGAATGCAATGATTGGTCGGAGTTTTCTTAGAACCATATGAGAATGGTATAATTATGTGTTTTTATCTCTGGTGGAGTTCACTCAGATTTTAGAGTGCCATCAGCTCATTAATAGCATTTTAATCTAAACAAAGAAAAGCGTAAAATTTCCAGAAAGGTAAGTGTTGCTTTAATTCCCCGCTCTCTCCCAGTCATTGTGGCATGCTCCAACAGCACATAATTGTGGTTTATGTTGCCATTCCTGAGTGTGAAGTAGAGTCAGGAGAAGGTTAAAGGGACAGCAGGGTTAAGATGGAGAGACGGAAGGTCAGAGAAGAAAGGAAGTGAGCAGGGTGGAAAGAAGGGAGGGATGATGGCTAGATTTAATTTCTTACAGGTCGGATCCAGCTGAATCCAGAGGCAAGTGCTCCAGCATTGAGAGGGTCATACAGACAGCATCTGATTTCCAGGAAAGGAAAGTGGGACTTGGAGAGGCAGAGAGAGCAACAGCCGGGCAGTCAAACTACAATCTGATTTGCTGCCAGTCTGTTTTTCCTCTCTCTGTTACCATTTTCCCCTCCTTTCCATATTTCTACACCCTCAGTTCACATTCTCTTTGCACTCTTTGCTTCTAAGTGTCTCTGTGGTTCTGGCTCTGGTGTGAGGTGAGTCAGTAGATGGGGTGTAAAGAGCGAAGGGTTTGGCCAGACAACTGTGCCAGAAGAGGCCCACCTCACAGTCTCACATCCAAAACCACTGTTTCACCAGCAAAGAAGCCAGCTAAGAAAGCACTTTTCATAAATGCAGGATCGCAGTTACATCTATGAGTGTTCAGGCAGATGAGCGATATCCAGCAACCCAAATCGTTTCCTTACTCCCATTAAAACCTTCAAATTAGATTAAATGAAAGAAAGAAAGAAGGAGGAGGGAAAAATGGTGATGGGAGCTCCAGCGTTTTCTTGATTCGGGGCAGAAAATCCTATTTCATGGTGGTGTGGAATTCCGTTCCAAAAAAACTTTTTATCGACTCCCTCATCTGGCTTGCTGAGGGATTTCTTCTAATCTATCGCTCTCTTTTCCTACTCTTCAGCTTCCTCCCTCACCCTCTCTCTCTCCACCAGCAGTTCAGCAAAGAGCTGAGAGCGCAGAACAGCAGACAATACCCGATTCCCAGGCATTTGTTTTTAATTTGCAGTCATTGAAGGTTTGCCATTGTGCCGGTGCGGGTTGATTGTATTACCAGGAGATACAGAGTAATTGGGGAGATTAAAACCTCCCCCTCCTCTCATTTGATAGTCTTGCAGAAACCAAGGAATGTCCATTAGGCCCTTGAATGTTGATTAGAGAGACAAATGTGATGTCCAGATAGCTGATGATAGGCGAAGTGGATTTTCTTGTAGAGTGCTGCGGTTAAGTGTTTCACGATGTCACGAAATGCTCATTAAAAAAAGAAAAGAAATGGGGATTCGATTTGGATGACATGATTATAACGTCATGTGGAGCCATCAGACTTCTGGAAGCGCATCACAGGAAGGATGGTCACGGCTATAAGATGGAGGGGAAGTAACAGTTTTGTCTGATGTATGGCTTAGTCAGACGCTAACAGATGAGGGGAAAACATATGATTGCCTCCTTCAAATACAAGCTGTAGACATCTTGTGAATACCAGGTTGTCTGCACATCCTAACAAAGTCTTCAAATGTCTTGAGTTTGATTAACTGATTTCAAGGTCTCCGAAGTCTTTGGATACACCTGTTGAAGAGGACATCCAGCTTTTGTCCAACCAAAATCATGTGTGGTGCTTGAATGTAAAGCCACTTCCATGTGTCCTAAAGAGATACTTGGCTGATTTTCAACCAGCTTTGTAGTACAACAATGTGGGTAGTATGTTTAAATGAACTATGGTAAACTTCCCTCCATCTTACCAGCACCCAGATCTCCCTGCTCATTTGCGTGAAATGGATCATCTGGCAGATTTTTCGCTGGCTCCAGGACTGTTGGTTGAACTACAGATTGTGATTCCTTATTTTCGTATGCCCCCCAGTATGGACACAAAAACTTTAGAGGCAGATCACACGAGAGAGGTTTGCCCCACTCTCTGTCTCTCAAAATCAGACTAAATGGTAAAACTAGGCAGTGCTAATCAAATATGAGCCAAGATTCTTACTGTTGTTTATTTCTCACCTAACATGTTTTCAAAAACAGTGTTAATTTTGTTGACAAAAAATCTGACTAAAAGTTTTCATCAACGACCTTTTATCCATAATAAAAATGAGACGATGATGAGCAAGACAACATCTATGTTTTATTTTTGTTGATGAGATGGGACGTGATGAAAATGTTGGTGGTGGACTATCAGGCATTGAAAGCCGAGAACGGCCGTGCTTGTAATTATCTTCAAATGCTGCATGAGTGACAGGCTGATAAACTCCAGTGAATAGTTAAAGCAAATGTTGCACTTGCCGCTGAACAGCAGCAGAGCAAGCAGCCACCGGCCGCCAGACTTGATAGCTGATCCTGGCAGGACTCCACTCAGTCCAGACCGAAGGTTTATGGGTTGATGCTGTTTGACAGGCAGGTAGGAGGCTGAGTTATCTGTGAGTGTGGCTGTGCTGTAAGTAAACAGTCTGATCTCAGTGACCTGAGTTTTCTCTTATAGAGATGAAAGATCAGTTTTAATCACCAACTCTGTGAGAGGACACAAGTTTAAACCTCCAGACTAACATATTGCAGATTAAGAAAAAAATCTTAATGAAGATGAAAGAAATCTTTATTTAAGTTATTTTTCTGCTTCCTAACAGTGAGATTGAGTCAGAGTTTACAGTGAACCTCACTACAGGTTATAGTTTGTGTATAGTTGTCTCAGATTAGTTATTTGTAGTGTCAAAGTTTTTGAGAGCATAAATAGAGAGATGTTGAGCATTTCAATGATAAACAGTAATTGTGTGCTTGTAAATCACCCCTTAAACCTGTCAAGCACTGCTGGAAAAATTACAGTTTGCAGGTGTGCAGAAATTATTTGTAGTTGTAGAAAAATATTGTCTAAATGAAATTTTTATACAATCTTTTACCTTAATTCAAATTTCTGATACATGAATTGGCCTCACTGGATTAGTTTAAAGATAAAAAAAAAAAAAAAACATAGAAAACATAGAAAACATAATGAATAAAAGTTGACTATGTCCTGAATTTTCAACGCCTAATACTATGCATGCTAAATATGAACCAGTATTCTGTTACTGCGTTGCAGATTTCTGGCCTCAGATGTTTCAGAAACTTATTTTTGCCTACTGTTTAACTGTAATACGAAATTGTTTGTTGCCAGCTGCCATAATGTTTTCAGGCAAGCAGCTTGCATTATGTCCCCCACCAGCAGGAGGGTTTATTGGTCCTGTAGATTCTGGTAGTTGTAGGTTTTCTACCTCTTGAGCAAAAACCAACACCCAAGCCCGAGTGTGATGTACTCAATTACAGTAATAGTGTTGCACCTCTACACAAAAAAAGTGATGGAAGCTCTTGTGTGAAGTGAGCATGATTGTTTCAGACAGTTACAAAAATTGTTGGATGCCCATAAATACACATCACTGTTACAGATCACCTAGGAGAACGCTTTCTCTGCCACTGCAAAATCCAGTGGTTGGTCCAGTTTTTGTTTGCACCACAAACAAACTAGAGGTAGTCTGGTTGTGAACCTAAATGGACAAACACACCAGAGTTTGTCTGAACTGCACCAAACAGGTTCCATTTGAAAGCACCCTTACAAAGCCAACTTGAGAAATCAAGGCCCAAAACAAGTCTCTTTCAGTTCACTGATGATGAAAATGATCTTAAAGTCATACTTACTGGTTCAGTTCTCCACAGGGTAATGACTTTTCCTGAGTGCTTCTGCTGTGTGCAATATAAAACATTCTTATGAATATACATATACCATTGCAAGGTGAGCATCAAAATATAAAAAAAGCATTTGTGCCGAGATGACTGTTGAAGAGCATCACACTGACTGCTTTTGACTGACGAGCCAATCAGAAGCAGCTTTACACTGAAGCTGGTGAGTGGTTGGTAGGATGGAAAATGAAAATACATCTGTGGTTAAGCTCTGTGTTTAATGATGTGGTGGGTCAGTGCTTCACTGTTGAAATAACTGCTCAAACATACTGACAATTGTGGAGCTGCATCATGTTCTTGTTTTAAGATTTTGTTTCAAAAACAACCAGGGCTCATATAAACTAAAATAATAAATGCCTCAAAGGCCATCTTTTTTTTCCTGGTGACTGGGCTGTAAAATTGCTGACAAATACTTTACATATTATGTAGCTGCTTACAGCTATATTACATTAATTAAATGCTACACAGGAAGTAAAATGTTACCCAGTAAGGAAATCAATCAAATTCTTATATAATTTATGATAATGCAGTATATCATATTATAAAACAGATATGGATAGCAGGCACAATAGCTTAATTAAATATGGATCACAACATTATATTAATTACGAACATCCTATACTATTTCTGAAATATAAAACCTCAGTAAAGAAAATATATCTATTTAATATGAGATGTT
Source organism: Epinephelus moara (assembly GCF_006386435.1). Classification (NCBI taxonomy): domain Eukaryota; kingdom Metazoa; phylum Chordata; class Actinopteri; order Perciformes; family Serranidae; genus Epinephelus; species Epinephelus moara. Next base: position 39,621,287 of record NC_065512.1, read on the forward strand.
AGAGCTAATATGAAGTGACTGAAAATGTGCACATAAACAACATGTCTCCCCCCTCTCTATGACAGCTGGCTTTTCATTGCAACTTTGAATGTGACGGTTTAGAACAACTATGAACACTTTTGTTGTATAACATTGACATGTTGTATGAACCACTTCTTTTCGAGGCATGCACATAAACTCAAAAACAGATGCACGCAAAATATCACTGTCCTCCTCCGTCCTCTGCCTGTCCTGTAACTGCTGCATGACCTTTGACCCTGACTTTGGAGGTTCATCCTGGCCAGTAATCCTCTCAGTCTCGCTCTGAGCTTGTTCTCTCATGCCTGGTCATGCACAGAAACACCAGCCAACTGACACTCTTGCCAATATTCAGCCCTTTTTGCTCCCTCCTTACTGCCTCAGTACACACAGCTCTTAGTGAGAATTTATACTGCAGTGCAGTTACACTCAGAAAACAGACTGGTGTCATAAAGGATTTTTAGCAGACACTTTGAACAACATATTAGCTTTCCATACACTGAAAGCTGTTAAGGTTTAAAGATAGTGTTTATTTCAGAAAGGTGTATTAATCTCAACTTGTCCTGAGGAATTCTAATTCTATTCATGACAGCTGCCTGGTGGACTTTAAGTGATGTTAAATAATATCACACATTTATTTTGCCTTGAGTATGAAACTTGATATTTAAACAACATTAATTTCAACAAAATATTCAACAGGCTAAAACCTTGCATTTTTCTCTTTCCTTTGATTTCAGTTCCAGTCAAACATCTGCCTGATCATGTTAAAACTCCTCCATGATATTTACTCCTCACACTCTTTCTGTGCCTCCAAAGAATTCTAACTATTGCGTCAGAAGCTATGTTCCAGTTCCCAGTTTGGATAGGCACTAATGCTCAGTCTCAGCCTCCATTAACACTTCACACTCCACCTCATTCTACCTCAACCTTCCTCAAGGTTAATCATGCCTTTTTTTCCCCTCTGTTAAGGCATGGCAGATTGAAACAGAGAGCGAATTAGAAGGGGAAGCACACCATAGAGGTAACAAGGGAGGCTAATGGAAAGTTTTGGGCAAAGAAAGAAATGGGAAAATAAAAAGGGTGATAGGTTGGTGGGCAAAGGAATCAGGGAGGAAGTGTGCCACAGAAAAAAAAAGACAAAAAGCAAGTAGTGTAGAAAAAGAGAGACAAATAGCAAATCAGAAGTATAAAGATGCTTGTGTTGCTCTCTGTGTATCATGTCCATGACTTATATTTGAATGAGTTATGAATCTGTTAGATAGAGAGCAACTTTTGAAGCAAAGTGAGGCAAATGGGTCAAAGTGCTTTAATTGCCTCCATGAGCTGTGTCACAGCCACGTCTGCATCTCCAGCTAATGATCATGTTAATCAGTGGCCAAATCAATGAATCAAACAACAATAACTAACTTGTTTCGTTCCTAAAATGAACCAGTACATTCAGGTATAACTTAGAATTCTTAAAATTCTTAATGTTTTCACCTATTAAATCTGCTGCAGTTAAAAATAACTATTTTATATATATTTATATTATATATATATATTTTTTTTTTTTTTTGAGTATACTTTATTTTTGCACAGTTTTACTTTTAATCATCACCTTTTGTTGGACTGCAAGTTACTGGCTATGTTAGCCTTTTGCACGATCATGCATTTGTATTTGTTCATATACTTATCTTAATTTTGTATTTCATATTATCCATAGTATTCACTATTCTTGCACTGTTTTTACATTTTAATTTAATCACCCTATATATGCGATACCTGCACTGTTATTAGACTTACCACCTTTAGCACATGTATGACAGCAACAGCTCTTTGAAGTAGTTCTAGTGGCTCATGTCACTGCTGTGTGTGTTTTTGTTGTCATATTTTTCTCTTTTATTTTCTCTGTCCCTGTGTGTATCTGTATCTGGGTTTTGTATATGTCTATGTATAGGCCTACTGTACTGTACTAGCCACTAGATGCCTAAATTCTCCTGGGATTAATAAAGTATTAAAGTATCTATCTATCCATCTATCTATCTATCTATCTAATTTGGATGTTGCAGCAGCTCAAAGACAGAAATAAATGAGAAGTATAAAATAACAATGAATCAATGAGTGTATTTCCACAAGTCATGCTCAGGGAGGTTGATCAATAAGAAAGATTCCTCTGCAACCACATGTATACACACTGATCCACATGATAATAACACCACTGTGGCCCCTGGCACACACGCACACTCAACAGATGCACTTTTTTGCAATTTTGTCCTCTGATACAGTGATGATGTGGTTGCCATGTGGCTGACAGATGAGTGTCAGAGAGAAGGACATGTAAAGGTTCATGAAGCCACACACATACACACATACAGACAAGCAGACACATGCATACTATCCACATCATGTGGTCTCTGATACAAATAGCTAGACCCATCCTTGCTTTTTAGTTTTTATAGGTATTTGGATGGCTCTATTTGCTGCAGGAGAGAGAGATGAGGAATAACATGCAACAAAAGATACCCGGCCAAAAACTAACAGCAGGTTTGTTGGTTTTAGTTAACATTGAGACAACTACAAGTGGAGCCCCAATTTGGAAGCCTATATGTGTTCATATTTTGGAAAACTGGTAAAATTAGAAGTTGAATTAGTTAGAAGGAGTTCCTGTCTGCAGTGGAATCATGTCAGTACGATCACTTTGATACCGATGAACACTTAAAAATATCTTTAAAAGTACCTTTTTCATGCCTCTGCACTAGCAATAACCATGGCCAGAGGCATTATGTTTTTTGTCCATCTGTACCACATGGATGTCCCATTCTTGTGAACATGATAACTCAAGAACACCTTGAGGGATTTTTAAAAAAAAATCTGGCACAAATGTTCACTTGGGGCTCTAGTTTCCCGGCGCAGCGCAGGGTGGTGAACCCCGCGCAGAACTAGTTGCTAGCTGAAACCAGGTCTACTGTCAACGCAGGGGGAGCGCAGCCGGTGTAAGCCGAAGTTTGGCTGACTGGCGGACAGTGCACACACGTCACCAAAACCTCACAGGCAGGTTTCCAGAATATCAGGCACATTAATGATGCAATAAATAGCCACAAAAACACTATTCAATACAACTATCTGCAATCAGCACATAAATGTATCTCTATATCGACTGTCCCGTCACATCTGATGTCAGATCAAAGGGTATTGGCACCGTTTGGCATGTGTAATGGAAACCCAACCTGATTGGATTAACACAGCTGCAAACTAATAAGTTCACATCCCTCTCAGCCAACCACAAACAGCCACAGCATCAGATAGGGATTATATATTCAGCAACTGTCATCTTAGAAAAGTCAAAAGAAAAGAAACAGAGTGAGACTGCGAGAGAGAAAGAGAGAGCGCGCGTACGAGAGAAACGTAACATTGATTTACAATTGTGGTGACCTCCTCCCAGGCTACCTTTGCATCATCAGCCCGTGGAGGTCTGCTCGCAGTTCCGTATATTCGGACACTGCGAGCTTGGACCAAAACATCAGTTTCCTGCTGGGAGAAGTTTGGCCGTCTGACGCTGTTGCTCTCTTCTGCCATGGCGAATTGAGTAAACTCTCATTACGCCTTCGCGCGGTGCATTTAATGGCGAGGAGAGGGGCTCATTTGATTGGTGTGATGTGTGTAAAACCCACTCCACGCCTTCTCTCCTCCCTCTTGCGCAGGTAGGAGAGATGGAGGTGGCTCATTTGATTGGTGTGATGTGTGTAAAACCCACTCCACGCCTTCTCTCCTCCCTCTTGCGCAGGTAGGAGAGATGGAGGTGGGAAAGAGGAGTAGCTGCGCCAGGGCGCACGGTGTGCCAAACTTGCAAAATCTGCCTGGCCACACCCAGTTGGCGAAGCGCAGGTGCGCTGCGCCCCTGCCTCGCCCGGTCTGCGAAACTAGAGCCCTTGGACTCAAGAATGTACTGATTAGAATTTGGTGGTCAAAAGTCACGGTCAAGGTCAGTGTGACCTCACAAAACATAATTCAGGAATTCATATGCTAGTAATTTACACAAATACCTAATAGGATAAAATGATGAATTGATGACATTTACAGTACAGTACCATAACATTAACTTTCAATTCATCATCAACATCAAGTTAATCTACATGGAAGCAAGGTCTTATAAGGCTGCACAACACCATTATTAAATCTTAAGTTTGCAACCCTGAGATGGATCCCATAACTTGATCCCAATATACTTCCCGATTATGTCGTGTTACATTAATCAAATCAGCTATTCTCTCCATTCCAAGAAGATCCAAAAATTCACTCAACCATGTTTCTTTTGAAAACAATTTGCCTCATGAGTCTTCCAATTCATCAAAATAATTCTCTTAGCAGCCAGAAAGCCTAGGCCTGCAATTAAAATAAATGTAATTTTGATGATTTTTTTGGTCATGAATGTTTACTTATGGACCTAAGAGATAATATAGTGTAAGTCGCACTGAATCTGAAAATCTGTGTATCATGTCCATGACTTATATTTGAGTGACTTATGAATCTGTTAGATAGAGAGCAACTTTTGAAGCAAAGTGCTTTAATTGCCTCCATGAGCTGTGTCACTGCCACGTCTGCATCTCCAGCTAATGATCATGTTAATCAGTGACCAAATCAATGAATCAAACAACAATAACTAACTTATTTCGTTCCTAAAATGAACCAGTACATTCTATCTCATCTAGATGCCTAAATTCTCCTGGGATTAATAAAGTATTAAAGTATCTATCTATCTATCTATCTATCTATCTATCTATCTATCTATCTATCTATCCATCTATCTATCTGTCTATCTAATTCGGATGTTGCAGCAGCTCAAAGACAGAAATAAATGAGAAGTATAAAATAACAATAGAATAAAGATCTAAAAAAAGATATAAAGAAATAAAACTCAAAATGACATGGCAAGCAGTAACCATACAGTACCCATCACCAGAGTTGTAATCAAACTAATAGTGCAATACCATTTCAAGCAAAGTATATATTTATATAGTAAAATAAAAAAAGATGTGTTAGAGAAAAATTCCCAAACAGTGACACAAGTAAGACACGGGATGGAGTTCTGTAATAACAAAGCATGACTAAAACTTTGCATCTGTAAGTCACGGTCTGGATGTAAATAAGAAACGATTAGCCACCACTGCAAGAAGTAAAACAGTGGAGGGTAACACAAATAATTATCTTCCCACCATTACCGCATAGCTCTTCTGTTTGTATTACAACAATGCACTCAAACCAAAACTGGGATCAGAAGTGAGTTTAAGATGAGTTTTGGACAGACAGAGAATCCAAAGCAGAAGAGCCAACCACTGAGGCTGGAAAAAGGGACTGACTGTTTACTGTTGTGGCACCAGAGCATGTATGCTGTTCGACACTTGATATGTCTGTCCTCCTCTACTTTTTAAACAAACTGTTTGTACAAAGTCAGAATCAAAGTGAGAAAAAGTGAATTGGCTGGCTTTTTTTTCTCACTCTTTCTTTCTCTGTCCTAGTCCTAGCTTTCTCTGGACAGACAGACTCTTCGTTTGCGAGCGTCTTTCAGGTTTGTGTTTCCCTCTTGCAACTAGCTGCTCATTCCTGCTATCAGCTGTTTCCTGTTTATCCACCGCCAGTGGGTCCCACAGATATTCATTAATTCAAGCTTTATTTTAACTCAAAATTACACTGAGGGACACCCCTTATTTCCAGTATCGTCAAGTAATATTCCTGCATTTATTATATTTAATATATAATTATATTTAATATTCCTGGTGGATAACTTTTTAACTAATGGATTTACTATTCAATAAATATAATATATTTTTATTTCAATCAAAACACCACTCCCAGTGCAGTCCTTTGCATTCTATTAGCATGGTGCTCTTTTGGTCTCCAAGAGTTTTTGGTGCAGCAATATGGATACAATCCCTCTCTGGCTGCTTCATGAACACTGTCAATTATGTATGAAAGCAGGTTCTTTTCATACACATGTAGACATACTAAAGTTAAGCTGAATACTCGAAAGAATACGAATGAAACGAGCATCCGGTGCAGATAAAGTACTTTTCACAAGTACAAGTTTCATACGAGAAAAAAGTGTCAAAATACGTACTCATGATGAAGGAAACTCCACATTTGGGTTGCTGTTTTCAGTGCTGATCAAAAATTATCTGGAGCTCAATTCTGAGATTGTTGTGGAAATAGTTTTCTAATAAATACAGCAACTTCGGATCAATATCAATCTCAGGTCACACCCACTTTCGATATGAACTCCACTTACGTTGCGCTTAGGCTCATTTATACTCCCTTTATGTGCAAAAATAGATACATCCTTTTCAAACGTGTCACCGCCCTGCTACTGCTGCATACCTCCACATATCCTTTTTGCATCAGGGCTGTCAAGGGATTAGAGAAATTAATGAAACATGCTCTGTGATCAGTTTATCTAAATGAATCACATACATCAACTTTTGCTGTGAAAGTATTTTAAAAAATTCAGTTCAATTGAATTTTGACAAATGTGTCATAGTAAAGCTGCTAGATTCTGGACACATTTGTACCCCTATCCTCCACCACCAAAGCTGATCTGCAGTTCATTGCAATCCATTTTACAAGGAAGTTGTTAAGTTGGTCACCAGTAGACTTATTCAGTTTGTGTCTGAATACCTGGTCAAGTGTGGCTTGACGAGGATGGCTGCTGGCGCTTCCATTAGAGGCTGTGCTAGCTCTGACCTCCAGGTCTACTGCTAAATGCTGTGCATTAAGGTGATATTTCAGTCTTGAAGTACTACAATGGTATGAAAATGTCTGGAAAAAGAAGTTCCATCTAGGTGTTTTTTAAATTTAAATGTTCGGTTCACGGGGCCAAGCAGCGCCGTCTCATCTGCCCCCATCTTGTGACAAAGCCACTCGATTAATTAGTGTTAATCTTTTTAACATGTTATTTTGACAGCCCTAGTTGGCATAGATACAGGCAATAGATGGCACTAGAGGGCAAAGTCAAAAGTTTCACAACAAATGAGAAAATGGTGGAGGAGGTTGTAATATTTTACCTTTAAATGGAGGCAGCGTTGTAGACGGCGGTGGTCTGTAAGCCCATTAATGTTACATCCTGACATGAATAATTTACCGAGTCATTCCATTCCACCATTGTTCAAATTTCTTTGTCGTCTCCTATGGTCATATCTTACATGAACTATGCTGCACTGCCTCCATGATCTCTGGGTGTACTACTCCATTTCATCCATATTTGTCAGCTTTCAGGAAACATGCACAAATATGGACGAAATGAACACACAGAAGACTCCTTCTATCTCATATCTAACGTTGAGCATAAATGAGCCCTTAAACTCCGCCAATTCAATGTACTGATAAAGATACAGATAAATTAGTGAGTTGAACAGATACAGACAAAGCTACAGATAATGGTGGACTGGCTCATCCCTTTCACATACATATTTAAACTTCTTAGCAGGGTAAAAATCTGTTCTGTTATGGTCAGTTAGTTAGTGTTGAATCAAGTTTAGTGAATGACCAGCTATGAAAGCCTTGTGTTAAAATGATACGTGCCCTGGTTATAGTAACACATTCTCAAAGCCCTGGGCTTTGCATGAAATTTGTGGGTGTTGCTATCGTGCATTAAGTTACACTTTAGATCATGAATTATTCCCCACAAGGTAATTATAAGGCAAAGGGTGCAGTTATTGATACCAGCTAATGCAGCAGTGAAGAATAGCCTGTGCGCATGTAGTAGCATTAGTTATGGGGATTAACATTTGCTGCTGTGATGCAGCCTTGCGATAATAGCTATTAACACCTGTTGTCAATCGGTCTTAGAGTATTTCTCTGTATCTCACCTCAGCTGACAATTGAGAAATGGCTAACTTTGCATAAAAACCAAGAGCTTCAGAGCCAACATTGGTTTGTCTTTTTCACATCCGATTTCCTGTACAAATGTGCTGTCAAACATATAGGCAATGATATATTTCACCAACAGAGGGTCTAATCATGCTTTTTGCTATCGTATCCTCTGCTACAATCTGGATTTTTGTCATAAAAAGTCAGCGCAGTCCAAGAAAGTGTCAGCCTAGGACCTATTTTTATTATCGGCTTTCAAGTTTAAGCGTGTCAAAAGAAAACCAGCTGCAAAAAGAACTGCTCATTGGACCAAAATCTCTGCTACTGCCTCTGTGGTTTTCAAGCATGTCTCATTTTCAGAGAGGCATTTCACCAGTTGAAGGTCACTTTGCTTTTTTGCCTGTAAAAAGATGAATGATGTCTTTTGTGGTTTTGGAAGAACTCTGTCATGTCTTGGGGAAATAACCTGATGATGTCATAGTGATGTCATCAGGGTCGGCTTGAACATCGATACTGCAATTTTTTAACAGAAACACATTTCTGCCAGACAGGAGGGTCTAAAAAACAAAATAAAAAGAGAGCATTATAGCCCATTCCCACCATACACTTTCAGTATGGTACCTTTGGAATCAAAAGTAACCCTTCACACATGGGATCTAGACCATAGCGTTTCCACTGCAAACAGTACAATTACATGCCGGCAGGGTTGACCAGAGTTGTCATATGGATTATTTAAGGTGTGTTGATTGATTCACGTCTCCACCTTATGCATTGAGTAATAAAACTCTCCACGGTATGAAAAGTGGTTACATGAGCCTCATAACCACAACTCAGCCCTGAGCAGAGTGACTGTCCGCTATTGACCACTCAACGGACTGCAGTGCATCACAGCCCCACCTTTAAGTACCAGGTCTGTGTGCTGGGTACCCCAACAGAAGGGGTACCAAAAATGGGGACGGTACGAAACAGTTCCATTGGTGCCATCCACAACTTTTCATAGTAGAGACGGCTAAAAAGCTTACCGGACTGAACTTTACTGTACTGTACTGCTCAGTGGAAACAGGGCTTATGGGAAATGTAGTTCGCAGCATTTTTGGAGCTTGCTCCATACCAGGGACTAGAGCTCTGACTATCTCTGCCTCAGTTTTCACTATTTTATTCTATTCTGATTCGCAGTTCCCTTAACTGTATCTTAGATCAACACTGAAGGCATTGTTCAAATGATCTATAGCACATGGTGTGAAGTGCATGGGCCAGCACATAAAGCCTCATACAGACTATAAGAGTTCAGCAATCTTAAAAGTGTAATGCAAGCTACACTGTGCAACATGTATCTGATAAACTCGGGTACAACATCAAGTGTGATGTATGCAGACTGTATGATGACAGGGCCTACTGAATCACAGGCTACGACGTATTATACAATAGCTTCCCATACTAAGTGTGCAAAAAAAATTTGTTTGGGCACTATATAATGTGGTGTGTCTTTGTATGTTTGCTAGCTGCTAACTTGCTCACCTGGCAGCTGCAACTCTGCCGCTATTTCCCTCCATGCTTTGTCCTTCTTTGCGTGATTATGGTAAGAACTGGAGGACACATTAGATAGGCAAGTCTTTTGCTGCCACAACTCCACAAGGTTTTCCTCTTTGCTGGAATCCCACACATTTCTTTTACTGAATTTTGCCTCCATGTCAAGCTGCTATCCATCTGTTTGTTTGGGTTTAGCGCTAGTGCGTCATTTCATGCTGCATTTCATGCTGCATTTCTATTGGTTGATTGGGCGACATAGGTTGTAACAGCGTTTCTTTCACATTGGTCATCTTTCGTCTGAGAGGCTTTGAGGATGAGTCCGATTCCACTTTTGCTAGTTACATGGCTTTCAATTTCTGAGAAAACTTACACTGCTCCTTGTGTAAAAATGTACACAGCACCTCTGTTAATCTTTAATGGGGTTTCTTAATGGAAATGTGAAATGCTGTCCCATTCCTGCTCTGGATCACTGCTATACACAGTGCTGAGGCAGCTGTAGAGTGGTGCTGCCTCTGTCTTGGGCAGCACCACTGGGCAGTCTCGCCATGTCCAAGGACACCACTGTCAGTGTCACCTATGACATCAATTAATTCACTGAGTCTGTGGTGGAATTATTTTACTAAATGACTGCTATGTTCACATTTTAGAGAATGTCATTGATGTTCTCCTCATTAATTATTAATAATTTCACTTACCAACAACCCATCCACGCATCCTTGTGTTGAGATTCATTTGACCACAGATGATTTGTCATTTGTGAAGGTCTAAACTGGACATGTAAAGGTTTTTCCTCTGGGTCTTGCCACCTGAAATGGTAAAAGACTGCATATTCTTTGATCTTCAAACAAAAGGGGACTCATCTCCACAGGGTGCCTCATTGACACACCTAATTGAGAGACCAATCTTCAAACCTGATTGGGCATTACTGACACAGTGACATGTCACCCTGTGATGTCACCAAGCAAACTCAAGGAGAAACGTCTACTCTCCAACTCTCTTGCTCTCTTGCTGCTCTTGCCCCTGAACCATTGAAGGGGGCACTTGCTCCACAGACTCTCTTGCCCTGGCTCTTTCTCCTGAGCCGCTGACCGGCTCTGACTCATACTCTTGCTGTCTCCTGGACCAGGACCGAGGTAGGATGTAGGCAGGAGGACCTGCTATGCCCTTTCCCCGTTTTCACCCCTGCATGCCCACAGCAGGAGCACAACCTGGAGACCAGAGAAGTTAGTGTGCCAAACACAAGGTTTGCAACTCACTTTCCAGCAACAAGGAGAACCAAGTTGAGTTAGCACCCCAGCGTCTAATGCTGCAAGGACACCGAGTGACCGGCCTCGTCGGATCTGCACCTTTGGAACAAGGACAGTCAGAATGGAGGAATATTTTCCTGATATTTAAAATGGGGCATAATTCAGATAGTAAGATGCACCTACACAAAAAAAGCAAGACTGTTTAACTTTGTCAATTTTAATGCTGTTTATTGAATTATTGTTGTGATTGTTTGTAGTTAGGTCATTGGTTAGTTGGCTTCACCAAAGCTAAGTGATGTTGGTTTGCTAATGCTTCACACAGATAGAGTCTTGCATGCAACTAAACATCCTCTGTACTAACCAAATCTTTCCAAATCTTTTGCAACACATATTGCTTACAAATAGATACACTTTTAAATTGGTTTTCAACATAGCTACACCCAAAGAGGTAACTCAAAGTTCCCTCTTCTTTTCCTTTGTCTTTGTCCTGACCACACTGTCAGGCAAAACCTCCCCTGATCTGAAGCCATCTATGATTGGGCAGTCTTGTAGTTCTCTGTTGTCAGCCTTTTTTTCCCCCATCTCCCTCTCTTGCATACACACACACCCACATACACAACTACTAATAACTGTTAATCTAACTATTAATCAAAATTCCAAATTAATAGTTTAGTGAACTTTATGAGACTGATATCATCAGTTTTCCTTTTTTGGGAATGGTGCCCCGCGTGGTGATTTAATGTAAATTAAGTCACATTATTTAACATAATTAATAATTCCATCCATCCATCCATCCATCCATCCTTTCCTCTTTGATAAAGCTTATAGTTAGGGCTGGCTCAGGCTTGCCCTGTACCAGCCCCTAGTTAGGCTGACTTAGGCCTAGTCTGCCGGAGGACCCCCTATAATACACCGGGCACCTTCTCTTCTTCTCTCTCTCTCTCTCTCTCTCGTATTCTATTACTGCATCTTGCTAACTCG